>NC_047675.1:20465988-20820363 GCF_011762505.2 Arvicanthis niloticus | reverse complement strand
AACAAGCTAATAAAAACTTGGACTTGAACAGAAAAGTAGATACATGGGTGGTTTTTAATGTACACAGCCCACTCAATTCCAGACACGACAGGAGACCAGCAGACTACCCTTGGCCAGTGAATCATTCTAAATCAATCCATGTTTGGAAGAATGGTACATTTTAGCTGGTCTATTCCACCAGGTGTGGGAAACAGACAATTTCATATATTAGAAGAAGACCATAAACATTTACAGTGTGTACAGTCCTTAGCCTAGCAATTCTCTGTGCAGAAGTTTTGGGGAATTATATCCACATGTGCAAAAACATAAAAACATACATGAAAACGTTGCCTTCTCCAACAAAGATACCATGTAAATAGCTATCACTGGAATGTTGGATACACATACTATGTTTAATACAATCTTAAATGCAATTGCATATATACATGTTTGGACTTTGAATATATTATGAGTTTATAGAATATTTGGCAGATTTATAGCTGCCAACAGAGAATGCATACATACAATTGCCAGATGCAACTTCTATAGAGAGAACAAGGTGCAGAACATGTGGCCCTGAATGAACAAATGTGCAGAGAGGTGTGTCCACCTGTGCCATGTGCCCATCTTCCTGAACAAATCCAAACATTTGTAATGGTGCTTGCCTTTGAGCTGGCAGCTAAGTTTCTGCAGGGAAGTGATGAGATTTACCTGTCCTGGGTGAGTTATTGCAAGAAAGGCAGAAGTGATTTAAAGTGTGTGTGGGGTGTGTGTGTGCAGATGCTACACGCAAAATGACATTGTTTTATAGGTGGACTGTAGTATCCTTGGAATTTATTATTGTCAGGGGCATCTTGGAAACAACCTTTAGCAGATAGCAGTGGATGGAGAGAGAGAGAGAGATACAGAGAGAGATACAGAGAGAGAGAGAGAGAGATACAGAGAGACAGAGAGAGTCACATACAAAGAGACACACACACAGAGAGAGACAGTCTCCTCTCCCCCCCCACACACACAGAAAGAGAGAGAGAGAGAGAGAGAGAGTCTCCTCTCCCCCCCACACACACAGTCTCCTCTCCTCCCCCCCACACATACACACAGAGAGAGAGAGAGAGAGAGAGAGAGAGAGAGAGAGAGAGAGAGTCTCCTCTCCACCCCACACACACACAGTCTCCTCTCCTCCCCCACACACATACACACACACACACACACACACACACACACACACACACACACACACACACACACACACACAGAGAGAGAGACAGAGACAGAGACAGAGACAGAGACAGAGACAGAGACAGAGAGGAAAGAGCGCCCTGCATCCAGATGGGAATGGTGGAGCAGAGGACCAATGAGAAAGGTGTGCTCAGCCTGCATTGTATGGGAGGTGCCTCAGCTGCTTATTGGAGCTAGGAGTTAAGGATTCAGTGAGGGGGCCAAGGCATGACTGGGCTCACCAATGGGAGGAGTCTTGGGATCCCTGTGAAGCAGGAAAGTAGCTGCTGATTCTCTCCTACAGAGGAAGCCACTGAGGAAGAGAAGTTGCTAAGCAGGAAGATGATGAAATACTGGACTAACTTTGCCAGGAGCGGGTGAGTGAACCAGCCAGCCTCCTTGCAGTTGGGGGTTTGAGGATGACCATCTTACTGGTGTCTGCTCTTGCTTGCAGGGATCCTAATGGGGACCTGCCTCTGTGGCCAGTCTACGATCAGAATGAACAGTACCTCAAGCTGGATGTGAACATCAGCACTGGCCAGAGACTGAAAGACCGGAGAGTGGAATTTTGGACAGACACCCTCCCCCTGATTATGTCTGCTTCCAGAGCGCTGCTCAGTCCCACTGTCTCCTTAATCCTCTTTTCACTACTGCTGCCTTTCCTTCTCTCCCTTGCTTCTTAGAAGTCATCCTCGTTTGGTTCTGATTTTCTTCTATCTAACTTTCTCCCTCAGCCATTATCCCCGCTCCCAGTTGAGCTGCTTTCCTGGGGATTTCTGTGCGCTAATCTGCTTTAGCTGATGTTTTATGGGCTTAGGGATGAACCTCATAAAATTCTTTTCAACATCAAAAAAATTCAATTTGTCTTGGAAGGTAATGAAATTTTCTCAATGAGTCTGGAGGAGGGCTGGTCCATTACTTGTCATATAATGATCCCATTACTCATATGAAATAAAATCAGAATGCAAAATGTATGCAGAGAACACAATTTAATTTGTGCTCCTGAATCCCCCCCCCCCGCGCCAGCACTCAGGATATAGCTATTGGATGCAATGGGGGGTCCCTTAGCCCCAGGGCAGTGGAACTTTCAGTATGAGCCACGTCTTGGCACCTCTTAATTGGGGCTGTGTCTTAGTGAGCTATGTGGTGGAGGGGCACATGCTGGAAAGTGTTCTGCTCTGACATCATTCAAGGTCCAGGAATGTGGGGGTCTATAAAGCCAGGCAGCAAAGGCCAGGCCAAGAGCAAGAAGAAAAGGGGCTTCCATGAGATGATGTGGTTAAAAGTGATTCCACAAGTCATCAGAGCTACACCAAGTGCATCACGAATGTCTGATGCTCAGTTTATTAAGAAGCCCCAAGTCCATGCTCAGTCTATGTGCGCATTCTCTCCAGAAGTCTGTTTTAAATCCTGGATGAGGATGAATATAGTTCCATTTTTAATCTTTGGTGTGTTGAGACACGTTCCATGTAGCCTGGTCTGGCCTTGAACTCAATACATAACTGAGATTGATCTTGGACTCCTACCCCCTAGATGCTGAGATTATCAATATATGCTGTTACTCCTAGCTAGCTTTAGAGATGTTATTTCATGAGCTACTTTGAGAATGGTTATTATTTTACTTTAAAATAATATTTATGGAATCAAGATTTTTAAGAATGAGAGCTTGTGTGAGGCCAGACTCCCTGTGAGCTATTTTAATTCACCGACAGGAGGAGCCACTTCAGTTCTTTCCTATCTTCAAGACGGTGCATAGTACATGCCAACATCTATGCTTTCCTTCATCGTACAAATCCAAAGTATGTAATAACTTTATTATTTTAAGCTAAATATTTTTTTAAAATTTTACTAGGAAGTCTTTTTAGCTACTCCACTCCCAATCTTGGGCCCCTTTCCTTAAATCAAAACAAGATCAAGATTTAGGAACAAAAACACGTCTTTGCCTGTGAATCTCGTAGTGTCCAGCAGATGGCAGCATGACAACAGGAAAAAGGTGCTTCTTCCTGCTGGCAGCTCTGGGCAGCTGCAGCAATACTGTACTTCTAGGATGGAACACAAGCGTACTGAACTAGAAAGAACGATTTCACTTTTGCTGTAACATTTGGCATGGGAAGCGGTGTTATCTGTGACCCAAAAGGCTAGACTTATAGGCAGAAGAGAGGTTGAGCAAGGGCTGAAGTGTTTTGTTTTGTACGTTCCTGAAGAGTCTCAGGTGGGGCCCATCTTCCTTCTAGGCCTAGGTTTTCTTCTGTTCTCCAGATGGTCTCTGAATTGTTGATTGTTTACTCAAGTCAAAAGCCCAATTCTCTTTCAGCCTCTGTCCAGAGATGGACATCAGCTACCATCTTTCTCAGAGGTGGGGAAAGAGTAAGAATTGTGCTCAGTTTTACACTGGGGAAGATACCATACCTGGTCCTTCCCTAGACATCTTGTCTACAACTGAGAGGGAGGCCATTTTGCTCATAAACCTTTGTTCTCTGCTAAAGTTCATTATGTGTGCCTCATTTGTTCCCTGGAAGGAAGGGGTAGGAAGAAAAACAAACCAAAACCACAACAGCAACAAAACAAGAATAAATATAAGAATAAGGGAAAAGAGGAGGAGGGAGAGGAGGAGGAAGAAGAGGAGGAGAGAGAGGAAGATAAAGAAGGAGAAAGAAGAAGGAAGAAGAAGAAGACAACCTATTTTGCCATTTGAGTGTGTCGAAATACAGAACACACTTACTGATGAACATTGGCTTGAATGGATTAGAGTTCATGTGTAGACTTAAGGGTGACTAGTAAGGGGACCTGCCAGGAACAGCACTATGAAAGGGTGTGCAAGTGTGCAGGGTGGAGAAGGAGCTGACCAGCACACAACTCGCTTATGATGATAAGGTTGTAGGAGTACACGTAAGAACCTATGGGGACAGCCTCCATGCTCTGATGTGCAGGAAATACTTAGAAAAAAATCCTGGAAGGTCAGACACTAGTCCATCTTCCGTTGCCATAACAACATACTGGAGGCTGAGAGGCTTGCAAAGATAAAAAGCTTATTGAACCTACAGTCATGGTGCCCAGAATCATAGTGTTGGCATCTACTTGGCTTTGGTGAGGACTTCAGAGTAGATGACACTGCAGAGGAGGGAGCATGCTCTGAAGAGAGCATCTTCAGGGAAGATAGTCTCACCTGTGAACAGCAACATCAATCTATTCTGTCCTTTCACAGTCAACAAATACCACAGCTGAAAGAGTCGGAGAGTCGAACACCCTGTCCAAATTCTGTCCCTTGGGTGGAAGAAGACCCAGAGAGAAGCTTTGCTTTACATAAGCCTTGAATTCCTGGCCTGATTTCCCTCAGGGATGGACAGGGACATGGAAGTTGTAGGCTGACATAAATGCTCTCCTCCCCAGGTTGCTTTTGATCATGGTGTTTAACACAAGCACTAGCAACTCCACTGTGCCGAGCACAGAATCTAGAATCTGGAAGTGTACAGAGAATAAAGCATCTGGCCTAGTTTCTGACAGCAATAGCTCATGGAAGCTCAAGAGGTGACTGCAGTGGCTATGACCTTTGACCAATCTAATTCCCGTCACCTAGATGTCAATGGTGGTCAAGATAGTTGTCTGTCTGTTACCAAGTGACTGTCAATAGTTCATTTCTCACACAAGTAGTTTGTTTTCAGGTATGGATTGTTTTGCAGCCAGACTATGCTGTTACTTGTATTTCCCCACTTACTAATTTTTATTTTATCATCATTTAATTTTTTTGTACACTGACCTATTTCTCACATTTTTTCCTTTGATTTTATTGCATGTAGTACTGGCCTTTCATTTATAAAAATGAGTGTCTGAAATTTAAAAGTAATTAGTACATTTAAAGAAGACCCAGTGACATAGATGGTATGCTGATATGGTGTGAATCTCCAAATATAAAGGAGAAAGGGCGGGAGTGGGGCAGGGGGATGGGTTCAGGGATAAGACACTCCTCTGGAAAGAATGCCTGGGCAACTTATTTCCTTTCCCTAGGTCCCCTGTATTCAGCTGTGAATTCATCAAAGGATGGTTAAACTGCCCAAGTCAGTGCCCTCATGATCCACTCAGTTCAGTAGCTGCATGATCTGGGGCCAAGTATTCAACACTTAGAAGATTCAGTTAGACACATGATGATGAAAATGCAACACCAGCATCTTGGGTAAAGTGCATGATCATGTCCGAACTTGAAAGCCTAGAACCATCAGAGATACCAGACCACAGAAGCTGGGAGATGTGTCCTAACATCCTAGTTGAGCAAATTTGGGGCTTCAAGTTGCTCTACAGTGTTGCATCTTCTTCTTAGGACCCAGATAGCCCAACTATATCTGACTCTGAGGCTGGCAGTCTACAATGGAGGAAGTATTATATACAAAGTTGGATATGTTTATGCGTGTCTGCTGCATCTGCTATGGACTTGTTACAGACTGTTCAGATGAAAGAGAGTAGTCATGGCTTGGTGGCTCTAAAGGACTTCTGGGAAGCCCTTTGAAGGAGGGAGGTGTTTTTAGTTACGTTAGATCATGCAGTTGGTCTGTTTATGAAGGATGGTGATTGAGGTTTGGGGAAAAAACAGCACTTCCTTTAAGGGGAGCACAGAGCATCATTACAGTACCATGATGTGGCCCCATGCTCTGGTCCTGGTCTGTCTCTGCTTGCATGGCTTATGGTGAGCTCTCTGAAATACAAATATATAGAAGCCCTGTTCCAGGGAAGAGGTGGGAAGAACTGGAAGGGATGATGGATTTGGTTCTATAGCACGCTTTATTCTCTGAACTCAGACTTGAAGTTGGAGTTGTGTCCAACCAGCCTCGGCCGTGAAAGATGATGCAGAAGACCATAAAATCCCTGAGATCTCTGCAAGCATCAGGTTCAGGAGGCCAATGTACTAACCTCAGACTTCACACAGGGGGATTTAAAAAGATTGGATTATTTCCCCCTCGATTCTTATTTCTAGCTGGATCTGGACTATCTAAAATAGATCTTTAAAACATGTTAGCAGAATATTAAAGTATCAACCAGTTCCAGCTGGAACATAGGTGTAAATCCGGCTCAGGCTGTTAGCTGTGTATCCTTTGGGCAGGCATTTGTTTTTATGTGCTGGATGACCCTAGGTTTAAATTAGGGATAATACTTGTTAGGCTGTAGTGAGAAGAAAACCAGTGCTGGTTTCTAGAACACTTAGGATAGGCTAGAGGAAGGTACACACACAGGACATGAGTATTGGCAAATTGTCATTCAGTAGGTAGACTGTGGGCAAAGGTCTTCATTTTCTTTTTCCTGAAAGGAAGTGAGGAGGTAGAGGAAACTGGTATGCAGGGCTGACTATGTGGGGTCATTTCAGAGGACTTTAGGGCACATAGGCTGTTCTCAGTTTTCTGTTGTATAGTTTTAGATGACCAGGACAGGTTACGAATGGCCCAGGCTATGACACCCAATAAAGCTGGTGTCTGGAGTGTAGATTCTGGAGTGGGTAGATACAGGGAATGATGGTTCCCCGGGCTACAGCAGGAGAAGAGGAAACAGAATCCATGGTCAGTAGGGGTGTGTGATGAGAGGCCTTGTCATTACACAGACGGAGAAATCGAGGCTCCCACAGAAATGCATTTTCCCAAGGTCACCTGAAAATCACATCTGGACACACCTCTGATTCCAGAATCTAGCCCAGGGCTCACCTATCAGAGCCAGGACAGCTGAAGCTTCTACTGGATCTTATCTTCTTTCTGGGCACCATGAGAGGTCTGGTGCCGAGCACAAGGCAGAGCTAGGGAGAACTCAGATTTCAGTAGCTCCGTACAGTCTGCTTTCAGATCCCGCCCCTTCATCAGTTAAACAAGCATGGGCACCTAGGAAGGTCTTTTGAGGAATTAACTGTACAAGGGATTGGGACCCACACCTGGCATACAGTAAGTGCCTGATATGTGTATCTGTGTACACTTCCTATTATGTAAGTGGCAATTACTCATGGCCTCTTCTTTGCCCCTCCTCATGGAATTTATTCCCCATGGAATTCACCAAGCACAGAGGCAAGAAACTGCAGGGCTGCTGACCATAGACATCCAGAGCTATGGTGAGGACTCATGAAGCCACATGATCTGGGTTTGTTAGTTCATTTTTAGAGTCTCTAGTTATCACTGATTAGGTAATGGTGGGGTTATAGTCTCTAGTTATCACTGATTAGGTAATGGTGGGGTTATGTTCTCTGTCTTAGATTAAAATCATTTCAAGTCACAGCACAATAAGTTGGGGAATATCTGATGTGACTCCCCGAAAGTTCATATCAGTGAGATTTGTAATATTAGCAGCCACCATAAAAAACAATCTGAATAGACAGGGCATGGAACTGGCCAACGGCATTATGACACTTGGATATTGTATTTATTTGCGTATTAATTAATTAATTTATCTATACTCTCAATTTATACTAAATAATTTATTCAACATGTACTATTAGTCCATACAATATGTAATACTTTATCACAGGAATGTAGTTCACCACTATAAATTATTACTAATAATAATTACTCAAGAAAATTCCAGAGCAAATAAAAGAATTGGAAGTTCACAGACATTGTTTTTAAAACCTTTCCCATAAGGTATTCCTAATACATGGACTATTATTTTGTTAGGCCATATCTAGATTGTTATTTTTTTGTCTCTGGCCACACATATTTTGCTATCAGGAGCCATCTAGGAAAGGCTAAGGTTAGCAAGTGGCCCACTGGTTTTGCATGGTCTGCCATAGGTGTGCTCTGAGTAGCCTCAAGCCAATATGCCTTTCCTGTCACTATTACATAGCCCAAGGATTCCTGGGCATTGGCCCACCCTACTGAGCAGATTTCCTGCAGATAAACAAAAGATGAACTTTTGTGAATTAATGCTGTTTAGGTGAATTAATAATTTCATAGAATTGCTGATTTGATTAAAATAATTTTAGGAAGTTTTAAAATGGTTTTACTTAACTTGCTAGAAAGATGTCATAAAGTTAGAATCAAGAATAGAATGTGCCCACTCCTCATAAATAGTAAGTAAAGGCTGCATAATAAGAAATACAATGAGCTTTCATAATTAAACTAAAAAGAGATTACAGGCTTGGGACAAATCTGTATTCAAAGAAAAACATTCAGGTCCAAGGGTGAAGCCACAAGGTGTGCACTATGATAGGCAGGACCATATGAAAACTATTGCTTTGAACTTAAAATGAGTGTACAGTATGAAACACTGTTGGAGCCTGTTATGGATACTTTTCTGTGACTCTCCTGTTATGTAACATTTTATCTATGTGGCAATTCTTTCTTACATAGATTTTGTTTTTCCTAAAAAGACAGATAGCAATAAAGAAAGGTAGTGTGGCTGTTTTTCACTTTACCCAGTGTGTGTGTGTGTGTGTGTGTGTGTGTGTGTGTGATTGTGTGATGACTCCTTTGCTTTCTTTTCTTCCTGGTTCCAAAAGAGTTAATGAGCTCTGAGCCTCTCACCTGGCCAGCATGGGGCTCCTGGCTGACTGTCCAGAGAAAGAAGCTCTGGCAATAAATGCTTTTCCTTAATCCACTGCAGTTAAACAGCGTGTTAATTGCCAGATATTAGTGCTTATTTAGGCACAGATGAAAAGAGAGATAAAAAGTTAAGAGTTCCCAGTGCTTATTTAAGCATAAAGTGTTAAGTTTTTAGTGTTCAACAAAAACACAGAAAGTTACAGAGAAAAGAATCCAGGAGTTTTCAGCCAGAGTAAGCAAGAGTGTTAAGTTTCCAGAAGCAAGAGTGTTAAGTTTCTATCCCCCCAGTTAGAGAGAGGCCAGAGATAACCAGTTGCCAGGAGCCTCCTGGCCTGGAGCGGGTTGAAACAGGGCACAGAGTATGACTCTGGTGTGGCTTTAAAGACTAATAGTCCCCTCAAGTTCTAGCACCCTAACTATACTGACATGCTGACTATACCTTCTAAAATGTCCCAAAAACTTTCTTGTTCTTTCTAGGGGTAAAAAGCTTCTGGTTTAGGGGATTGACACCTGCAGCCTAACAGCAGGAAGGAAGGGTTGGGGTCTGGATTAAATAATGGGAGGTTTTTGTTCTAGCTCAGCAGGAAGTGCAAGGCTCTAACTTTCAGCTGGTAGGCTGGGAGTCAGGATGGCTTTCACTGTGAAGGACATGATGATGCAAGGAGAGTACTGAAACCAGACAAAGACCAGTCAGGAGTGATCTTAATGAAGTCTTGAAAGCGGGTCAGGTTGATTCAAGGTTTACCACAGGTAACAGCAAAGAAGCATTTTATCTAAGAGAATGTAGTCAACTAGCATAAGAAGCCGATTACACAGCCCTCCGCATGGCTCAGCTTAGAGCCAACAGGGGAAAGTTCTAGAATTATATATTTTGTCCTACAGCACGCTTGTTGCAGCTTATTGTCCACAAAATAATCTCAATATGATGGTTTTCCATCTGCTCACCCAGGGCCATCTTCCTCTTCTCCCAGACCCGGTGACATCATAGACACTTGCCCTCCCCAGCCAGGCCCTGTGCTTTGGCCTCTCTGGGTTTTTTCAAGTCATTTTTCTCTGTCTTGTATGATTTCTTCCCATCTTACCTTACTTCTTTCTCCCCCATCTGGAAATCCCAGTTCCTTTGAAATCTCACCAACCAGAAGGCCTCACTCCTTCCGACTCTATAACCCTTCCTGTCTTCTCTCAGCACAAAATTTCTTACACGCCAGCATCAGGTCAAGTGTGTTTGTGGTCATTTGCCTATCAGACCATTTCTCCTGAGACCTCACACCCAGCATGCACTGGAAGCAGGACAGAAAGTGCTTCCAGGGGTTTTTAAGAGAGAAACCAAAAACCTTGTTCATTAGAAGAAGTTCTCTGTTTGCAACCACTTTGCCTGGAAAGTTTTATACCTCCTGTTGGTATCAGGCTATGAACCCAGTGACATCACATCTAAGTGACTCCCACATCGTTGCCAAGGCAACTGCCATACATTCCCAGGATCCACCTGGCTATCTCACCTTTACCTGGGAGAGGCTACATCACCACCCATATAAAACAGGCAGAACCCCCTGACCTTGCTCTCTTCTTCCATCTTCTTCCCCCACCTTTGCCCTGTCTCCTGAATAACCCCACCCTTGGAGCTGTTTGGTCTGGAGTGGTCTGTTCTAAGCCGTGCGCGGATGTCTAACACCGGACATCTAACACCTCCAGCTCCCATGTCTTCATTCCATTATTCTTGCAAGTTACGAAGAAATATTTTCTTCATTTTGGGTAAGAAGATACAAGTGCTAAATAAACATAGTATTAAAACAACCTTTAAAGACTTATCACTATAAGTTAGTACATCTTTCAACTGAAGAATGAAAAATTATAAAAATCATTTTTATAGAATATATACGTATATAGATGCTTTTTAAGTTCTTTTAGGGACATGGGGACTTTTCTCTGAAACAAGCCAGGCCAGTTTCAGGAACTGGCTGTAAAGAATGAAAGTCATTCAGGTGGTAAAAACACAATGACAGGGCTGTGGCTCTACGGCTGGAGCTAGTGAGAAATAGTTAATAGATAGTTGACAGGGTAGGGCAGTGATATGGTAAAACCACATTTTTGAGAAAAATGATTATACTGAGTAATTTCCATGGCTATTAATCTTTCAGGGTGGGTTTCTCTGGAATGTTTCGCTATTCTTATGTTATGTATCCTTGGCAACCCCTCACCCCCTTCCCACTCCCCTGGTTTGTGGTTTTTCCCTTTAAAACCCTCCTCAGACTGGCGGGCGGGGTTGAATTCTACTCCTGCAAAAGTATGTAGTCAGACGGCTTGGCTGCCAGCTCTCTTCCCTAATAAACCTCTGCTGATTGCATCCAGGTATGGTTTCTTGTGATCTTTGGGTGGTCGTGATTTCCTGAGACTTGAGGAAGGGTCTCCTGTGTATGGGGGTCTTCACAACCCTCATCTGAGAAGCATTTCCTTTCAGTAGATGGTGATTAACATAAAGACCTGCAACTGCTCAAGGTGCAGACAATGAGGGACTATAGAATGCACAGCTGTAAATGGGGCATCTACATCATAGACCTGCTCTCCAAATATAGGACCGTTGCAGAAAAAGAGGTGGGCGGATCATACAAGTCAGAGGTGGAGGATGACTACGGCAGGGATGTCATAACAGGGTGGTTGCACATACTAAACCACATCGGTTATGACAGCATGTACAAACCCCTGCCAGCTCAAACAAGACCAGATCCTAGTACACAGGTGGTGGGGAAGGGTAGCACGGAGTTCCACCTGTACCCGAGTGCCACGGCTAGTGGGGATTTGATGAGACCCTAGGGAATGGGGTGAAGGAAAAAAGGGACAAGAGACACAGGGATGAAGAGCAAGTCTGGGGTTCTGATCAAGCTCTGAAACTTTAATTTTGGGGGCAGGTTATAAAGACACAGCAAAACAGGAAGTTTAGGCAAGGGTCATTGCTTAAGGCAATCCCACTATTGAATCATCATTGTCTAAGACCATCCCACTGTCATATCTTTATTGCCCAAGACCATCCAGGCTCCCAGGAAATGCCAGATGCTCTTTAACTTCCTGGGGCCCGGGACAGGCCAACCCCAATGTCCTTTCTTAACCTTGTATTGACTAGGCTTTCCAGAACAGCAGGTAATTTCCTGGGTTTGGCTCCCTGTGCCCTAGGAGCTGGCAATTGGCATTTCCTGGGACAGAAAAGTGTTAGTTTTCTTTAAGGGGTTGGCTCCAGTGGATGACCAAACCCTGAAGACTAAGTGGTCTTTACAGGTTTAAAGAACAAGGACAAAGAGTTGGGAAGGTAGGGAAGAGGGATGCATCAGTGACAAGCTGAGGGAGGGGAAGTGAGTATAACCAAAACTCATTGTATGAAATTCTTAAAGAATTGAAAGAAATTTTCCCATTGTAAAAATCATGAGGAGCCTTTGATGTCTCTGTTGCAGCTCCATTTTCATCATCTTTTTCTTTCCTTTCCTCTTCTCTACTTTGGCTCAAACCCAGAACCTCAGGCATACCTCTGAGCTATAACCTTAACTCTAAACTCTCTTCCTGTTCCCACCTCTCTCCTCTCTCTCCCTGTTCCTACTCCCTCTGGTTCAAAATGATTTTTCACACAGGGTTAATTCCAAATAAGAGAAGTGCTGAAATGGAATTTGAGGTTAGAGATTGCTAACTCTTTTCCCAACAGATTTTGTTATGATTGGGTACAAAACACATACTTCCTGTTCTGATTCTTACTCCAAAGTCTGAGTCTCCATCAGTAAGGTTGTCTTAGGAAATCTGTCCCCACAAGGAGCCTGAGATGCATGCTGCAATAGACTGTGTCTACAGAGCACCAGAGTACCTAGTGAACACCAGGCCAAGGAGCAGAGAGAGGGATGTCTTAAAGGGCAAGAGAGTCACTGACCACTCTTGTGAATATAAGTCTGCTTCTTCTTGTTGGGTATTGTCACCTCTGGCCAAGAACTACTTCTGCAGGGCCATTTCTGAGAATAGTGTAACCCTCACTCCTGGTACAGTCAGGAAAGATGTCAGACATGTGACCAAGGTAAGACCTATCTTGTACAGCTCTCATGCTCCTTCTTTAAGGAAAAATCCCTAAGACAGATGGAGTCGCAGAACAGATTGGGGAAGAGGACACAAGCTTCCAGAAGCATTGTTTGTAAGGGAAAAACATTAGTGTTCTTTGTTGGAATATCACTGGGCATACAACTACTATTAAGGGCAGGCCCCACAGATCTATAGATGGCCAGCAGAAAGCAAACCCAATGACATATTTTGATTTTTTTTTTTTTTACCTTACAGATCTTTTCCTTATATATACTTATGGCTTTAATGAGATTTTTGTTTTTGAATGTGTATCTGAGTCTATATGTGTTTCTTATATGGTTTTACTTTGGCCCTTTCTCCCTATTTGTTGATTTGTTGTTGTTATTTTCATCTGCCGATTTGTTTTCTAATGAGAAAGAAGAAGAAGAAAAAGTGTGGATTTTGGTGGGTACAGAGTTGGGAGGACCTGGGAAGAGTTAGGGAGAGGAGAAACTGAAATATGAGTCTATTGTATGAAGAAAAATAAGGATGCTCAAAGAAACCCTGGTGTAAGAATGAATGAGAAGAAAATCCTGAAGGCTTCACCAAAACCACCTTCTCTAAGTTTGGAAATATATCAATGTAAATTGTGTCATCTAACCTCCCTGTAAGTTTTGATGCATAAAGATATGAAACCTTCTTCACATATCACAAGCACTAGCTCTCCTTATGTGACAGGCGCAATAACCACCTGATCTAGTGGTAGAAAAATTAAAAGCAAATGGCCAGAGAGAGGAAAAGCCTGTTTGTCTTCCTCTTTACTGCACTGAACACAACTTGAATTAGGACCCCTGCTTTGGCAATGAAGTGCCCATTTTTAAAGTTCTAAGGTACCACAGATATAGACATAACACTGTCATTTCCATTAGAAACAGATGTAAACCTTTGATCACACTTTCTATTGTTGGTCTAGAGAATTTTCCAGGACTCCCTTCCTTCTTCAGAGATCAAGGATGGTATCAAACACCTCCATCTATATTGATAGAGGGAAGGGACATTGATCCCTGCTGATATTTTGCTTTTGTACAGCAAGTTGTTATTGCTCCTTGATGTAAAACTACCACCACAGGTGTCATGCTTGACTGCCTTTGCCAGAAGACAGAGAATGAGCTCTTGAAAACCACACTGAAATTGGGAGGTATGAGAGTTCTCACCCTGTGTCCTTCTGTACCTTGCTTAGGATAATCTAGCTTGAGCAAGTTCTCACCTATTAGAAACCTTTTGATACAAACTTGGAGTTCTATTATTCAGTGTTATTGTGAAGTGACACTGAAGACCCCCATACTCGGGAGACCCTTCCTCAAGTCTCAGATCACGACCACCCAAAGATCACAAGAAACCATACCTGGATGCAATCAGCAGAGGCTTTATTAGGGAAGTAAGCCGGCGGTCAAAACGACAAGCTCTTTAGCTCCAAGAGCAAGGTTTTGGCCTCGAGTGGTGGGTTAAAGGGTCTTTTATAGCATGGGGTGGGGGAAGGAAGGCATTTTCGCGCGCTTACACATGAATGGTTGCATTTTCGCGAGTTTACACATGATTGGTTGTTTTACAAATTTCGAACATAGCACTGGGAAGACCAAGGGAGGGGTAACCAATAACAGTGGAACATTTCAGAGAATCTAGCCCAAATGATCTAGAGTCATGTGAAAATCACTCTGCACACTCATTCTTCTCAAAAATGTGGTTTTTACCATGCCATTGTGTCCTATCCTGCCATTTACCAACTATTTCAGATTAACTATCTTTGCTTCTTCCTGCTATAGCCCCACCTAGGTGGCAGCATCTTTTATCTGTGGTCAGGAATGTGTCTTCCTGCCTTGGGCCTCTCCCACCCATAGGTGGGAGAGGCTTGAGGAATGTAATCCAGCAAGTGTCCTTCACCTGGAATGTGAAGGCCTGAAATCTTATTTTCAGTTCCGAGTTCTGTAAGGTGAAAAATCTACACATATTTCATAAAATGGCCTTTATAATTTTTCACTCTACAACACTAATATAAAAAGTCCAAAAGTAATAGGAGGAAAATTGTGTAATAGGGTAGGGGATATGACCTGTTGTACAGCATTGGTACAGCATGGGCAACGTCCTCAGCTCTTCAATCAAGAAACCAAAACCAAAACAGTACAACTATATAATAATCTATAATCTATCCTAAAGCAGCATTAGTCATCCAATTTATGTTTATCTATTTTAAGAAATTAAAGATCTCATATTTCATAAACAAATACTATTATGAATTTTAAGATGGGCTTATTAAGCACATTTAAAAAATAAATATTGAAAACTTATCTTCACTGGCTAAAACATTTTCTGAACAACAATCCAGTAGTGTTCCAATTATTTAGATTTTAAAATTCTGTCATAATTAGGACTTAAGATTAGCCCTTCTAATATTTGTTTATCTTTCACCCATCCATCCATCCATTGATCCATCCATCCATCCATCCATCCATCCAATGTAGGTGTGGTTTATTATTAACTTTATTTTTAAGATTAAAACCTAAAAATCTCTCCCTTCCCTTTCCTCTCTGGAAATGCTCCCACATACCCCTCCCAATTCTCCTCAAATTCCTGCCCTCTTGTTTTCAGTAATAGTTAGTTACATTCATATGTATATTCCTAAATATATCCTGTTTAACCCATATAATGTTACTTGTTTTCAACAATTCCATTACACAAATAAGATTCCATGGTGTATGCAACCTTTCATTTCAGTGTTGAAATGTGTGTGGACAGAAAGGATGTTATGTGTTCAGGTTTAAGATAAAAAAGGATTTGAAAGATGGTGAGAGGATTAAGTGGCCAGTGACTTATTGTGAGGAGTAGGGTCAGAGGATGGTTTGGTAAATATGTGGTATTGGTACAAAGTTGTATAGAAGGAGGCCATTTGTCAGGAAAAACTGGAGAAAGAACACTCTAGACTGAAGAAGAAGAAGAAGAAGTAATCACACATACTGAATTCTTCCCTCTTCTAGAACTGTTCCTTCCTGCCTGCTGCCAGTGATTGAGTGGTGCTTCCAAAGGCCCCAGAAGAGATTCTGGCTCAGAAGACTTTCAGCATGGTCCCCTAAATGGTAGGGATTAACAAGTGAGAGTTTGGTTGGCTTCTTCCATTGGAAGAAAGTATAGATGTCACACAGATAACCCCACTCTGGGTCATTCAAGGCTTCCCTTCATTATTATCTATTCTCTGAGTAGAAGTTGCACTCATTGTCATGAGTAGACATTTCCATGAAAGTCTTCTTTAGCATGATAAAAATGTCTCCTTTGAGGGTTCATCCCTAGGAACTCCTGTCAGGAATTCCATAAATGTCTTCCCATTAAAGAGTCCTGAGGTGTTTATGTTGGATGGGCCAATAGAGATAGCTATTGTGAGTTTCTCAGAAGGCTGTATAGAAAGGGGAAGGAGCTGGAGTGAAGGTTCAGGGGTGCTGGGACTGGCCTAACTCCTTCCAGCCTACATGTTGAGTCACTGGTCCTATAGGTTTCCACATATGATTGCAGGCACCTCAGGGGAAAGTAAGCCAGAAGCTATTTAAAATAGTAGGATGGACTTTATGTAATAATATGACCACAGAAAGTTGAGCAATTAAGCATAACCTGAACCTAAATCTCTGAGGCTAAAAGATGTAGATAACTCAAGATTGGGGTGAGCTCAAAGAGGGCACTGCAGGTGTGAGTCCAGGTGTGAGTCCAGGTGTGAGTCAGGTGGCCACATCTAGGGTTTGTTAATCAATGATCACCTGCAGGGGAACTGCCAAACCCTTCTACATCAGAGCTGTGAAGTAAGGTCCTGAGGGAATTCAAACATTTTTCTGCAGAGACTGGTAGCTTGGTCAAGACTTATCTCCCCAATATTGAGAATTCAAAGATGTTTCAAAGTATTTAAATTTATTTTTAAAGATTGCTCTCAAGCCCTTGAGGCAACGGTTTTGTGCAGAGGATTCACTACAATGACAAGCATCAGTCCATAACAAACACATGGGCTACTTGAGTCAGAAGCAAGCAGCAGAGTCTCAAAGGCAAGGCTCACCATGTGTCAGTTACTCTGTGTCTCAGGCAGTGGCTCCTTCCTCTGGATCCTCCATCCAGCTAGGGTGGCAGTCACTGTTGCAGTGTCAAGAACTCTGCCTGCCTGCTGTGAGCCTCTGCTTTTATTAGGTACAAGGGACATTCACACTGTAGCCAATCACACTCTAGCATGACATCATCATTACTTAGTACTTTGTTCTTATCTGCTACACTCAGCTGACATGGGCTAGCTCATGGCTGTAACATCCAACTCAGTCCTGTTCTTATTTCTTATTCCCATGTCTCTACATTTCATGGGAATTCACAAGGGTGTACAGGCCAGGGGTACCAGAGTCGTGCATCAGTTTCTGTAAGCTTGGATAGTGATCTAATCTTGAAGGTAACCTCTCCAGTCTTGCACTTACTAAATTGTGACTGGAGGATTTTCTATGTAACATAATCATTAAGTTGGAACTGGTTTTCCTCTAAAATGGTTTTACCAATTGTCTAGTACAAGATGTCTCTAATGTTTTTTAGAAATGGAATGTTATGCAAGATTTAGCTCGATACCAGTCTCCATGGAGCAAGGCTTTTGCAGATTCACCATCATGTATGTATGATCAGAGCTTTGCAAAGATCATATTGATAATGGCCGCCTTTGTTAATATAGTCTACAAACATGCAATGAATTGTCTGTCTAACTGGTTTTTTATATAGTGGGTATCTGGTCACTGGCAAGTGGAAACAAACATGATTTACTAACATACAAAGTAAATCTTCTTCTAGGGGCCTCTGATGTGTATCATGCCTAATGGGGACATACAAAAAGTACAAATTTGGGGACTTACAATTGTGAACACATGAAATCTGCTAAGCAAATCTTTCAATGGCTCTATAGTTTTATGGAAACAACAACAACAACAAAAGTATGACCGTGGAAGAGGTTGCCATGTTGCATTGACATCCTGCGTTTATTCCCAAGTTCTTTCTATTAGGAATTCTTGCTTTCTTATTACAAACATGTCTAAAAGGAAGCAAACTTATTTAAAAGAAAAATGCAAAAATATCACTAACCAGAATACTTCTTTCAACCAATGAAATCAATTATATACAGGATCACACACAAAAATTAACTGAACTGTCCTAGCTTACTGGTCCCATATGCCACAAGTGTCTCAATTCCTTATTTCAGTCCCTGTGAACATAGGTGTCTGCTCTGAGTAGGTCTACCATATTGTGCCATTCTGCTGCCCTGTGCACCAATACTTTTTCTTGTTTCAGGAGTGTTTGATGTATGTTCTGTAGTTGTGTCTCCTGGTGTTCTACTATCTCATTAGTCTCTCTAATGGTTTTAACAAATTCATCCATGTGGCCTTTCTCCAACTGAAAATCAAATTGTGCATCAGATGAGAAGTAGGATCTTTGTTAGTTTACTGTGATTATTCCTGTGTGATTGTTACTACCATCTGTGAACAATTATATACTTATTCTAGTGAATGCAGTTATAGTCCCTAATTAGTAATTTTTATCCCGTTTCACTGGGTAATTTATATCTGTGTTATATTTTATTGCCCCTTGTATCAGGGATTGATAATCAGTCTTGGTCTAGTGTTTAGTTCATGAGTGCACTTCAGTAGTTCTTGTGCCAATGAGCTACTCTTATCTCTACTAGCTCAGTTTAGAGCAGGCCATTAAATCTTTGGATGGCTTCTGCTGCTGTTGGCTGATAGGTCATGTGATATTCCCATTGTATATTCATAATCTTACAAAAAAATTTTAACCTTTTCCCCTATGAAATTCGTTCCTTGATCAGATTATATATTATTTAAGGTCCCACAATGGGAAACCCAATCCCATAATGTGAGTATGGTTAAAGATTGATTTGGGTGTGGCCTACTTTTGGCAGATCCTAATCCAGCGCATATATCTACCAAGGTGCATGGGTATGCTCCTTTCCATTGACTTAATGGTCCTATGAAGTCTATTTGTAAGGTATGATGAAAACTCAGCCTAAGCCTCATGTTTCCCTTGTAATTATGTGTGAGTCTAGTTTTATCTCTTGGGCAAGGTGTGCATTGGTTTATTGCATCCTTGATCCTTTTCCACGTTGCCTTTGAATTTCTACCTGAAAACCAATGGAACATGGCATGCTTTTCTGCATGTCCCAAAGTCTCATGTATTTTTAATATTTTTTTTTTGGTAGTAATCTCTGTCTCCCAGTCTCTAGTTGATATTGGCTTCCATTCTACTTTAAGCCTTAGTTGTTGGAGCCTATCTTTTCTGCCTTCTAATTTCACTTTAATCTGATTGCTAGGCTGGCTAATTTATCCTTTGTATAATTAGGTCTGTATTGGTCACCTTCTTTATTAGTATGGGTGTCCACATAATATATGTGCACTGTACATTCATTGGCTGTATTACATAATTCCATCCAAAATCCCTTGGATCATACATCTTTGCCATTAATTTTCCAATTGTTCTTTCCATTTTCCTGACCATAAGGCTATGCCATTGGCAACACACCATGAGTCAATACAATATCTTTTGGTTTTCTCTGAGGATTTGCCTTGCTGCTAGTCAGGTCACTGTGACTCTGCCTATGATTCATTTGTCCTTATCTATTTTGGTACTATCCACCAAGGCTGCCTATTTACAAGGTCTATGACTACTCAGGCTGGTAGATTTCCACAAAAGCTGCCTGTTTACAATAGTTTATAGCCATCTGTTTCAGTGTATTTCTGTAGAGACCCAAGATTTTGTGTTAGCAGGCATGTATGTCAGGCCTATTGCTGATTTTAGGCTTATGGCTGATTTTAGGCCTTAAGTGTATAAGCAGGGCTGCCCCTGACATCTCCTCCCTTCTCCAAGTATAGAAGGCTGTGGCGATTCTAATCTTGCCAAGGCGGGGATAGAGGCCTGACCTCCAGTAATTAAAGGGGACCTTGTAATGGCTCCAGTCCTCCTGTCATTGTCCAGTGAGGCATGAGGGCCATCCCGATGTCTTTTTCCTGGAGAGGGGATACTTTTGACATCAACCCCTATGCAGTCAGGCTTTTCCCTAAGGGAACCCAGAAACATATTTTTAACTTTTCTTTATATTCCCTTGCAGTGCTTAGCCTCGCAGTCTAAGCAAGAATTCAGATCGCCAGACAGAGGGGGTTCTGGGTGGCCCCTCTCTGCTTGGTCTAGGGGCCGAAGTCCCCTCTTTTAGGTTAGGTGGAGATGGGACTTGTGAGTACCCTGGATAGAGTAACATCCTCATCTAGAGTCTAGTAAACTTTTTTTTTCCTACCCATGAGACTCACTGAGAGTCACAAGGGGACACAGGATTCGAACTGGGAGAGTAGGGCACAGTCTGCCCTCTGGGTGGCGGGTGCCAAAGTGGTGAGCCACCGCATGCTTGCTAAGTACCATTTTCACTGTAGTACTTTCCCTTCCATGGGTAGCCTGGCCCATGCTTCCTCTGGTGCCTTGATCCAATCTCTAAGATCGGAATGGTGGTTCTGATTATTACTTGGTTGTTCTGCAGCATGCTGTGGCAAGTTGTTCAGGCCTCATATCGTGCCCAAATTGTTTTCTCAAATGGAGAGAATTTGTTTTCTGACCATGGAAGCATTTACAATAGAAGCCTACTGGCCATTCTCTAACATTTCTTTTGGCAAAGATATTCCAGTTTCCATATTGTTTTAGGTACAGTATGTGTAAACATAGTATATCAACTGGTCGAATGTATTGTGCCATAGAAAATTCCTTTACATATTCTAGCACTGTTTTCACAGCTTGTCTCTGGGGTTTATCTCATATAAAATCATTTGCTTCCCTTGTAATATTATACAAGGGCTACAGACTGACTTGTAAATATGGTATGTGTTGTCTCCAATATCCAATGAACCCTATAAGATGTTGTACCTCTGTTTTATTGGTTGGTGTTTTATGCTGTTCTAAGTTACTTATGACTTCTGTAGGTATTTGGTCCTGTAGTGGATCACATTAAACCCAAGAACTTGACCTTTCTCCCTGGTCCTGACACCTTCTCCTTACTGATGTTCTAAGCATTATCTCTCAATACTTGTACGGTTTGGTGTACTCATTTTTGTTTTTGTTTTGTATATTTTCCTCTTCTTTTCCTATTATCAAAAGGCATATTGATACTTGACTTGATTCTTGTTGAAAGGAATATGTGTTTGGCTTCTTATAACTGGGCACTGATCATTCCTTTGTTCTGGTGGCCACCTTTGTGATGGCCTTCTGTTCCCTAAAAATGGCTTAGGTTTTATTCTTCCAAAACTCCTATTTGGTGTACCCCTCTCTGGGGTTCTGTTTACAAATGACACTTCAGGTTTTCTGCTTATGCATATGATGTTTGTGAATGGTCTGAAAAATCTGGTTGTTCTCCTGAATTCAAGTGGCTTTCTTCTTATATTTAATGTTACTTTTTTCTTGGCCTAACTCCCTGTATCCTTTAAAGAAATCATTTACCTCAGAAACGGTTGTGCAATTTTGAAGTGGTCCTGCCAAATTAATTCTCATGTGTGGTGGTGTCCCCTTAATTAAAACTCTTTTGTATTGTGGTGTAGAGGAACAGCCTGTGGTGTAGCTACCTCATTATATAAAAACCACGGTACTTCTAGTTTTGTCACTAGCTGAATGGCCCCTTGGAAAGTGTTCCATTTTGTGGCTGCTTCAATTTTTGAAAGGTGTAAAGATGGAAGGGTGTATACCCAGGGTGCAGTTATCTAATCCAGGAGAGGGTATACATTGCCTCGAGCAGTGTCTAGGACTTGCTCTAAAGCTTCATACACTGCTAGGGTTTCTACTGTTTTCTTAATTTTTCTCATCTCTAATTGTGACAGCATGACTGTGTCTGCTCCTTTTCCCCTGAACTTTATTATATGATAAAGGATACGTCCTTCATTTCATCCTGGGCATATTGTCATCTCAACTGACTTATTTCCTGAGGCATCTGTGGTCTAATTTCTATTTGTTGCTCAAGGTGCTCCTCATCTACTGTTACCAAAGAATATGAAACTTGTATGTGTATTAACCTTGGAAGATGTAAGTGGGGGGAGGTGGCTGCTTGCCTGGTCCCTGGGTTAAGGGAGCCTCTATAATGGGATTGTTCACCTTCCTCCACTATTTCTTATTTATATAAGTGGCTACCGTTTGCCCATTAGTCTGTCTTTATCTCTGTTCACTGTGGGTTTGTCAGTATTTCTGGAGCGTCTTTACTAGCTGCCTGCTCTCACAGTGGCCCTACTCCTTGTGGATTTGTTAGATCTTCCTCACTCTTCACTTCTTTCAACCCAGCTTTCCCTTTGGCCTTATCCTTTGTTCTAAGCCATTTTCTCTCTGTGGGATCCATGGCATCTGGACTCACTGTCATGTCTTTGAAGCCACTAAGTAGTTTCTCCATTCTGATGTTAATATATATACTAGGGAGTACAGGGCTTTAATAGTTTTCTTTTTAATGTACCACACAAAGTTAGTTTGTGGTGGGTTTCTTCTTACTTTTTCTAAGAGTTTATTTGACCTTTTCACCAGTCATTTGACTAAGGGGTTTTCCTGAACCTGAAGCTCTTCCTATCTGCAGCAGTGGCATCCAGTGTTGGGAATCAGCCAGTAATGAGCTTCTTCTTTCACTGTCTCCCTTAGAGCGCTGGCTAGTCTGCACCTGTGCTGCAATTAATTTTGTACCAGAGGCTTAATTGACAATTTAGTGACATTTAGAATAATTAGGTCTATTGTGGTCATTAGATGGTCTAGTTTCCTTCTCAGGATCCCACCTTGAAGGTGGAGTACTGCTGACTATGGCAACTGTCTTGATTCTTGTCCAGCTTAAGGCCAGGAAGGAGAGAGAGAGTACAGATATCATTTGATCTCAAGTTTTATTCATTACAATGACAAGCATTAGTCTTCTCTCCTCTCTCTCTCTCTCTCTGACACACACACACACACACACACACACACACACACTGGGTACCTGACTCAGAAGCAAGCAGTGGAGAGGCTCGCAATTTATCAGCGAGTCTCAGGCAGCTGTTCCTTCCTATGGATCCTTTATCTTCATCCAACCATAGTGGCAGTCAGTTGTCCTCACTATGGCAGTGTCAAGACCACTGCCTGCCTGCTGTGAGTCTCTGCTTTTGTTAGCTACAAGGGGCATTCACACTGTTTCCAATCACACTCTAGTATTACATCATTATATAGTGCTTCATTCTAGTATAATATGCTACACACAGCTGACATGAACTAGCTGCTCATTGCTGTAACATCCAACTCAGTCCTGTTCTTCTTCCTTACATGCTCCCTACAAAACTAAGGCACACGTGTGATAAATGTGTTGCTTGTCTTGACTTAATTGATTGCATGCAGCTTACCCACTCCTTTTATTCCTTCTCATTCTCAAATTCTAGGCCAGAGACCAGAAGGGGACCTGGCTGGAAAAGCTGACTCAAGGATCCTGAAACCAAGTGACCCAGATCAGGCCCAGTCACCAATGGTTACTTCCTTGCTTAACCCCTTGTCTCAAAATATGATTGGTCAGCACAACAGCCCATATTGTTTCCCTCACTTTGTGTTTCCATCCTATAAACATACACTTTCCATTCAAGGATGTGGTCCAGATCCCAAATTGGCAACCTCCCTGAGTGTTCAGAAAATAAACTTTCATTTTAAGCATCAACTTTAAAATGAGTTTTCTAAGGCTTCGACCTGGAACCCGACACTACTATCTTAGACCAACTGAGTGGCAAAGATAATCTTTTTAGTACTTGTCTTTAATCTTTCTAAGAGGGATCTAGTGAAAATTGTTAAATGTTGGCCAGAAGGAAAAATTTGTTCTGTGCAGGCCACCTTGTCCAGCAAGATTCCCCTCACCCAGCCTGGGAGCAGGTTTTCTCCTTTTGTCAGAAAATGATGAGTTTAGTTTTCCAATTGTAAGGATCATTGGTTGAGAGGAATCCATAAGTCAGGAAAGAGGAAGAAGTAAATATTCCTTTCTTCCTCTTGGGTTAAACTTTTTGCTTACTGCTGGCTGCTTGGAGCAGGTGTGAAGAGAGGAATGCACCCTATGGGGAACTCTTTCCCTTCTATTTCAGTAGGCTCAGATGAGAGGCCTGGCCACTCCCTCCACACAGGGATGGACCAGGGATTAGAGCCAGAGTCTTGCAAGGTAACAAGCCTGGGCTCCAGGAGTGGGATAGGCAAATGGATTTTCTTTCCTTTGTTCTGGGGTGGGAGTGGGGTATTTCTTTAGGGGATCTGGCACAGTCAGAAGGATTTGGGTCCCCAACAGTAGGGAGAAGAGCTTTTAAGCCAGCATGTATGCCTGTGGCTGTCTCACACCAGAGAAAGCTACTGCTCAGTACAGATAAACAAAACTGCAGAAACACAGAACATACATACACAGTAAAGAGAACTATGGGTGGTCACCACACATTCAGACATCTGATCAGAGAGGGGGAATCCGGTGACATCTCACATGATTCTCAAATGCTAGATTAGTAGATGCATCTGACCTCTTCAAAGTGTCCAAATAGATGGTGCTTTAACCAGACTTATCTGCAGGGGTGACAGAGCAGGCAACTTTCTAATGTTCCTTTTAGGGTGGAGGTATAAAATTTCCTTGAAGCCTTAGACAGTGATTGATCAAAGTGTGTTCTGGGGCCCTGGAACTTCCCAGGTTGCTCACCCCTTAGGATCCCCTTGAACCACCATATTCTTCCCATTCTGAGGGGGGTCTGAGACTACTAGTATCTCAAAGACTTGTCTCTTGGGATCTCAGTGTAACCTCCAAAAATCTGGTAGTCTTCTTGGACACTAGAGGAAGTCCTCTTGGACATGGGTTGAAGCCAATAAAAAGTGTTTATCAACCAGCGGCAGCTTCACTAAGTGTTTGGCATTCATATTCTGGCTTGACATACTTCAGATAACAATAACAGTTAGTCAAAAGAGAAGCTATAGAAGCCAAAGAGTTAGCTTCTTACATTTAGAGCTATTTCCCAGAACTATGGACATTGATGGATTAGGTCTTCCTTTTCATTTTGGTAGCTGGTACTATCTACATGCTGAGTTTTGTGGCCTGAATGGTATTTCCATCATGGAGTAGGTTGTGCTAAGGTCTGGGGGGCCTACTAAGGTTTGGGACCCTGTTACACACACACACACACACACACACACACACACACACACACACACACACACACACCTATGACTTATTATATGGTCTCAATTCAGTATACCATGCTGGTACTTTTCTCGAAATCTAAAACTGTTATATTCCTATTTTTCCTCTGTTAACTTTTGAAGTAATTAACAACTTGTGCAATCTTTTACCTCAAGTTTTCCTAGAATAGTCCATCTTGGTCACTTCCCCAGTCTACCTCCCTGAGATGTAAACTTGGTCTCATGTCAGTAGGAAATTCACATAATGCACATTTCTGCCTCTCAATGCTCCGCACTATTTTTTACTTCATTAGTGCAACTTATTTTTGGTTTGAATGCACTTCAAGACCCAATTTGAAGCCTCTAGTTCTTTCACAGAAAGCTCTTTGGATAGAGTGTGGTTTATACCATTGGCCACTGTACTTGAGCTGGACTCTTACTGGAGCTGACTTCAATCTACATAATTGAAAGATCCTGTTTTGAAAAGCCAAAAAACGAAAACCAAAAACCAAACCAACCAACCAACCAACCAAAAAGCAAGCAAGCACCTGTATAACACAGAAGTACTCCTACAACATAAACTCTACCATGACACAAGATTCTTAACGGGGCCTGTGGCATTTTGTTGAGTGCAAAGTACAAGCAACATTTTCTAAACTCTTAAGACAAAATCATGCAAATCTGACTCCAGTCAATTTCCCTTGCCTGGTCTCCTTCTAGCTCTCCAAAAAGTCAATACAGGCTTTCCTCCCTCCATGTTGAATGACCTTTGAGGCCCACTTAAAAAATGTTTTATGTCTTTTGTCTAATGACTGTCGGTGCACCATGTGAATACCTTTTGCAAGTGGAGGCCAGATGTAGGTCTCTTATCTGGAGGATGTGGAGTTATGGATGATTGTGAGGTACCATGTGGGTGCTGGGAACTGATTCAGAGTCCTCTTGAAGGGCATCCTCTGTTCTAAACCACTGAGCCATCTCTCTAGGTCTTTGGGCACACTCATACAGTTTTTTTTTTTTCTTTCAGTGGAATGTTTGTTTTGCTAGTTCTATTTCCTGAGACTTTTCCAAATCAATAAAATGTATTAATACTACTTATGACCAATAATATCTCTTTAATTCATATAAACAGTCTACAAAGCAATGGACCTGTATTCTAATAAAAACAAAGAAATTTAAATTAAAACACTGCAAGAAAGACACTTCTGGGTCAACATGAATGAATTATCATTTCAGAATAGTGTCTCAGCCAATTGTGGTGAATTTTAAGCAATTCATTCTGGTGGTTGGAATCTAAGTGTTAGGAACATAAGTGAAAGTGTTTTGTGCAAAAATCATTTTGCACAGCTTGGGAAAATACAGTGCTTAAAGGGATGGTTGAAAGAGCTAGCCTCAGGTAGCTACAATAAGTGTCAAGCATAAAACAGATTCTAAGTCACACCAGGTAGCTCAGGTATGTTAAGGAGCCAACCCCAAGGTAGTGCTGGTGTGTTAATGAACTGGTCCTAAGTTGTGACTACAGATAGAGCAAAACCAACACCCACTAGCCAATACACAAAGCTGGACCTTTGGATCCTGGAATGCAGGATGGCACCAACATGCTCCCAGGCAGCATCTCAAGTCCTTGCACTGATACCGATGTACCTGGGGGACTAAGACTGGCCATTCTGTGCCTCTGGTCCCTATTGTGGTTGAGTTTGCAGCACCATTGCTGAGTTTAAATATAGCTGCCTGCCAGAGTAGGTGCTGGCCAGTGGTCTCAAGGATCTTCTGGAACTTTCAATAGTGCCATCCTCCTGCCTGCTTAACTGGTGGACCTCCCAGAGGATGGAGGTCTAACTTGTTGCAGATATATTCTTATCAGAGAAGATTCTCTAGTGGGAGCCTGCAGTGTCTTCTGTCCTATCAGCCATTTTCCAATCATGAGATGAGATTATTGTAGACTTTTATAATAGTATTGTTTTTAAGGAATGCTTGTTTGAATGAACCTAACATATTTGAAAGACAAATCTCTTGTGGACATCCTAAGCTCACAACTCACTGAGAAGCTCACAACCCTGAAATGGAAACTTCTGTTTATTTTGAAAAATCAGTTATGTCAAGTGATGTTTCGGTGGGTCACACAGGTGAAAGGATGTCTTGCATAAGCAAACATGTAAAGAATGTTTTCCCGAAGCAGATACAGATGAAAGGATATTTTCACTATAACAGACATGTGAAAGGACATGTGATGAAGTATAAATATGACCCCACAGAGAGTGAGAGTCGAGCATTGAGCATTGGTTTGGTTTGCTATGAATGTATTGCTTTGCCCTGAACACCATTGTTGAGCTCCATTTGTTGTAATACCAACATTGAGATAAACTCATCAAAGAATTGCTGGTGAGGTTCCTGGAGAAGCTTACCTCAGGCTCCTTGGAGAACCCGAGTTTCTTCAGAATTGAATTATAGCTTCTGGTTCATGCCTGGTATCTGCCTGCCAAATGATGTCAAATAATATTTTGTAAGTATGTCCTGATACACCAGACATGTGAAAGAACGTGTTTTCTTGAAGCAGAATTAGTTGAAAGAATGTTTTGCTATAGCAGACATGTGAAAATATGTGTGATATAGGAGTATAAATATGAACCCATATTTATATGGAGACAGTAGGAGATGAGCATTGAGTAATGGTTTGGTTTGCTACACATGTATTGGTTTGCCTCGAATACCATTTTTGAGCTCCATTTGTGGCAATGCCACCAGTGAAAGAAACTCACCAAAGGTTCCGGGAGCAGCTTGCCTCAGGCTGGTTGGCGAGCCTTGCAGTTACAATTGAACTACAGCTGTTGGTTCATGCCTGCTGTCTGTCTGCCTAGAGGACTGGTCTGTAGCTGCTGAGTTGTATTTGGTGTTTTCTATGGGATTGAACTGCTGCCAAAAAAGATTGAGACCACCCCCTAAGAACTATTGCTAAACAGGTACGCTACCCCCATATCCTAATAACTTTCCTTTTCAACTACCTCTAGTAGTTGTGGGCAAGAGGAGAGGTTGAATGCTTATTAAAAGTAAACTGCAAACAATGGATGCCTATAGTTGGTACCCAACATGGGGCATAATGGGTAACTCTGCCTCTAACTGGTAGAGGAAAGGTCAGATTATGATGGTTTATCAATGTTGCTTAAAGGCATTGGCAAAATAACAGCTACTGATGCTGGGTGGTCTCCTACAGTGTTTTTCTGGTTTTGCTTTGTAGTTTTCATGTATGCCATTGAAAAAGATTGGGGGAAAAAAACTGAAAACTCAGAAAGTTCACTCAGTTCCCTTGTGTTAGAAAGGATTGCAGAGTTGGCTATCACATGTAGAGTTTGAAACTAGAGGTAAAAGTGCTTGAAATGCAAAAATTGCCCAGGGAGAGGGAACAACAGAATTCAGTCTTGGTGAATAAGACTGGGAATGCACTACATGATGGATAAGAAAAAGAAAAGAGGCTAGAAGAGAAAGTTCCACTCTGCCTTGGTCCAGGGACTTTCACTACCAGGTCCCCAAAACACCTCAGTGAGACAAGGTGTCAGGAAGATCAGTAGGTGGAACAGGGACAAAGGTTTAATGTGCTTCTAAGTGCTTGGGCCTACACAGGCACCTTTAACCTTCCCAGGTTTTGTGCAGCATATGGCTGCTAATGATGGTATTCCTGCTTATAATGAATTGACCTGGTGAACAACAGAAATGCAAGACTTAAAGCAGCTTAAAGAGTCTATTGTATCATATGGCCTACATTCTTCTTATGTTAAAGAAATGCTAAATAACTTGGTTATACATCATAGGGTGATCCCACAAGACTGGAAAGGATTGGTGTCAGCTGTTCTAGAAACTGGTCAGCAATTACAATGGTTCTCATGGTGGAGGTAGGAACCCACAAAAACAGAACAATAGAGTAGAAATGTAGCAAGGGAGATAAATGTTACTAAAGGGCGAATGGTGTTATGCTGACTTATGAGAACAAATCAGATCTGATGATGGTGTAATTGAATAGTGTCATGTTGCTGCTTTAAGAGCTTTGGATGTGTTTGAGGAGCCTGGGGTTGGGGGATCCACCTCACTTACTAAGATAAGTTTATAATGAAGCATTCACAGAATTCTTACAGAGGTTGGGTTCAGCTGTGAATAGGAGTCATAACAGACCCTGAAACCAGGTAGTCATTGATAGAAATATTGGCATCTGAGAGTGCAAACATTGAATATAAGAGAGCAATCAGACCACTGAAAGCACATGGAGCCTCTATAGATGATGGGTAAAAGAAACAACTGGTATTGGTTCTCAGGAGTATAATGCAAACACCATAAGGAAAATTTTATCTAGAAATATCAGGAATCAAAATACTCAATGTTTTAATTATGATGATTTTGGTCATTTCCAAAGAAGTTGTAAGGCTAAAAGATTAAGAACACAAAATTATAGGTACATTGAGTCTAAAAATATGGTGAACATAGAGTAGAGCAAGCAGGTTCTAGTTACTATGAGCCACCAAGGCTCCCAGGGTATTGTAGCCACTGTGGAAAGGGCAAACATTGGTCAAAAGATTGCTGGTCCACGAGAAACATACGAGGTAACCTCTTGCCATTGGAAAATGAGCTGAGGGGCCTGTCAGCTTGAGGACCTTCAGCAAACAATAGGAGCTGTTTTCCTTTGTTCAGTCAGGAGGTCTGCCCTTCCCCCAGGCCTGAGCAGGCCTCTGAGCCATTTACCACTATAGACCAAACAACAGTAGGACCTAGGAGAGGCATTGCCTTGCTAGCCTTTGAGCCCTACAGTCTGCTAAGAAGTCTCCTTGCCCAGCCCATGGGCTGAACAGAGAAGAGACTCTGGGAGGTGGGGCTCCCCCTTTATATGTGAAAGCAAAATGTTAAACTTTGGGCCTTGATCAGAATACTTTGTCTTGGCCTCACATTTCTCTCGCCTTCTATTCCCTTTCATTCCCAGGTTCAGGCCCACCCATGGAACCTGAGAAAGGAAGACCAGCTAAGGAACACTGTCTTGGTGGAGCCCCATGGAAAATGGAAGAAAAAGTAGAGCAGCAGGAGCACTTGGTAAACAAGGAACGGCACTGATGCTAGCTAAGTTATGGCTGTGTTTACAGGAATTGTGTTTAAGGTGGATACAGGTCTAGATTTGAGTGAGCATTGACCCAATGCAAGATCATCTTTGGAGGTGTTAGTGAGTTGGGGATAGGAGAATATTTGGCAAGCCCAAGAGCTGCCTCAGGTGAGAGGAACAGGGTTTTTTTTTTTTTTTTTTTTTTTAAATGAAAACTAAAAAGGGCAGATCACTGAGTAGTATCCATAATTCTGCCTTCTTTGTTTGTCCTTGGAGTGCCAATGTCCACATGTGTCCACATGTGTGTTTTATGTTTCATTGTGTGAATGATTGGTGTTCTATGTTTTATGTTGTTCTATGTTTAATGTTCAAAAGATCTTTAAAATTGCTTGATCCAACCGTTGGTCTAGTTTAACTTGGTTTTCAAAGGTAGTATTAATATGCAGAGCAGTGGCTTATAAGTTTTCTTAACATCTGTAGCTAAGAGCTGAGCTGGAAAAGCCTTTCTAACAGTTGATTGTCCATATAAACTGCTTTTAAAGGGACCAGCAGGTTTTTTTGGATACAATAAGGAAGCTAAGAGTGGTTTGACCTAGAAAAATCTCTGTGACAAGTTGCTTTTATCTTGAAATTATAGCTAGAAAAAGCAAGAAATTTTGTTTGGTCTAAATATATAAGATGTGTTGTCACTTCATTTTTGCTTCTGCTTGGTTTTAAGGTATAAATATGTTCTACATATCTTCGTTATAAATTATTGGCCTATAAGTTATTGGACACGATTAAAAATTTACAACCTTGGTAACAAAAGTTGACTTAAGATTGGTAACTCAGGGTTGGAGTCAGATGTATAAAGATAAGATTTAAAAACAATGTCTCTTTAGTGAGATATTAAAAGCTGCACTATTATGCATTCATATATAAGAATTGGCAGCAAAACTTTGTAACATAAAGGTAATCTACTTGGTGTTTATTTTAGAGAAAATAGATTGCTTAAAAATTGGTTTTGTTTCTCAAAATTTTGGTTATACTCTAATGTTGCAAAAGAAGCTTAAAAACATAGTTAAACTGCCAATATTCCATTGGCTACAGTTGGTAGTTCAATTGAGAGTTTGAGATTTTTTGATTTGCCCATGTTTTTAGAGAAAAAGATACAGCACGTAGAGTTATATTAAAGTTAATTTTTTTTTTTTTGTTGTTGCAGAGCAGTAAAGGTCTCAGAAAACAGTCCTAGATTAAGAACATTTACGTTTGAATTAAGACAATGCAGATTGAGCTCTGCAGAAGCTCAGGTGCCAAACATTCCTTTTGTCCTGGGTCTTCACAACCAGCTCCTAGAAAGGTGTTTTAACTTGCTTGTTTCTTTGGGGGAGGAGGGGTAAACCCAAAGACATTTACAACAAAGAGTTTATGGGCCAGGAGTTATAACTGTACCTGCTGACAAAAATATTGTTCAATTTGTTTGGTTCCTTTACATTTGCTTCCTTCCAAAGTTGTTAAACATGAGATGCTTTTGATTCCTCTAATGTATACAACAATTATTAGAGGACAAGATTGCCTTCAACTTGACTTTTATCTAATACCCTCACTCAGCTAAAAAAGATTGCTTATTGAATTAATCCAAAACAAAGTTCAAACTTAAGATTTATACAGCCTGACTTGCCTACTCCAGCTGCCATTCCAGTAAATACTTAGAGTTATTATAGATATAAAAGATGTTTTTATACCATTCCTTTACATTTCTGGTAAAGGTGGGAGGTTTGCAGTCAGTAAATTTATTCATAATTTTTGAGAGCCCATGAAGTGATATTGTTAAAAATGTTTGCCTCAAAGAATGGTTAATTACTTTAATATATATATATATATATATATATATATATATATATATATATATATATTGTTGTTTCTTTGATATTAAAAATTAAGAGTTTAAATCTTTTAGTGTATATTATTCATTGTGTAATACTTTATTAGCGGATTTCTCTAAAGGAGTTTTTCTGAAAGCCTTTAACGAGCTTTAAAAATTTTGGAGTACTTGTTGCTCCAAAAAAGATTCAAGGACAATATATTTTTAATATTTGAGATCTCAGTTATATCCTAAACAGATTGTGACACAGAAAATTCCAATAAAAATACATAGTTGGGGCTAGAGAGATGGCTTAGCCGTTAAAGGCTATTTTCATAACTAAAAATATAAGAATTGAATTCCCAGCAACCACATGGTGGCTCATAACCATTTGTGGTGGGATCTAGTGCCTTCTTCTGGCTTGTAAGTGTACATGCAAAAAGAAAATGGCTTGCTTTTCATTTTGATTTGCATTTAATGATTTTTTAAAAGTTGTTAAGAGATATTAATTGACTAAAATCTTATCTTAAACTTACCATAGGAGGATTTAAACCTCTGTTTGATATTCTCAAGGGTATGCAAGTCCTATCTCCCCTTGACAACTAACTATAAAGGAGAGATAGCTTTGCTGAAAATAGAGTAAGCTGTTAGTTACCACCAGATAGGTTATATAGACTATGAAAAATTGTTGGCTGTTTGTGTTATTACTAATCATGTCCACAGCAGCTCTTTGGAAAAAGAAACCATTAATATGGATTTATCTTTCTTCATCTACAAATAAAGTTTAAACATTCTATTATAAAAAATTATTGTGTTAATACTAAGATTATATAATAGAATCCTAAAAGCATTTTGGACAAAAGGTTTATTCCTTATTCCAAATAGCAATTAAATTGGTTATTAATAAATAATGATATTTGGCCTATTAAATGACAAACATTTTAGACAAATTTGATGATCATTTGTTACAATTTTTCTCTATGCATGCTCTTATATTTCCTAAAATTTACTATGCATGCAGCCCATAGAAAAGATGTTTGCGATATTTACTATATTTACAGATGCCTCATCTATTGAGAAGACAGTATATGTAATTAAATCACATGTTTATTTTCTTGAGTTTCCCCTGCTTCAACACAAATAATTAAGTTATGTGTTGTAGCCACTGTTTGAAATGCTGAGAAATCAACCTTTCAATTTATATACTCATGGCCAGTATATGGCTCATGATTTATAATTGCTTAAATTTGTTCGTTTCTTTAGATATAGCTAATTCTCAAACTTTATTTATAAAAATACAGCTTAATTTACAAAACATGTACTGTTTCTTAACTTTACAAGACATTTAAAGGCTCATTGGATTGCCTGAACCCCAGGGAAATGCCAGAGCAGATTTATATACTAGACATATTCTAGGCCTTTCAAAAATAATTGGCCATACAATCTTATTCTTTACAACATCGAAAGAGTAATAGCTTAAGACAACAATTTGGCATTTCTAAAACGTGTGTAAGTTAAATTGCAAAATTGTTCTCAATATCTTCAATTTTTTCATAATGGTGTTAAACCTTGAGGACTTATACATAATCATTTTTGACAAATAGATGTTACCCATTTTTTATTTTAAAAAATTAAAATATATACATGTGACTTGATGTCTTTTAGGCTTTCTAGTTGCACCTACTTTAACAGAGAAGCAACTAAAAATATAATTAGTTATTGCCTATATTATTTTCCTGTGCTTGGTGTTCCATATCAGATTAAGATAGACAATGGAACTGGCTATTATAGTTATTTGACTACAGTCAAACATTTGAGACGTTTGTTGACAATTTAATATTACTGATATTTCCTTATTATCCTCAAGGACAAGAAATTATAAAAGAGATTATGAAACTTTAAAATAATATTTTAAACTCTCTAAATATGAAGAAAGCAGCTAATGGTGCTTCTTCCCTGGTTTTACAAGTAATTCTAAAAAATTGGCTTTTTTGAAACTAGAAAGTGGAAATTATACCCCCCAGGGTCACCAAAAGCACACCTTGCTTTTGTCTTATTTGTTTTAAATTTTCTGCAAACTGATGTTAAAGGTCAGTCTGCAGCAGATTGCCACTGGCATCCAGTTACTTCCAACTCATTTGCCAGGGTCTTTTGGAGAGACCCCCTAACTAATACTTGGTGTGGTTCTGATCCTGTTTTAATTTGGGGTCATGGGTCAGTCTACATTTTTTTTTCAGAAAAAGAGAATGGAGTCTGATGGCTTCCTGAAAGACTGGTCCTCAAGAGGACACAGATCTTGAGCCTAGTAATTATGATTCTAATGATAAAGATGGCTCAAAATCTTTATCAATCAGCTTATTTAACTTGGCATATAATCTCCACTCTCACTGGAGAGTGTTTTTTATCATTACTTAAAGCCACCCACTATATACCTGGTGGCCATATTTGTGTCTGATCCCTGCTAATTAGCAGTTGAATTAGATACTGAAATACTTCCACATCAAACCTTAGTTTCTACATTGCTTGGATAATCATGTTGTTTTTAACCTTTGAATCTTGTATTTTAAGCAGATTGATTGCCCTCACACAGGATCACTCTCAGCAAGCTCAGCTATTCATCCTGTCAGTTATACATAGCTGTGAAGAATTGCATCTAGTGCATGCCCACAGGTCCGTTGGTCTGAATGTGGTCTGGGTCTAAAGAGTGTGCCAATGATGGCCGGTTAGTCAATGATGGGTAAGAGTGTTTTGAGCTCCTAAAAACCTAAGACAGAGGCATACATCATTATGCTACGTATGTTTTCCTCAATGATGGGTAATATAGGAGTAATATGAACGCCAACCTAAGCCAGACACGGTCACCCGGCCACTCGAGACCCTAGACAGAATGAAATATTGTACCCCATTCAGATATTGGCACTGCCATCTAAAAAAATTAAGGGGGGAACTGTGCCCTTCCCCCAGGCCTGAGCAGGCCTCTGAGCCATTTACCACTATAGACCAAACAACAGTAGGACCTAGGAAAGGCATTGCTTTGCCAGCCTTTGAGCCCTACAGTCTGCTACCGAGCTAAGAAGAATGGACTGCCTCCTGAGCTAGCCTTGACACTGTTTGGACTGCTATCTCCTTGCCCATCCCCTGGGCTGAACCAAGAAGAGACTCTGGGGGTGGGGCTCCCCCTTTATATGTGAAAGCAAAATGTTAAACTTGGGGCCTTGATTAGAATACATTGTCTTGGCCCCACGTTTCTTTCGCCCTCCATTCTCTTTCATTCCCAGGCTTTCTCTCAGGTGAACCCGGTTCCTGTAGCTGCTGGCGGCTATAAGGAGGTACCAAGCTGGCAAGAAAATTAGGTATTTCTAAACTCATACATGCTACAGAAGGAAGTGCAGCTTTGGATCTGGCCACAGATACCCCTCTTACATTATCCCCACAAGGTGAATGTTATAAGTTAACTACTGGTGTGTATGGCTCCTGACCATCAGGGACAGTGGAGATAATCTTGGGAAGAAGTGGATTAACTTCTCAAGGATTTATTGTATGTATATCCAGGTGACAGCAAGGAAGAAATAAAAATCATGACAAATGTGAAAAAGGAGATGCAAATTGAAGCAGGGGATAGAATTGCTCAATTGTTATTTCCTTACATTAAGGACAAGGCCAATCCAGTAGAAAGAACAGGGCCTTTTAGGAGCACTGGAAATCTTGTATTCTGACAAACAATGGTCAATGATCAGAGACCTAAATTAGTGATACAAATGAATGGTGTAGACAGACATAAAAGGCTTGATAGATAGAAGAGCTGATTTTAGTATACTTTCCCAAAGTCTTGGAATCCAGATTGGACACTTCGGAAGCTTAACACACAAATTATAATACACAAATAAGACAAATTGTTCAATGGATTACCTGTGTGGGACCAGAAGGGAAAACAGGGAAGTTGATGCCTTATGTGGCTGACATATCCATAAATTGATGGGGACAGGATCTTTTATAACAATGGGATACTCAAGGGAATATTCCTACAATTTTAGAGGCAGCAAATAAGGACATTAGTGGTGATATGGTAGATAGTCCTGGGGAAGGTATCGATACAGGCGTTAGAGAACAGTCACAAGCTGTGCTAATGGTCAAAAAAACAGGACAAGCAGTTAGAGAAAGAGGCAATCATATCTTTAAAAACAGATGCTTATTAAACAAAAAGGGAGAGAAAAACCCCTAGGGACAGAGTAAATAATGGATTGTTAACTCTCAATTTTCTTACTGTTTGTGAAAAAGAAACAGCAGCAGAGAGACACTGGGATATTGAAAAAAAAAACTGAGAAACTAGGTCAACCCATGTACTATAAGGATGGGTTGACAATAGAATGGAAACCTGAAATATCATTAAGATGGGGACATGGTTATGCTTATGTATCTACAGAGAATAAGAAAAGATGGTTACCAACAAAACTTATAAAGATTATATCTAACTAGTAAAAACCACTTATCAGTTGAGACTTGAATGACATCACAAAGCAAATAGTGCAGGTGATTTCACAGTCTTCTCAATTACTGATTTCTCCAAAACATTCATGCAATTCAACTTCAAAAGTGTTAGTCAAATGATCGATCACACAGAGACTGGACAATACAGAGACTGGACAGACAATACAGAGTCTGGATAAACAGAGACTGGGCAACAAATGCTACAGGTAGGTTTTTTTCAAAGTAACCATTTTTTCCCTTGGGGCCCATAAAGGAATTCTCCACCCCAATTCAACAGGAAGCAATTTTATGAAGACCATCATCCTGGTCCCTTATGTTTGGGTGGGCAAATTTGGTCCTTTGATGTATTATAGTTGTTATTATCTAGGATGGAAGGTTGTTATTGGTTATGATCAGGTATTAATAAAAATTTAAAGTCATTTTGTTTGAATAATTGAAGGTTATTATTTTATATTAATAGAAATGTAAGGTTTTTTATTTTATTATCATATAGTATTACAAATTCAAATCATTTTATTTGAATTATTATTGTATATTAGAAATTTAAATTTTGTTTATTGTATATTGATAGAATTTTAAACTTTTTTGTTTGAATTACTATATATTAATAAAAATTTAATGTTGTTTTGTCTAATTATTATATATTGGTAGAAATTTAAGGGTTATTGTTTAATTATTGTATATTGATAGTAATTTAAAGGTTTTTGTTCAATTATTGCATATTGATAGAAATTTAAAGGTTTTTATTTAACTATTGTATATTGATAGAAATTTCAGGTTGTTTTGTTAGACTATTTTTGACTATCTTGTACATAAGTCATTTATTTAAAATGTGATGGTTCTTACAGTCATTTCTACTGGGTGTAGGTTATTAATGGTACAGAAAAGGAAAACTCTTCAATAGAAAGGGGGATGTGAAGGGGAAACTTCTGGTTTGTTTGGAAAGACAGTTATGTGAAGTGATGGCTTGCTGGAGCACACAGGTGAAAGAATGTTTTCCTGGAGCAGACACAGGTGAAAGGATGTTTGGCTTATAGCTAACACATGAAAGGACGCTTGATTAAAGAGTATAATTATGACCCCACAGACAGTGGGAGACGAGCACTGAGCATTGGTTTGGTTTCCTTGCCATTCTTTGCTAACAACATGCATGTATTGGTCCACCCTACATAGCATTGTTCAGCTCCATTTGTTGTAATGCCACCACTGAGAGAAACTCGCCAAAGAACTGCTCGTGAGGTTCTTGCAGCAGCTTGCAACTTCTGCAGTCTCCCCTCAGGCTGATTTTCCAGCCTTTTGGTTTCTTCAGGATTGAACTACAGTTGCTGGTTTTGTGCCTGGTATCGGCCTGCTGATGGGATTGGACTGTAGCTGCTGGATCACGTGTGGCATCTGCATGCCTAGAGGGCCAGTCTGCAGCTGCTGAGAATTATGTGGTGTTTGCTCTGGGACTGAACTGCTGCCAAAGAAGATTGAACTTGCCCACAAAGAACTATTGATAAACATGTCCACTTCCCTCATATCCTAAGAACTTTCCTCTTCCACTACCTCTGGTGGGTGGTGGGCAAGAGGAGAGGTTGCATGCTTATTAAAATAGGATACAAAAAATTTATGTCAACACAGCCCATTAGCCCTTCTCACCAGATTAACATATGAGGATCAATCATCATTTGCTAGCTGTTAGCATAGGCTGGGTAGTAAGTTCCAGGTAAACCAGTGCTAAGTTAAATGAACAAAACAAAACAAAACAAAGAAAACAAGGCATCTTGGGCCAAAATTACATCTGTGGGTACATCTGTCCTAAGCCTGACAACCTGAGTTTAATCTCTGAAGATCCATGAAGTATGAGAGAACCAATTGCAGCAAATCATCTTACCTGCACTTTTGTGCACACACACAGACACACACAGACACATACACATACACACATACACAAACACACACAGACCGACACACACACATACACACACACACAAACACACACAAACACACACACCACAACCAAACACACACACAAGGCACACACTAAATAGGTATATGCAAATTAAAAATACATACTGAGCATCTCTCCTGTACTAGAAAAATATTGAATCTGTAATTTGTGTGCTTAAATGAAAATTTCATAAAGAAATGATACAACAAAAATTAATAATTCTGTTTTCTGAGTCTCCCTAATAACAAAATGAGGAAATTTAAAAACTGTCCCTATTTTTGGTTAAAGTTCACATATTCATATTGATATAATCTTGTTTTATATTTACATTTCACTTTAATAGCTGTAAAAACAGTAAACAATCTTTTACAGGCAATAATAACTTTCTACTGCAGAATATAGGTATTGTACTAAAATCATTTCTTTATTCCAGAAACCATGAACAATGAAGTAGAAGGTTTTAATTCTGAGAAATATTATTTGAGCTAGAAAATGGTTGAAAATTGCATAGCTTGTCAGCTAAGACCATCAGTGTGCTATCAACAGTACCTAAGTCCTTCCTAAACATGGGACAATGACTTCAATGTCTATAAGAATTGGTTTAAGATGCATTATCGTATTAAGATTTATTTTATGTGCCTGGTTCTTTAAAGGACCCTATACCCTTCAGTGTCAGGTGCCTCTTGGATTTGTGGGAACAGGAGAGGATATAAAAAGCTACCAGAGGCAGAGAGCATTGGAGTAGGACTCAGGAGGTTCCAGGAGACAGAAGAATAGGGTCAGAGAACCAAGAGAGAAGAGAAGACCGTTGGTGACAGTTGAGATGGGGGAAGCTGAGAGGAGCTACAGAAGATAGTTAGGAGACAGAAGAAGAATCCACAAAGAATGTAGTGAAACGAAGGAAAAAAAAAATCAGAAAACCTACATTTAGAGCTCAACATGGCAGGGTATTTTTAGGAAGAAGAAACATTAAAAAACAAGTGGCTACCGAAGTGGCTAAGCAGAGTGGGAGGCTTGATTTCAAGTCACAAGAGAGGAGGGATGGATACTTGGTTTCAAAAAGCTGACAGGGTGTTTGCTGAGTCTCTCGTGACGTAGTCTTATGGTTTTTAGCTGCAATTTTTTTTTCCTTCCTTCACTTCATTTTGGTTATTTGGTTTATAAAAGACTCGTGGAACAACTAAAAAAAAAATGTGAGTAGAATTAGTGATGCTTGGGACTACTATTACTAACTACTACTACTAATAATAATAAAACAAGAATAACATTAAGAAAAAAGAGAACAAATAGGTTCATTCCCAGTGACTGAACCAGAGAGAGGGAGTTTCCCCAGGTAGAAAGAGGGCAAGGACCTGTGTTCAAGGGCAGACAAGTCAAAGAAATGAAAAGGCAGGGGATGATCCAGATGAGACAACCCTTTACAGGAGCCAGGGCTAAACTCACAGCGCCCTTTGAGGACAGGCAGTCCTGGGGCACAAAATCACCGACATTAGTTTTACAGCCTATGCCTGCTAATGGAGATAACCCACAGGGTTATGATGAAGTAGGATGGCGATCTGTAGAAATGACGATGCTAAGATGTTTTAAAGAGGTGATGACATCTTATGGGGGTACCTTATGTGGAGAAAAACAAACTCTGAATAAATGGGCTACTTAAAATAGAACTATTACCCAAGACTAAGGAGGTTGGGAGCAGCTATATTAGAGGACTGCCTCAGGTACAATGATTGTCATGGTGGAGAGAAGAAGCCAGGAGTTTGGAACAGTGCAATAGAGTCAGGGGGACTCTTATGAGGGATCAGTTGATGGGTGAAGGTGTAGGACCATGAAAGGACAACATGGTTTCTGGTCAAGCACTGGCTAGAAATCGCCTGACACCCCAGGTGATTGCTAAGGGTGGCATGCATTTCACCATGTTCCCAGACTCTAGGCTCCTGACAGGAGACAGCAGACCTCCATAAATGTGTGCCTTCCAGTCATGTAGGACAAAGCCCTCTAGCTCCTCCACAGGTAGAGGGCATGACTACAGGACAAGGAGCCTCAAGACAGATCTCCATATTAATGAGGTACCTAAAGGCCAGAGGGGCAAAGCCAATTAATCATTCCTTCCCCGACCCTCCTCCTTGCAAAAGGTATTTATTTAACCTCAGGCCCATCTTGAAAATAAGGGGTTAAGTCTCATCCAGTCTCTGCCATGACAAAAAATATCTTAAGACCATAGCTTATTTCTCTTCTTTGGTACCTGCTGTGGGGATAGTGGAGAACCTTTCCAACTACTGGTCTGCTGCCTAATCTCCCACAGAAGACCGCTGCATGTTCTCAGCCATAGAGACCACCAGCCACCCAACCCAAGCAAGCAATTCCAGCCAGCCATGACCCAGCCAAGGGAGTCACAAGTGGAGTCCCCACAGCTTTACATAGCCCAGTTTTCACCCAGTGCCATCATGGAGTAAACACAGTCAAATTTCTGCATCTCTCTCCCCAGGAGAGGCCCTAGCCATGTGCCAAGACAGAGGCAGAACCCACACATCAAACCACATGCACACTATAATCCAACATGAAGGTTGTTATGCTGTTATACAAAAGAACAGGTTCAGTTTGAAAGCTGTCATTTAGCAGCTTTAAGAGCTTAGGACAAAGTTGAGGAGTCAGGAAAAAATTTCACCACCTCAACAAAAGTTGTATACAAGGCTCAGGGGAAGTGTTCATTGATATTTTTTCCTTCCTTCCTTCCTTCCTTCCTTCCTTCCTTCCTTCCTTCCTTCCTTCCTTCCTTCCTTCCTTCCTTCCTTCCTTCCTTTTAAAACAAAGATTGATCTCAGCAGTAATTAAAACCATATCCAACCCTGTAGCAAGGAGCTGTTCAGAGAGACTCTTGTATTCGAAAATACAAATTCAGAGTGTAAAAATGTTATTAGGTTGCTAAAGGCATAGATATCATTCATGGATGAATGAATAGAGAATACAATATTGGCTCTAACACATACCATGCTAATATGTCAAGTTATAGCTAGAGGTCTTCAATATTAAAAGTCCTGGTGTTTTAATTTTGGGAAACATGGACTTTTGAAGCAAAAATGTGAACAAGGCACCTCTAAGGGCAATAGTTTTCCTAAATATAAACCAGGAAGAAGACCTAGGCTTCCAGGGGTGTGCAGTTGATGTGGCAAGGGTTAGCTACTTGCCGAATGAGTGAAGAGTTATTCAAAACAATTTCTAACCATCAGGAAAGAAAACTGGGGGCCTACCTTGAGGCCCTGCAGCAAAAAGTACATGCAGTTTCCCACTTGTCAGCTAGGAAACAACAAGCAGGCAGAAAAGCCTCAACCAAGTGTTGCAGATCTAATGCACGCTAATGCAGGGAGTGCTGTTCCAGATATGGCCATAGATACACATCGTACATTGTCCCCCCAATTCTAATGTTATAAAATAATTACTAAAGTCTATGGTCCTTTGCCCTCAGGGACAGTAGAAATGACCCCGGGAAGGAGCAGTTTGACTTCCTGAAGATTCATTGTGCATCCAGGAATTATAGATGAAGTTTGTAAAGGAGAAATTAAAATAATGGCTTATGTAAGAAGAGAGATGCAGTTTAACAAAGGTGATAGGGTTGCTGGGCTGTTGCTGTTTCCCTACATCAAAGGCAAAGCTGCTCCAGTAGAAAGACCAGGAGGGTTTGGAAATGCTGGAAAATGTGTTCTAGAAAACAATTGTTAAAGATCAGAGGCCAAAACTAAAGCTGCAAGTGAGCAACCTTAAAATAGGTCTGGTGGATACAGGAGCTGATGTAACTAGTGTCTCCCCAAAATCTTGGAATTTAGAATGGCCACTTTAAAAGGTTGATACCCAATTTGTAGGGATTGGAAAGTTATCTCAGATGAAACAAAGTGTGGGATGGCTTAAATGTGTGGGACCAGAAGGTCAAATAGGAAAGTTAAGGCCTTAGGAGGTGGACATAGCCATTACCTTATGGGGATGATTACAGCAGGGGAGAAGTGAGATATTTCTTCAATACCAAGGACAATCCCTTAAGTAAGGGGTGAGATGGAAGATGCTTCTGGGAAAGGTATTGGAAAATGGCGTCTATGCAGCCTATCCCAAAACAGGACAGACTATTCTGAATACCACATCCTGCATGCCCAAGTGAGAGTGGCAAGCCAAAGGTTCACAGACCTGGAGTGGAGATTAAGAGACTTCAACAAAGAACTCCAGAACATAAGATGCTAGAAGATTTGAAAGTCCAGGATTGTAAAGATTCAAGAAGCAGTATCCAAGTCACAGGAAAGAGAAGCATTGCTGTTAGGTTTTTATTGCAGTTGTGCATATGCTACTGGGAGAGGAACAGAAAGATCACATCAGACACCTGAGAACTCTGGAGAAGCCATTGGAAAGAATGGGGAAGCAGCTTCAAAACTGCATAATTAGTAGCTAAAACAAATGGATATGGGGTAAGATTTATTTTATGTGCCCTTCTATTTAAAGGACTCTGTGCCCTTCATTGTCAGTTGCCTCGTGGAATTCTGGGAACAGGCAAGGATTTATAAAGGCAGCAGATGCTGAGAGTTAAGGGTGGGATTCAGGAGGTTCCAGGAGACAGAAGAATAGGGTCAGAGAACAAAGTGAGAAGAGAAGACAGTTGGTGACAGTTGAGATGGGAAAGCTGAGATGAGCCACAGAAGATATTATTAGACAGGAGAAGAGCCCATGAATTACCCCCAAAGAAAGGAATAAAAAGAGAAAAAACAAAACAAAACCTACACATTATCAATTGTCATTTAGTCACTAGGTTTCCCTGAAAACAAAAATATTTTAAATGCTATAATTACTTTGATTCAGTAAGGCAAATATAAAAATGGAGCTATACTGACTATATATTGGGTCATTTTTACAGGAGAAAAGTGGATGCTTTTGCAACCATTTTAAGAAACTCTTGCTTCGTGACTGGAAGCTCCTCGGAGTCACCTCAACAGAAGGGATTGTGGGTTTGCACGTGGAACCATTAGAAACTTACTTTTAAGACAAGACCTTAAAAGTAAGTCATGGTAAGTCTTGTCATGGCGAGGAGTGACACTCTCTTTACCTCAGGAGATGGGATTAGATGGCTGCATCATTATGTCTCAGCCACAGTGTAGATATTTGTTGAAAGAATTTAATTTTAATGGTTCATGTGGTCAGAGTGTTCAGTTATGAGAGAAAGGAAACAGCTATGTAGGCAGTGCTTGTGTCAAAGGAAACATAGCTTAGCTTTTCTCTTGATGGCTTTGATCTGTGATAAACACACACAGAGTGTCAAAAATATAAAAGCAGCCACTCTTGTGACTGTCTTCCCCAGATGTTGTAACAACTAATCTTCTGCATATGTTGTGTGTTTACGTTTGCCTTTCAATGATGGGACACAAGCAAGTCGTAATAATTCCCCCCTCCCCCCCGTTGCTGTGATAAAGCCCTGATCTTTCAAAAGCAACTGATAAATGAGAGCTTCCGTTTGGGTTGCATGTGACAGTCCCTCATTCAGTGAAACCAAGGCAGGACCTGGAGTCAGGAGCCAAAGTAAAAACTCTGAAGGATCTCTGCTTGCTATCTTTCTCCCCATGGCTAGTCAGTTGGACTCTATACTCCTCAAAACTTAATTTTTTAGTTAAAATATACTTATATCCTTTATCCCCTTCCTTCCTCCTACTCTGTCCATCCACTCAAAAATTCATGTCCCCTTCTGCTTTTCTCTCTCTGCATATATGTATGTACATATATATACACATATATATAATATATACATATTATGAAAAATATGTAGCTAAAACCTTCTGGATCCATTTAGTGTTGCTTGTATGTATATGTTTTTAGAGCTAACTCAAAAGCATTGGATATTGGATAATGAATCAGGGAGTTCAAGTCTAGGGAAGACTAATTCCCTCTCTTTCTGCAATCCTTGAACACTGCAACATTTCATCTCTGGCCCAGGGTTTGTGTTGCACAATCTGTTATATTGTGCTTTTCTACATCACACATCAAGGAAATGTCCCCATAGTCTTACCCACAAGCTAATGTGATGAAGGCGATTTCCAAACAAGCAAACAAACAAACAAACCAAAAAAAAATTCTCTTCACTCAAGCTTGTATTAAATTGAAAAAGATAAGCCAGGACCTGAATGAATGCTACAAAAAGAAAGCAAGACCCATTAGCTTACAAATTCGGGGAAGAAAGACTTATCTGCGCTCATAAAGGGTTCTAAGGTCTCAGTCCATCTTTAGCTACCTGGAGCCAGTTCCTGACTGTTTACTAGGAAGTGGAGGCAGAGAGCCCTACAGGAAGCAGGCATAGATAATATACTGCCAAGAAATATCCTCTCAGCTCCTACCTTCCGATTGACAGAAGCTCCTTAAACAGTGGCCTTGTTCAAGGGCTAAGATTCACTATCCAGATAGACACTGTAGGAAACATCAATTCAAACGACGGGACTTCAGATCAGAAAGAAGCATCTCTGGGGTTCTCTTATCTCTTCTACAAAACATACACTGACTTCCAAAAGAGGTGCATTTAAATAAACAACACAGGAAGACAAGTATGCTTCTGACCCGTAAAGAAAAATGAATAATCTGTATCTTGTAAAGTGTCAAAGACAAGAAACTAATGTTCCTGAAGACAAAGTGCAGAGTTCACCAGAAATACATCAAAAGCGCCAAGTATCTAGCCCCCTTATTAAAGGGATTGCTCACCACAGCAAGCTCATCCTATCTGCTTTAAGTCTGTCCTTGAATACCCTGTCACCTCCCTGTTCTGTGTCATGGGTGGTTCAGTGGAACCTTCAGGCATTATCTGTGTTCTGAATTACTGGAGAAAGAACTTATGAAAGCTGTGGAATGGATTATGGAACATTCAGGCCACTTTGAGGTTGAACAAAAATACTCATCAACTTATTCTAGCTCTGTACCAGTAGGTAGGGCATGGCAGGTTTTGACACAGTAGGTAGTGTATCTCCATAGTAACCTCGCATGCCCACTGTAGGAAGCTGTCTACAAAAATATTAGAGTTAATATTACTTAAAAGTTTCCAGGATTTGTAATGGTTGTTTTATGATGCCTAGTGTAGCAGTTGAAAATACTCTGAGGCTGCTGATATTGAATATTGAGGTACAGAGAAGATTCTATGGGTGTTTCAGTTTCTCCTATCCAAAAGCAAAAAATTGAGTCAGGAAAGATTGATTTTCAGGAAAATTTTAAGTTCAAAAGAGTGAGAGGGGACAAGGAGAGAGCAAGATAGACTTTAGCAATTCTAATGGCCCCAGGGTACAAAGGATGGGGTACAATCAGATTTGGGGTTCATTGGCAGATCTCTCTCTCTCTCTCTCTCTCTCTCTCTCTCTTTCTCTCTTTCTCTCTCTCTCTCTCTCTGTTTGTGTGTGTAGAACTGTCTTGCCGACACATGTGCATTCCAGAGATCTGTGTCCAGATTCACATTACACCACAAGGTTATACATACCTGTGATTCTTCAGGGTGCCACTCTGTCCTGCAATCTTGAGCTTCCCTTACAATCCAGGATCGAGGAGGCTTCCTCACTAAAGTGTTCTGTCTTTGTGTCATGGGCTCAGAAGATAAGAGCAGTCATTGACTGGCAGATGTATGAAATGTTCCCAGCTCCACTGAGGAATTGTGTCCTGGGTATCTGCTTGCCAGGACTCTCAGAAAGCCACGTGATACAATGTAAGCAACATCAGGAAGAAGATCATGCAAAGTATGTTCAAACAGCATAAAACCTCATTAAATAAAAATTTCATGAACACAAATGTAAGGTTATAGAAAATTAAATTCAAAATTTTTTTTATCTAAAATATATTATTTTATACTTGGCAATACTGACACTAAATATCATTAAATCCATATTAATTGTGTGCATAGAATAGGAGAACATTAATGATGAAATAATATAATTTCAGCTCAATATATACAAATAAATTACATTTTAATTAAAGAGAGCTTTCAATGGATTTCCTTTAGAAGAAACAGTCAATAAAGCACTCAAAAGGCTGAGGCTTATGTTCAAGGAGTCCTGGGTGGAAAATGCACACTTAGCATGATCTTTTTAGTTCTAGTTAATGATGGGACTTGAAATGGCTGACATGTAATACTCCTGGCTGGAGTCAGTCCCAGGTCACATGGTCAGAGCTCAATGATACTGGAAAACTCCTGTAGTGCCCCACATTGGGCAAACAGCCTGGCTTGCTATAGAGAGTGGCACTGGAAGTGACATTCCCTTCAAACAAGCTGTAGAAAATTAAACATTAAAAAGAGCTATAAAAAAAAAACCAGTTACTGACAATTAGCTAAATCGTATACAAGAACAGCAAAATTACAAAAGAAAAAGGGAAAGACTGAAAGAAGAATCCAACATTGATCTTACTCACAACTAAACTACTTACAGCAGGATGCTCGTGACCATGTTTTGCTGTGTGAGTTGCATAGTTTCTACCTTTGGGGGGGGTCCACATATATCTTATAGACTCTTCAGATGGGGCCCTTCCTTGCTCCACATTAGCACTGCATAGAGGAGGGTGTGGCACCATCCACTTTTTGCGGACCAGAACCTGTTTCAAAGCTCTTCCACCCACCCAGCCTGAAGTCCTTGGCCACAGCCATGAAAGACTGCGGAACAGCCTCAGCATCCAGGTGGGTACTGCTACAGTAAGGGCTTATGCAGGATTCCCATACCATCTTCTCCCTAAACAGAGGCGTGTACTATGGAGAGGTGGTGAAGGGTTGGCATCTAGAAATATAATCTGCATAGTGACAGGTAAATATTCCACAATTATCCCATTCGGTGGTGGAGGAATCTCCTCTGCTGTTATGCTGTATTATAGAAAATATTTAATCTCAAATCGGTGTTTCTACCCTGCCTCCGATTGTTCAGTTCCCAGGTAAAAGACACACAAGTTTTATATTTATAATAAGCCTTAATCAGCACTACAGCTGGGCAGATATCTACCCTCTAAGCTATTAGTATCTACTTCCCCACCAATCACCCCGAGTTTAACTAGCTATAGTCCATTTGGGCTGCCCTTAACTTCAATTGGCTAGCCCACATGGCCGTGTTTTCATGACTCACCTAACCATAGTGTCTTCTCCCCTTTCAATCTTCTTCCTCCTCCTGTTTCTCTTCCTCCTCCTTCTCCTCCTTCTCACCTCCCCTCAGACCCCAAGCCCAGGAACCCAAACTTCTGCCCAGCTATGGCTGTAGGTATGAGTGATCATCATGCGGGATAACTTTGGGAGCAAGGACACATAACATCACTCGTATATGTGCAGATTCTCTCATTCCTGGGAAGGGGGCAAGCAGGCCTTGGTGTTGGTTTAGCATCACAATACATAGCAAAAGGACCAAACCTTTTCATCACTGTACTGCTTCCTCTTCAAAGGGTTCTGCTCCACATTCCTTCTCGATTTGCTCTCATCCTGCAGACAGTGGAAAATCATCTGATGGACATCAGGCCATTTCTGTCCCATAGAATCCAGGTAGACAATACTCTTCTTCTGCAGATCAATCCCAGCAGGCTCCAGTAAGCATCCAGGTGAGTGGGCACCAGAAAAAGTTCCTTGAGTTTGATGTCTTTCCATGAGATTCATGTAAAAATTGATGACCTCATCATTGAGCCACTGGGAGTCCTGTGTCCGCACGTCTCCTCACATAATTCACGGTTTGAAAGCACAGCTCAAGATCTCATCTTGTGGCCCTGGCCTGGTGCATTTCTATTCTCTTTTTCCATATCTGTTGTGACATCAGAACTGTGGTCCAGCCCTCCTCTCCTTGATCTGAGGACACCATTGCTAACACTGTAGAGATTTGGGTCTGGCTTATTCCAGAAAGTCAGCCTGGCGATGGTGTCTTCCCTTTCTCCTTCTTGATGTTTGTTTTAACTCTCTGTTCTGGATGACAAATTTTCTGTTCTGTATACCTCTATTTTTGGTTGGTAACTGATCTTCTCTTGGGACATCACAGTCTGTTTTGAATAAAACTGATTTGGTTCAAAACTGTGACTCTGACCTTCCACACAGCCTTTAGTGTTCTTTGAGGTGTCCACAAGGCTTGAGCGAATGCTACAAAGGTCACACCTCACAGGATCACTGGGTTGAAAGTGTTCTGATAACCTTTGGCATTTTTCGTTGTTTCTGAACACCTTCCTCATGTTGTAGGTTTGCTTGCTTCCAGTGGATGTTCTTTGTTTGATGTCCTCTTGATGGCAGGATCATGTGGAGATGTCTTATCCATACTGGACATGTTTGTTCCAGGTCAAAGAATTCAGGCTGAAGACCTCAGAATTTCTCTTTATCAGAATAGGTCACCTTTGGCATTGGTGTCAGTTGGGATATAAAGATAGCTGGACTATGAAGACAGACGAAGATGACAGTACCAAAGTGTTCCTCTCAGCTAATATTTTTCAATCTAGTATTTTTTTTTAAGGTGGCAGTGCCCAAACTTCACAGAGTTTTCTACAGTTCAGCCTCTGTAGACTCTGAAATTGTAGAAACCACAATCCATGTTGGAGACAGTCCCCTGAAGCCACCAGACGTTGACAGCACAGCCAACACACTGGGGGCAAGCCTGCAGTGTGTCTCAGCTGTTGCCCTGTCTCTGGGCTTTCAGGTTCTGGAGCTGGTTATGATGCAGTTTGATACATCATAATATATAGGTGAGTAGAAACCCCTCCCACCTTCATCCTGGTCAAAAGCTCTTAAGGCTTATTTTTATATCTTTCAGGCTCCTGTTCATCTATGCCTGTTCCAAATGTTGAAGCAAACCCATAGTCAATCAGAATTCAATGGGGCTGCAGTGTAGCTCAGTCTTTAGAAAGGGAGAACGTATTGGGAACAGTAAATTCACTACATTTGTCTGAAACACAAAGCCTAGGGTAAAAGGGTTGGATACTTTGAAGGATTTAGACAAGTCTCTTTTCTCTTCAGCTGAACAAAGTAAGATTAGGCTAAGATCTACCTGTAGATGGATCTAGCTTTGTGATTTACTTTAGCAAAATTATAACACAGGCAGTACAGGTTCGTCTAGGCAGCACCTAAGGGACAATGTCCAATTCATCTTATACCCTCTTTCTAGCTCCTCGGAGGACAGACACCGAATCAAGGTGAACCCCAGTCAGCTCCACTCTGTGTGATCATCGGCCCTGATGATATCAGTGGAAACTAAGGTGATACACTTTTGATTAGTTGGGTCCGTTGATGCCTCATGGCAACCTACCCCATCCCATGACTCTTGACTGTGAGGGAAGCATCTCCTTTCTGTCCAGTATGTTTAATTGTAGCAAACAAAACATCACTACTTTTCCATGACTTGAGTTTCAGGATTTCTAGCTTTAATAGATAGATGAAACTTGCCTGAAAAGAAGATGTACCTGGTGTCAATGTAGCTCTTCCCGATATCCTTAGTAATAACTAGAAGGTTACAGCTCTAAGACCTAGTTGATACATGATCTTAATCAACAACCAATTATATAACAATAATGGGGTAACTCATTATTGGATATCGTAAGCTTTGTTGAGAAAGAAAAAAATGATTTTTGACTATACTGAAAATCACAAACCATGAATGCAATCCCTTGGAAAAATTCAGTCAAAGGAAATTACTTAAAACACAAAGCTGGTGTGGTGAAGCCTGTGATGTACTGATCAGGCTGAGGTAGAAAGATTTTCTTCAGAGTAGTCTCAAGTAGACAAACAAGAGAAGTATTAGGTGGTAAGCAACACTGATGCATTGCAGTTTTTGGAGGACAATGCTTTTTAAACCCTCTTCTCAGAATTCTGTAATCTAGAGATGATACATGCTGTAGTTTGGCTTGGTGTTTTGGAGGTGCTCCTGACAGTGGGAGTGGGTGTGTATCTGACTGCTTGCCTGCTCTTGGGACATCTTCCCTCCTACTGGGTTGTCTTGCCCAGCCTTAATGTGAAAGTCTGTGCCTGCTATTACTGTATCTTGCTGTGCAGTGTTTGGTTGATTTCCCTGGGAATCCTGCTCTGTCCTGGAAGGAGATGGGTGTGGGGAGTGGATCTGGAGGATAGGGATGCTGTAGGGATCTGGGAGGAGTGGAGGGAAGTATAGCTGCTGTCAGGATGTACTGTGTGAGAGAAGAATAAATCATTTTTCCCCAAAATGTAATAATGTTCCTGGGACAGTTTCCATATTGGAAAAGTGACATTATGCCACACATCACAATATAATTAAAAGAAAAACCACAGAGGCTGAAGTTGTACTTCACTTGTAGTACACTTTGACAAAATGTAATGTTTTTGTGTTTAGCATGTAAATGCCACATGCAATCTCTGGCATCATCAACTCTCAAGAAAGGGCCCAACTTTATGACTGGAGCATGACTTAGTGATATAGAGTTCTCCTCACATACAGAGAAGAAAGGATTCACACCCTAGTGTGAAATATTGGAACTTCCAAAGAGAATGGATATGTGAGTGGGCACATACACATACACACACATGTGTGCACACATGTGCACATATGAACACATACACAATCAGTGCCCTCTCACCACACACACACTGATCAGAAGACATCAGAAAGAAGGGAACAACCAACCATAAACAGGAAATTTCAGAGTGACTTGGCTTGAAATTACTTGGCAGTCACACTTGATTCAAAACTAAAATTAAATGCACAAGAAAGAGCAAAAATAATAGCAATTGATCGCCTGGAGGAAAAAGACAATCGGGCACAAACTCCTCAGGGGGCGGAAGGCTCACAGCCTGCCCGTCCTGCTGATTTTCAGGAGTCTAGATTTGAACATGAAGGGAATCATGTTCCATAGCTTATGTTCCAATATTGCATCCAGTCAGTAAACATCTGATGAACACCCACCAATACAGATCGTTCTTACGCGACATAACTGTACAAGTTTCAAAACAGGAGCAGGTCTGGCTGAGATGAAAGGAAAAATTCAGAGCCAAGTGTTTGCTGTGACTGGGCTGTAAGGGGCACCCCTGTAGTTGGAGCTTTCTCAGTAGCAAAGACTCTGGGCTGCATTTCCTCTTCCTACCAAAGTATGTGGATCCATGCTCCAAGAGGTCTCCATCCCGCCTACATCGCTGCCATTGAACTGTTTCTAAAATAAGACAAGGCAGGCAAGCTGGGCTCCTCTCTTACCCTAGAACCATAAAGGCTGAGGCTGGAGGTTGCTGAGTCAGATGCTAGCTTGGGCTATGGAGCAAGTTCAAGGCCAGCCTGGATTACATAATGAAATCCTATTTCAAAATTAGTAGATAATGAAAGAAAGGAAGCTGGATCAATTTTCTTCGTGTATACATTGAACTCATCAGAAGTGAGTGAGGTCTTGTGTAGGAATGGCAATTACAATTGCTGACACCCTCAGTTACTTATGAAAGAGTCTCCTGCAAATACCATTGTGTTACAGGTGAATGTCTATTCATCCCACTGCCATCGACTGGATACCATGTATTCCCTGTAAGATCCTGAACTCCATCTTTCCTGGATGCCCTGAAGCTCTGATTTTCCATTGTGAAGATGCTTGGTGATAGACTTACAAGGTTATCTTCACCTACTTTGTTAGCCTGTGACCAATGTTTGATCTCACTTGGAACACAGAGGGCTTATATCTGTTTCCTCTCACTGAGGGACATTTGTAAATCTCTCAAGGCAAAGAAACTCTCAGAAAACAGTGCATTAGAAGGCATGTGCTGTTTATTTTCTTATTGAAAGATGAGCCTAGGGTTCTATCAACCTGAAATCTCACTCATTTATTTTAAACCTGTGTTCATGGGATTTCAATAAAACATGTGTTTTATGGAGTATGGAATAGAGGTTACCCTTTAGAGAAACTGGTGAGTATCTATTTCTCATTTCACAATCTACTGCATAGATTTTAGTGTTTAAATCTCAGTTATTATATGGTTTTTACACTATGTATGTATTTTAAAAAGTTATTATAAAAATTAGTCCTATGTTGGCTCTATCTAATGAGTAATAAAAGGAGCAGAGCTGTGATTTCCTCCATATTATATTCCCCAATATAATTCTAGTTTTAATAAATTTATTTGAGCATTTAGAAAATAACAAAATGACATGGCAAAGGATGGGAAGAGGAAGAAGAGAGGGAGCAAGAGACGGTGAGGAAAGGACTATCGCCCTGACAATAAAGGCTGGGACAGTGGCTTTAAGGGTGTTCATCAGGTAAAGGTACCTATAATCTGAGTTTACTACCTGGTACCCACCCACATGGTGGAAGGAGATAACTGACCCCTGGGGATTGACTTCTGACCTCCAAGTTCATGCTTTGGCATATGTTTGCCCACAAGTAGACACGTATACATCCACACAAAAGAAATATATGTAAAATATATTTCATGGTAAATCAGGAGAGGTGACCCAGTGCTTAAAAGTGCTGCTCTTTCAGAGGACCCCAATGTGATTTTTAGCTTCAACTTGGCAGCTTAGAACCACCTTTTCTAGGAAACCTGGACCTCTCTTATGGATTGAGCAGAAAGCCTGCCCCCTATATTTTTATTTATGCAGGTAAAATATTCATAAACATAAAATTAAACCTTAAAATAAATAAAAGCTGGGATTTGTCTAAGCCAATATTCTTTCTCAAAACAAAACGAAACTGTGCATCATAGAACTAAGTAAAAAAAAAATCAGTATTTAAAAAATGTTTTAAAATTCATAAAACAAAGTCAGGAAAAATATAATAAATAAAAGTTTAGTTGTCCTTTGAGAGAGGCTTTTAGAAATGTTTTAATAAACTTCCTTGCTTGCAAAACTTGCATGACAGAACAAACTTGCAAACCCCATGTCTTTAAACGTGCTTGTCGATGCTTTTATCACTTTTCAAAACCTAGATACATGACTATGTATATATAAAAGCTACATAACATATAGCTTATAAGTGTTGAAACTTCATATACTAAGCATAGTTTGATAATTGCAAATCAAATTGTAGGACCATTGAGATGGTTCAGGCTGCTCACTGGCAAACTCACCCACCCCAGTGCAATCCCTGGGTCCTACAAGAGAAGAGGAGAGAACAACGTCTCCCAGGATGTCCTCTGACTTCCACATGTGTGCAGTCACTGCACACCTAACACACAAATACAGGAATGAACTGCAATAAACTCTTGAAATTGAAGCAACCCTTTTAATATTTTATGCACCATTGAGCTGCAGTACCTCTCATTATGCAAATCAGGCTGGATCCACAAGAGGGCGCATTGGTACCACCAGAGAAGAGCCAGGCCTGTCAGCTTTTCCTGCCTTCCTCTGTGACCCAAAGGGAGCTTCTTAAAGCAGAAACTACAAATGCTGTCTGGACCAGTGGGCTTAGCAATGAGAATCCTCCCTCCCTCTTCAGCCTTAGGAGGCTTGTATACAAGATTGTGGTGATATTCTTGTAAGTATTCCTTTCTTCTTAGAGCTGGTGAGAATAGTATGTATTGCTTACTGAAAAGTGCATCTGTGTCATCAACATTTGATTACCACATGGACAGCGACACAAAGCAGGGGGCATTTGTCACAGTCATGGGCAAGTGTCTCAGCCCTTCAGTAGTTTAACTATTTAAGCAACAATTGTAATTAAGTGAAAACAGTTGGTACTGCATTCACTACCACACATTGATTAGATCTTTATGTAAATGGATTGGAAGTCGCTTCATTTTAATTGTCATATTTAACAGATGAAGACCTTAAGGCTCTGGTGACGTTTTCCCATGAGGCATTATGCTGAGCAAGTCAGGCCCGTCTCTCTCACACTGTTCCACATCTTCCAGGCACTGAAAGGAAACTTTCATCATTTGATGACAAACTGCCATCAACAGAAGTACATTCATGTGGACCTTTAGCCAACTGCATGTTAAAGTTAAAAGAAGGTGTGGTTTTAGGCTCCTTGGATTGGTGAAACATAAAGTTCAGTTGGTAAGGTTGGACAGTAGGTGTCTTCAAGCTCTGCTTTGGAGCCTGAGGTAGGAGAACCACACTGGAAAATAACTCAGTACGTGCAGTGAAGGGAATGAGCCGTGCTCCCTGCAATCCCCAATGTGGTTCCCTTCAAGGGGTACCTGGGAGCCCTGAGCCTCCTTATCCCAACCAGCTATCAACTTCCCAAACAGCTATCAACTTCCCAAACAGCTATCAACTTCCCCTCCTGTTAGAAGCTCTGCCTATGCACAGAAGGCAGCAAAAGGGAACGTAGCCCCAGCAGCATCCTGTGAACCAGCAAGACTGGCAGTAACATAGTGGTACCCAGCAGGATGGAGGACAAGGTGATATTGCCATTAGTAGACAACAAAGGAAGGTGGCCAGCGTACACAGCAGCGTAACCAAATCCCCCCCCCCCCCCCGTCATTCTGAGAACAGGTAAAGAATCCAAGGGTGTTCTACATAGGAGGAACAGTGAACTAAACACAGGTTTAATCTTATCCAGACCTCTAAAGCAGCAATTTTTAAATTGCTACAAGGGCAGTGGCTTCAAACACAAATTCATTAACTTAATTTTCAGAGATCAGCAGTTCACAGTGAGAGACAGTGGGTCAAGGCAGATTGTGACCAGGGCTGGGTGTCCGTGGGAGAGCCAGCCCATATCTTCCTGTTTCCAGCTCTTAGTGGTCTTGACTTCCACATGCAACCTCAATACCCCTTGACCTCACAAGAGAACACATTCTCAGTGTGAGGCAAGACATTTTCCCTCCTTCCTTTTAGGACAAACTTGCAAAATAAAATGGGACAGGTGAGCAGGGAGAAAGAGCAGAATTTCTAGTTCTTAGATGTTTTGTATGGAATAGTGGTGGATAGGCTTCTCCTAGAAAGGGAAAATGACCATGCTATTGTGTTCGAAGAGGCATTTGCATGGGAGCTATTGTACCACCCAAAGGTTTGTAGAGTTGTAGGAGAAGCAAGGAGACACAGTGAGAAGCTGTGGGGAATTCTAAGAAAGCTTTGGGGATGTGGAGTGAAGTGTGAAGGCCGGTGTTGGGTGAGAACTTCTTTGTCCTGTTGTGTGTGTTTCTCAAATGCTCACTGTCCTCCCAAAGTGCTCCTTCACTGAGCCACATTTGTGAGAGACACACAAAGAAATCTTGTTAAAATCCAATTTCCACAAGTGTACATGTGTGTATGTGTACACAAGTGAGTGAATCCTTGTTGTAAGTGACTTTAGATCTATGCATTCTAAGTCTTACCAGTGTTAATGATACCCAAAGGTTAGACTTGCCAAGGGTTTTATGCACATGATTTCACTGTCACTGTCTTATCCTAGGGAAAATGTCTTGTGGGCAGGGGCCACCCAAGCCACAGGAGGAAGAGGGTGGCAGCTGTCTCTTGTGACTTTAGTACATGTTCACATTCTGAGCTCAACTGACCAAGTCTTTCAGTTGCTGCCCCCCAGGCTAAGTGTCCTAGCCAGGCCTAGAACTTAACAGGGAACTGTTAAATCACAGCTCAGCTCAGCTGTCTGAATAGAAGTGAGGGTTATCTTGTTGCTCTTGTGCAATGCACTAATTCTCTCTCACACACCCACTTCATCTAAGAATTTCAGATCTTCTAGACCTGATTCTGATCTCTTAAGTTGCAATCAGAGAGCCATCTGGGGGTCCCCCAAAGGCTGACTAAACAAAGATTTCAGATTGTTAAGTGTGTCCTGAAGCAAAAGCTCTAAGATCTAAGGATATCATGTGCTCTGCACTTGACCTCCTCTGCCTATCCAGAATGGTCTACAGCTGAGGACTGGCTCCACTAATGGAGTCTGGGAGCAGATGGGAGATGGGCAGTCCTGTAACTGAACTACAGCCAAGCCAAGCAGCCATTCATTCAGAGGCAAAGGTTTGTGAGGGGAAGATGTTAGGACTCCTCGGAGAAGAGTGATGTTAACAGTGACATCTAATTCACAACCGACCACTCCAGTCCCACTCTTCTCTCTCTCTTTCACTGCATTACTCTACCAGTGCCCAATTCCCTTTACTGAGAACACTGGAGGGAAGGGCCTAGAACTGCACACGTATGCCATTGTATGCCAGTAGACATGATAGAAATGTGCAGCTAAATGCCAATATAAATGACACATATGATCACTTTTTACGTGTGTGAATGTGTGCACGTGTACTCGTGAGTGTGTGTGCAAATGTCTTTGTGAATATACAGGCCTGGCGATCCTCAGGAACGGTTCCTCAGAAAGTTTCCACTGTCCGGAGAAAGCCATTGTTGTAATAGTCAGACCACAGTCTGTGAACCACTCCAAAAAGTCCCTTAAAAGCACATCTATAATCTACTTTATCATAACTATTACATATCTATGTATGTATGTATGTATGTATGTATGTATGTATCTATCTATCTATCTATCTATCTATCTATGTATGTATGCATTTGTCTATCTTCTTCATTCCATATTTCTTGTGCTCTTCCCAGCCTTGAGTAGTCTGAACAGACCTTGTTTGCCACACAGGACCTTAACACCTAGGTGAAGTCACTGCTTTGTTTACACTTGCAACTTCCTGCAAGAACTTGGAAGAGACTGCCAGCCAGCCTGCTTTGCAGCTGGAACAAAGGGTGGGTTCCGTGGGGCTTTCCCTATATAAATGCAGTGCTGAATATTAAACTTTGAGCCTTGATCAGAAAACTGTCTTGGCTCCGTGTTTCTCTCACCCCTCTGTCTCCTTTTCATTTCCAGCCCCCCTTTCAGATGAACCCAGGTTGTTCATGGCCACAGGCGCCTATGATTTCTGTTTCATTAGAGAACCCTGACTAGTACAGTAGCCTAGGCTGGCCACTGACCCAGGCAATCCCTCTACCTTGCCACTCTCAACTTTAGAGATTATGGGTGCAAGCCAAGCACATCTCCATCTTCTTACTAATTTACATCAGGGACTGAAATTTCCTTTTAGCAAGACTGCAAATCCACCTCCAAATCCTAGTAAGCATGTATGTTTTATATTCCATGTGTTCTTCCATGATGAAAATGAGATGTCTCAGGATGTATAAAACGAGGAATGAAATCACTGAAAGCGTCCTGTGTTATGCTGACACTAAACACTTGTGAATACCTGTGGCGTATACAACATGCAATCCAGTGTAGCTCCAATCAATATTAATGCTAGTGGTGGTCAGGGCTCTGGGTCAAGTGCATTCAGGTTCTTGGTCTCTTCTTCAAGAATGAAATACAGGCAAAGGAGCAAAGATTCTTTACTGGAAAGTCCAGTGACAACATAAACCAGAAGGAAACATGCTGTCGGCAGTGACAGCAGGCTACAGGAGCCAGGGTCCTCAAACACCCCAGTTATGCTTTGGGGCTTCTCTGAAGGGGTTCAGGAGGAAGAGTTTATGCTCTCTTTAACAACCTCACGTTTCCTCACAGGGCACATATCTGTGCACAACTGAAGTCTCACACCACACCTTGTGTCTCTTAGGAAAGGGAAATGCAGAAGCAAAAGAAAGCCAAGGCTGCCTTCACTTCCTAAACATGAGACTCATGTGGCAAAGAGACCCACATGTGCTAAGGAGCCGTCTGTCACAGTTTGCTCTGGGTTCTTACTATTCCATCTCTCATTCTGACCATTGAATTGCAGCTGACATTTCTGGCCTGACCTAATTCTTGCTTGTTTCCTTTGAGAGTGAATACCATCTTTTAAAGCCAAGAGATGAGATTTAATAAATTTCCATCTTATGGGCTCCTGGATCGTAAAATATTCTGACTATGCTGTGCTGCAGACACATGGAAGCCATGGTAGGATACTAAGAGCAGAAAATGACTGTCCTTGTGAGAGGCTCACAGGTGCAGATGTGGGGAAGTTACACATATGAGATGGGAGAAGGCAGGTCTGCTTTAATTGTGAACCGTGCAGCAGGGAAACAGCTGATTCTGAGCACACTCCTGAATCCCTGACAGAGCAGCTTCTAGTCACACGAAACGAGGCTTAAAATCCTGGGCATTTTAGGCACCTGATTTAGATACCTACGTTATACCTGATGTAAACCTATTTCCTCCCCATGTACAAATGCATATGTATCCAATGTTCACGAAAGTGCCTTTGGCTCCTGGTGGTTTGCACATGCATACCCTCCCAGGAACTATCTGGATTCATGAATGGAACACACACACACACACACACACACACACACACACACACCAGTTAATTTTAATATGCCTTGTCTAGCTCAAAGGCTGGGCAGTTCCAATCCTCCTCATAGCTAACACACATTTCCCTCCTGTAATCCTGGCTTAATGCCCTCTAATTCTATATTTTATCTTTGTTGTCCTGGCTCCTTCTGAGTGGCTTCATAGTCTTTGCTACCCAAGATGCTTCTGGGCAGCCCTTCCAGGGACCGCATTCCTTCTCACCTAGATTTTGGATGATTTTCCATCTACAGCTCTAAATCCCAGGATACCCTTCCTTCAGAGCAGAAAAACAATACTGCCCTAATTTTGAGGGCAACTGGGCCACATAGCAAGACTCTTAATATTACAAGACCAATAACAGCCTAACTAACTAGAACAGGTTATAATAATGATAGTATGCACTTGCTGTGTGCAGAAGCTGCTGTTGCTATTGCATGCCAGTGCTGACTCTGGTACTGAGGGTGGTCTCGACTCCTGGGAGGAAGCAATCATTCTTTCTTAACCTCTAGACAGCTTCAACTATAGGCCTGTGGTGGTTTGAATGAGAATGGTCCCTATAGGCATTTCCTCTTGAATGATTAGTTCTCTCTCTCTCTCTCTCTCTCTCTCTCTCTCTCTCTCTCTCTGTGTGTGTGTGTATGGATTCAATGGATTCATGTTGTCTCAACCTGTAAGCTCTCAGCTGCTGCTCCAGCCTCACATCTTCCTGTTGCATGTTTGCTGGGGGCCAACACTGGCATGGGTGAAGGGGAAGAGCTGCTTCTTCTTTCTTTTCCTCCTGTCGGTTCTTCTTGAGGCAGCCCCTATGCTACTGTAGCTGACCTGCAGTCAGTGATCCTGTGGCCAGAAACTGGCACTTGCATCCCAGCCCTAAGACCAGGAAGGGGTTAAGTAAATAGCCTTGTACTATCCTAAAAACTTCTGAGGGTAAGAGACTGCAGGCTAGGGTGATTAATACCTGCAGCCTAACAGCAGAGAATTAGTCAATGTGGCCTTTGTTCTATCTCAGCAGGAACTGCTGGGCTCTAACTTGCTTCTGCTAGTCTGAGGTTGCAGGAAGAAAAGACACTTTTAAAAGTTGCTATAGAAAACTTATAGTCTCATAGCCAATCCTGGCTATTTACTTTGAGAGAAAAGATTTGAGTGGATGGTTTTCAGGTGACATTCATTCTAAAGCCAAGAAAAAAGCCAAGTTCAGAACTAAGTGTTTTAGTTAGGAGAGATGACAGAGGTTCTGGTTAGTTAACAATCAAAACAAGGACTATCTTGTACCTCAAATTTGGTACAAATTGTTATAATTATGCTCTAATTGTATTTTTGAGAGAAAAGTTTTATTTTAACAGGAAGGGTGATATGTAGGAGGAGCTAAGATGAGAGAAAGAGAAGGAGTAAGGAGAGGAGGAGAAGAAGGAGAGGAGAAGCTAGGTGAAGAGAGAGAGAGAGAAAGAGAGAGAGAGAGAGAGAGAGAGACCCCCGCCTCTCTGCATGGAGGCAGATGTTCACGTGTCTCCACCAGTCAAAGATAGTTGATATATCTAGGTTGGGTATTGAGTTACACTTCTGATTGAGCATTATCAAACTTATAAAGCCTTTGATTAACATTTTAAAAAATTGTATAAAAGCAAAAAGGAAAAGGGTCATGGGATAGGAGTTTTCTAGGGAGGGGAGTTGGGGAAAGGGGATGGCATCTGAAATGTAAATAAAATATCCAATAAAAAAAAAAAGAAAAGAAAGTTGCTATAGATTTATTTAAGTGTAAAAGGTATCCTATGCAGCTATCTGAGGGGAAAGGTGGGGAAGTCCTGAGTGGGGAAAAGGAAAAGATGCTAGCAAAGGAAGAATTCTAAGGGAGAAAAATTCTAGGCAGGAGGAAAAGAAAAGGAAAGGACAACCGGCTCCTAACTAACTAACTAACTAACTCTTTGTCTTTGTTTTCAGTACTTATGCATCTTTCAGAGTACCTGGTCACATGTTACAAAGTTCATCACAAGTTCACACCAAAATTCAAATCATAAATTGAAATAAAAGTCTACAATGCAGAATGTTTACATGAATATCCATTAGGAGTAATTATCTAGCTAGACATCCATCACCTGTCTAGTTACACAGGTTCACTGAAAGTTTGAAACTATAACTTAAGAAATTAGTGAAGGACAAACCCAGGCAATATTTTCTCTTCTGTCCTGGTACCTATAATAAATCATTAATTCCCTTTTAGTGACCCTTAGTTAATTGTTTTACAACTTCTTGGAATGTGCTCTGAGCAGGAGAAAGTCTGGTTACTATCTCTCTTGGGCAATTAACTGATGACACTAAGGAGACTGGCAGAGTTCTCATTGCAGTTTTGACTATGTGTGAGCGATTTAATAGCAGTCCCATTATAAAAGAGCTTAATAATTATTGATATAATTTTAGGAATTCTTATAGGATCATCATTAAGACTTAAGAAGTCATCTATTTGTCTACATAGTATCACTGCAAGACAGTACATCTTCATGGATCTGCAGAGATCTGCTCCAAAGGGGTATGCTATTGTGTAGTGATTGTTGTATAATAATAATAATAATAATGGGAAAAGCATATTAATAGCAGGAATCTTTCCTAAAATCAAGTCTCCACAGCCTTGCTGGATGGAGCACACTCGTCGCAGATTATATAATAATCTGAGGCAAGCATTTTAGGATTATCATCTGCTAATTATTAGCTTGTCCCATTATGGCTGCTGATTCATTTTCATCATCAGAGTGGCCATGGCCTCACCTTCTTGACTCTGTAAGCAAGCTCCCAGTTAAATGCTTTCTTTAATAAGTAGCTTTAGTCCCATATTCATAGAATAGAACAGCAACTAAGATAAAGCCTAAACCAGAGGCCCTTCACAACCCAATGTTCAGTCTTTCTCCTGGTATCTAACATCTTTGAGTCTATTAGGCTAACCTTGGCAACCATTGGAAAAGAGCCTGGTCAGAGCCCACACAGAAAGCATGTACTCTCAAGTTCAGTTGGGTCTCCCAGTGTAGGCCCCTTAGAGAGCCCCAGAGGAGCAAGGGGGACTTATGTCCAGGGCATGTGCTGCAGGGTGCATGTGGGGAGAGTGGGTGGTGGAGTGAGTGGGGAGTGGTGTTGTGTTTGGATTGGCCACAAATGGCACACATTTCCAGGAGGAGTCAAGAGTGGTAACCAGGGTGAGGGCAGAGACGGGATCAGCTCTGAAGCGCTGTCTCCTCTGCCCATAAGGCCCCACCTTGCCTAAGTCCTTCTGGCCAGCAGCAGCCATTATCCCCCTGCCAGAGAGTCCAGCACGTTCCCCCAGCACTGAGCAGCCAAGGGGTGGGGGAGGGGGGGGAGCCGTTCCAGGTGCAAATGTCGTTGAGGCCACCATGGAGAAGCAGCGGCCATTGCATGGCTAAGAAAGAGCCCTGGTGCCTGGCAACAGAGGATGCCCCTAGCTCAGGCTCTATAAACAATAATTCCACAGGGACTGAACCTGGCACGTCCAAGCGCTGCTGCCCTTCGAGTCCTGTCGAGCGGACTTGCGTGGTAACTGCCATCCCGTTGGTCTACCGAGCGTTGACAGAGGTGGTAGCATCCCAGTCAGATAGCAGGCAAGATGGAAGGTGGAGGCGGGTGATGAGGCGCCGTCTTCTGGGGGGGGGGGGTCCTCAACTATGGTGCGCATTGCTGGCTGGATCCCATTATTTGCCCGGCAGCCATAGAGTAGGCATTCTGGAGACATGGCCACCACTCTCTGGCCAACTTTGCATTGCTGTACTCCTGGGCTGGAGCTCCGCTCACCAGTGTCCATGGGGGCTCAGCCTGGAGCATGGTGCTAACACCTGGCTTTCTGTAACTGTTCCTCTTCCTCCTCCTAACCTTCTTGCCCCTACCAGGAGTACTGTCTCTGGCTTCTGGGCAAGAGGAAGTACAACTGTCTGTCTCTCCAAGGAGATTTGCTGGTGAGTGCCTGAGAGAACTCGCCCATTGAAATCAAGTCCGGAACAGCTGGAGAATGTCCACCCCAAGCTGATTTAAAAAAAAAAAAAAACAAAAAAAAAAACAAAACCCAACAGGAAAGCTGTAGGAAAGTCAAGACAAAGGTAAGGGTGGGAGCAGCTGCCTTGCTTCTTTCTGTGCTTGCTTGTTATTGTGCTCCTGGAGTTTAGTGTGCGACTTGCTGTCTGTTTTGGCTGAAGGTGGAAAGGGGAAGGCTCCGCTCTAGCCGGGTCCCCAGGGCAATTATAAGCCACTCCTAACCTGATCAGACCCACCGGGCCAGGACCTCAGGATGCTTCCCAAGGCTGGATCTCCTATCTCTCTACCAGTGGGACAACTGGCTGGAACTTAATTGCCTTCAGCTGATGATTTACTGGGGAAGGAAGGCAGAGCCCAGAGTTCAGTTCCTGCCCAGTCGGCATCATTAAAGTCGTCCATCATTGACATCATCCTGTTAACGGGAAAATACTGTCACAGTCTATTTAGCTGTGGAGTTCTTTTGAAAGTTTGAACACTGAGTGGTCAGGTGCCTCGTTGTGAAGGCTGTTTCAGACGTGCACGCTTTTCACTGTTACATTATTAGTAGAGCCAGTCCCTTTTTATAAGAAGAGACTTTCTGAATAAGTTTCTGAATAAGACTTTTCTGGCATAAGTTAAACCTATTGTGACCGCTGGCATCTGGCACCCCCTTTATAGCTGGAATCCTTCACACCATCAGGAAGAGAATGCTGTATGATGGCCTGGTGAGCACCTGTATCTGAAGTCAAGGTTGAATACGTGAGTAAGTTCGTTCAGTCCTTTCACATAGTAGCTAGCGAAGGAAACCTAATTAAGGTAGATTAAGCCTTTTACTTTCTGTGCTTCTTTTTAAGAAGTTTTTTTTCCCCTCTAATTCAAGTGTTTCATTTTGCACTGGAGTTTTTAATAACCATCAATGTGTTTGCTGACACGCCCTCCTGGTGGACGCACATTAGTCTGCTTGCTTGTTCGTTTGTTTTCCTTTGAGTTTGGCTAGCGGGATGGGGATTTTTCTGAAATATTCATGGAGGTCACAGAATATGGTAATTAGAGTAAAGGAATTACAATTAATTAAAGGAATTAGAGTAAGCAGAGCCGTGAGTATCAGATGTTGCCAGTGTCTTAGAAATTCCCACACTTGTCTCTCTGGGGGACATACCTCTTCTTTTCCCACCTTTACCCAACAGTTTAGAGCTTAGTATTAATCATTTGTTTTCTTTAAAGGTTCGATATGGTTTTGATAGATTTTTTTTTGTGCCTTTGATACATAACATGTTGATATATGAAGCATATGGAGTCCTTTAAATGTGTACTATTACATCAGTGTCCTGATCCATCTTCCTCACGCATGCTCATGTGATCTCTCTGATACTGTTTTCTGGTTGTTCTTATTACAGAGAAGGCTAACCACATGAGTCACACAACTGTAATTTCTGCAGTTGGGAGCCTAAGTCAGGGTATTGTTAGTTTGAAGCCATTCTGTGTCACATATCCAGACCCTCCAAACCCAGGGAGAACAAGAAAAGGATGTTGACTTTGTATTATTAATCTCATATTTGGCCACTTTGTCAGTCTATTGCTATTTTGCTGGGACTCAGAAAATGATACCCCCAAGTATGGCCACCTTGGATTCTGATAATCATCCATTTTAAGTGTAGAGAAAGGCCTTCTGACTGAGAGAAGACACCTTCCCAGCAGGACTGATGATGGAATCCATCAGCTAGGCAAGACTGGATTTCTAGAAAGAGGCTGGAAAGCTGTCCTCTCAGATGCCCATTCAGATTTCTCATCTGGTCCTGAGGACTTTCCAACAGACTTTGTCTACATGAGAGGACGATATTTGTTCATCCCTGTATTCCTTTCTTCATGTTACCCATAGCTTGTAGTGACCTTCCACTTCCCCAATCTTTAATTCCTGTCTGTTACCATAGATTACTTTGTTTATTCAATCTTTCTTAAATGCATAGATTTTGTTTATAATTTCCATGCTATGTTTTTTTCCTTAAGTATATTAAATTCTGTTACAGCCATGTGTCACCCATTGTTTGATGCTGGCCAAGTAAGCATTAGATGAATTAAACTATAACCCCAGGCTTCAGAATAAACATGTAAAAATTTTGTCACTCAATGCAGACTGCCTTCACTTTTTAGAAACAGAGATTCTGATAATATATATATATATATATATATATAATATATATATATATATATATATATATATATATATATCTCTTTAAGGTACTGGAACCATTTCTATAACAGTACAACTTTTGAAAACTGACTTGAAGAAATAGAAAGTATAAATAATCTTATCACAATTATAGTAGATTTTGTTGCCCAAGTGAAATGCCCCCATGCTGGGTATTTTATGAAGAATAAACAGTTATTAAGCTCACAATTGTGAGGGCTCAAGAATATTTCCTCCAGTGAGGAATTCATGAGGAATACATCAGCATAAGGAAACAGAGAAATCTGTACAACAAGACATCACACTGTTAGATAGACAGACAGGATTTCCCATCTTTGTTATAACCCTCTCTTAGGCACCAACTCAAGGCAGGTCCCATATAAAAGGCTCTAGTGATCTCTCAGTTCTAACACCTCTGTGAGACACACGGCCACAGTGGGAAGCACCTTTGCCTTCTGTATCTCATCCATGCAGCTCTCATGACTTTTCTTGTAAGCCTTTTCATAGGCTTAGGTTTGACTGCTCCTTTATGTTCCTCTACAGCATTACAGACAGTGGGTGGCTTCTGACTGGTGATGTGGTACAGAAAGTGGTATGTTTATAGACATGGAGAAGATACTCCTACATTTTTGTGCCCCTTCAAAGGTCCTATGCCCAAGCAATGCAGAGTATGGAAAAGAGCCTCCTCTTGGCTGCCTGAGGAAGGGAGTCTCCTCCTGGTGACTTCAGGTCAAGATGTAGAACTCTCAGCTCCTTCTCCAGCACCATGTCTGACTGGACACTGCCATGCTTCCCACCATGATGATAATGGACTGAAGCCCTGAAACCGTAAGCCAGCCCCAATTAAATGTTGTCCTACATAAAAGTTTTCTTGGTCATGGTGTCTCTTCACAGTAGTGAAAACCCTAACTAAGAGGGGTGCCTATGCTCAGATATGGTAGGACGCCCTACAGGAAGGAAATTTAACCAGGTTTATACATGTTTAGTGGAGTGTAGTAGCTCAGACCACAGGCTTAGGAGTTAGATGTCTAGGGTGGGCCAGTTACTTTGCAGTTATTTAACTTTGGTTAATGTACCTAATCTGATTTTGCCCCATTTTCTCTGTCATTAAATTCATGAGAATAATACCTTTTTTTTTCCAGAGTATTTTTGTAAGAACAGTGTTAACAACAAACTGGTTAAGTACACAAAATATGTGACTGCCTTATGAGCTAACTAACCCTGGTCCTGGAAGCAAAGGTAACATTCTTAAAGCTACATAAAGCTCTGTGAGAGAGGAACTTGGGGATAGGACTAGAGTATCTATCCTCTATGCTGGATGAGGTGGTGGGGCAGGAATGAACGGATTGACTCCAGTGAAGAGATGGCCTTAGTATAGATGTTCTCAAACTGAAGAAATGTGAAGTCTGTTCTATCCTGTCTCATGTGTGTAACAAGTTTAACCTCTTTTCTTTCATCTCCTTCCCTTTCCCTCCTTCCCTCTTCCTTTCCCTCTGTCTTCCATTTCCTCTCCCTGCCTTGCTTCATTTCCTCTCTTCTTCCAGCCTCCCTAATAAGAAAACCAGAAAAAAAAATTTAAAATGTCCTCACCTTTGTTTATGTTAGTATATTCTTATATTTAAATTTATGTTTTACTTTGACAGCTTTAAAACTACAAATGATCTTTTTCAGGCAGTAAAAAATTTCTACTACAGAAAATGAGTGAGGGCTAAGATTGATTTTTCATTAAAGCCGCTATGAATAGCGGTATCGAAGCAGTTAATTCTGACATACATATTTGATCCAGAAAATGGCTTAAAATTTCATAGTTTGTTAACCATGGTATCTAGGACACCATCAACACTATCCAAACCCTCTATAAAGACAGATAATGAGTTAAATTTCAAATAAGAATTAGTTTTCCATACATTACCACCCGAGATTCAGTCTCTGTACTTGTTGACTTGGAAACTGAACTAAAATATTTAAATGCTATACTTACCTTGATTCAGTAGGACAAGGATACAAAAAATGGAGTAATACTGGCTATCCTGAGTCATTTTCTGCAGGAGAAACATGGACACTGTGTACCCAACTTCCTCGGAGAGTGTGGAACGTGGATTGAGACGTGGGAAGATCATCAGAGCCTTAATTTTAAGACGAGGTGTTCATGTGTAGCTTGGAATGCCCTATAGATGTGGCACTGTTACCTTCAGACCAGAGAGGTGGGGTTATGGACCTGCAGCACTACATCTAAGCCACAGTGAGGAGGACTTAATTAAGTGAAATGACTTAATCGCAATGGTTCACATTGCTGTGCTGCTCAGAGTAATAGAAGAAAGGAAACAGGTGTGTAAGCTGTGCATGTTCCTAATGGAACATGGCTTAGCTTTCCCACTGATGGCTTTGATATGTGCTGCATATACATAGAGGATCAAAACAAACAAACAAACAATCAGAACCTGATAGCTGTGTCTTCTACTGGTTTCGAAACAACCCATCTTTTGCATATGCTGTAGTGATTATTTTTTGCATGTCAATGACAGGATGTATACAGAAGCAGATTGTATTAATTTGTTTCTCTGTTGTCATGATAAAACTGACTACAAACAATGGGAGAAGGAGAGCTTTTATTCGGTTACAGGTGACAGTTCATCAACCACAGAAACCAAGGCAGGAGTCTGGAGGTGGGACCTGAAGGAAAGGCAGGACTGGTGCTTGAGGTCTTGTGCCATATGGCTTGCTCCAGTTGCTACTCTCTGTTTTGTTTTTTTTTTTTTAAACAATTTTATTTTTAATTAAAATATACTTACATTTTTTTTTTTTATCCCAGTCTCCCTCCAACCTTTCTCATCCACTCTCCCTGCATTCACATCCCCTGGCATTTTATTAACACTGCACATGCACACATACATGCATATATGCATGCATGCATGCACACATGCAGCACACACATACATTAATATGAGAAAATTATGTAAATAAATCTGTCTGGGTTCATTTAGTGCTGCTTGTATATGTATGTTTTTAGAGCTAACGAAGAAACACTGGATACTGAATGACCAATTAAAGTGTTCATTTCGAGGGAAAACTAATTCTTGTTTTGATTGATTGACTATAGTCCTTGATTGGCTATAGTTTTCCCCTCTATAACCCAGGAATAAACTGCCGAAGGTTACTATTGCTCAGTGCACTGTGCTTTCCCACATGAGTTATCAAGGAAATGCTCGCACAGACTTTCCCACAGGCTAATCTGATGGGGGCAGTTTCTCAATCGAGTTTCCCTCTCTACATAGGAGACTAACCTGTGTTAAACTAAAAAAAGAACTTCAAAACCTCAAGTGAATGGTGAACAGGAAAGCAAATCTAACCAGCTCAGCAGTTCAGGGATGAATGGCTTACCTGGGTTCACAGGGTTCTAAGGTCCATTCTGACCTGAGACTTCAATTACAACGGTTGACTTTGAAATGGACCAGGAGGCAGAGATGCACACAGGATCTAGGCATGGGTAGTGTATTCCTAACATACGTTACCAGGGGTGTACGTTCTACACCTCGCCTCTATTTCCCAATGTTGTGAGAAGCTTTGAACCTAGTGCCACTCTTTCATGACTAAGCGTGCGCTACTCAGACAGATCCTATTGGAAACATCACATATTGAGAGGACAGGGTTTTAAATCCTGAACGGAAAACTGTGGCATTCCCTCATCACGTTGACAAACAACACACTGGCTTCCAATAGTGGTGCGTTTCAATAGCAACACAGGAAGACATGTTTGAACCTGACCTTGAAAGAAAAACATAAAGGCTGTGCCATGTACACTGTCATTGACAAAAGGGAAATGACCCTGAGCACAAAGCAGTGCAGGGATCCCCCACCTGACTCACAAAATGCTCTAAGTAGCTGGGCTCCTTTAGGAAAAAGGGCTGCCTCATCAGAGCAAGCTCATCCTATTTGCTTCTAGTCTGCTCTTGAATAACCAGTCACCTCCACCTTCTTTCTCACAGGTGTCCCACCGGAAGCTTCAGGCTCATCTCAAGGATGGCTGATATTTGTTGTACTGTCGAAGCAGGCAGACAATGCTCCTTTTCTTTTTTACATAGGTCTATTACCACCAGATTCCAGTGCACATCCAGATGAATCGGTATCAGAGTAAGTTCCTTTGCAAAGCGTTTTACTGCCTGGGTCAAACAGGCTCTTCATGCTCTTGTCGCTTTACCGTCTCTCTCGGGTTTCCAAATGTCTCCTGCCAGTCTGGGCTTGCCAGCAGCCCCCCACACTTTAATCTTGTGTAAAAGAAGGCTTTAAACATGTGAATTGCTGGGTATCCCGATTTTTATTAGTCTCTATGAGAAGATTCATGTGAAAATTGTGGAACTCATGTTTAAGCCATTGGGTGTCTTTGAGTGTCTGCATGTCTCCTTGAGTGATTTGAATTTGAAGGCAGAACATAAGTTCTCATCTTGTGGTCCAGGGCCTCCAGAGCTTCGGACTTTCTTTCTGTATGTGCTGTGACATTTTTTTTTTTTCCTTTGAAAAAATCTGTTGGTCCTCAATAGCCTTTTCCTTGGTCTCAAGTAGTGGTTTTGAGAGGTTTTTGAGGAGGCCATTGCTGACACTGTCTATGCAGATTGTGCCTGTGCTTTCCTACAAAGATGGGCTATGGGCAGTGTCCCCTTATTTTCACAGTTTGTCTTCACTATCTTCTCAGTATGAGAATTGTTCTCTTCTGAATTCCTGGTTTCACTTTTGACTGCCTTGTGTAGCATTCTTGTGACATCCCTGGCAGATTGTTTTGTCTTGAATGGTATTGTTTCTAACCTATGAGACTGCCACACAGTCTTTGATATTTCTGTTAGGATCCCCCATGATGATGAGAATTGTTATTATTAATTTTGAGATATGTGGTGGTCAGGGTTCATATGATCACCAGTTTAATCAACCTTAGTAACTTCTCCTGGGGTGTGACTGAAGACCCTCCTCTGTGTTGTGGTAGAGGCACTTGTGACCATGCACAAATGTCACCTCATTGCAGCATCTCCCTGAGGGGCTCACCATGCTTTTGGTGCTTTAGTATCTCTCTCTGGTTTCCACGTGTCTCCTGCCAGGCACTTTGCAACCAAGATCTATTTCACCTTGTTCCTATTTCACCATTGTACAAAGTTCACCCGACTTTTCAGGCTGCACACAGGCTCCTCCCTCATCTTGGAATTTCACTTTCCCTGAATTTTTTGGCTCAGGGATCCATGCTGCTGGTTGCAGTTGCCGTGTAGAGTGACTACTTGGGCTGCCTCTGTTCACATGCCAGCCGACTCTTCTGGTACAGCCTTCTGATTTCATATCCAAAGTGAAGGCCAACTGGAATCTTGGTTGGTGTTCTTGTGTTATTATCCTATGATGGCCAAAGGATCTCTTAGTCCAGTAGGATATCTCTTATCCACAATGGATGTGATGATTCAAGGTCAAGGTCATAAACCACTGGATCAAGAGCTCAGATTTCCTCTTTATCAGTGGAATTTGCTCTTGGCATTAGGTTTAGTCAGAACCCGAAGTCAATTGGAGATGACGAATCAATGAGGATTTGTCCAGTAGTGAATTCATCAATCTAACCTTATCTTCACGACTAATCCTACAGTAAAATTCTCCATAAAGTTCAAGTGTTACTTTTTCTGTTGGGGGAAGAAATGAGGTTCCAGAACACAAGGAACCTCTGTAGACACCAAAAATGTGGAAAACACACTGATCTTTTGGGCTAGTATTCTGAAGACACCTCAGATTGGCATTGTGCCTAGTTGCAAGGGAGGCCAGACTGCTGCCCGATTCAGCTGATGTCCTGGCTATGGGCTTTCAGTTTTCATAGCTGTTTTTGATGCAGTCCGATGCACCATTGCAACATTCTATGAGGCCGTGCTCACTGTCATCCAAATCAACGGTTTGTTTCCATATGTGGAGTTACTGTTGGCCTCTTTCTGTTCTAAAGGCTAAGGAAAACCCACAGTCTATCAGAAATCAAGGGGAGAGACATGTAGCTCTGTCTCCAGGAAAGTATAAACTATTGTATAAATAGTTTTATACAATATAATAAAATATTTTTACTTTATATTAATGTATAAAGTAAAAACATCTCATTTTCCTCAACTGTAGAGAGTAAAAAATACATCCTGGGAGGAATTTATACTCATGACCCTTCCCCATTGCTGAACAGAAAATTATCTCAAGTTACATGTTTTCTTTTTTCTTTTCAATTTTTTATTTTTGTTGAAAATAGACTCTTTCCTAGTAATCTTAAAATAACGACTGTTGCAAAAAATATTTCATTGCCTCAGCCATTCGTAGAAGGTAATGGCTCCCAACATTAAGCAGAAGCAGGCTAACCACTAAGCTCTTTGTATGAAACACTTGTTTGCTTGAATGGCTGAGGCGCCTGCTGCTCGTCCTGTATAAAGTCAACCCTTGCCCACACCCAGACAGCACATGAGTTAATGTAACTCCTCAACATTATAACTTTGTGGATTTTCATCTTTATAGTTCTTGAGCTAACAATAACGGGGGGCTTATCTAGAATATTCTCTCTGATTTGGCCCTAGCCAGTCTCTTTTTAATTAAAAAAAAAGTCTCTAATTTATTAAAACCGATACTTGAGTCAGACTGGAAACTCTGTAACCTACCCCAGACCTTCAACATTTGGAAATGCCAGTGAGATCTGGGCATTGGTACAGAAACTGCCAGGTTTTTTTGTTTGTTTTGTTTGTTTGTTTTCTGATCAGCCTTGGCTCCCCTTACACTCTTGGCCTGAGGGCCAATAAATTGGAGAGGCTTAGTCCTTGTGGGACTTACATGGATGTACCCATTGCCTTGCCTTTAAAATCTCCACAGAGTTCAGGTATTGCTTTTTTTGTTGGGAACCTCTACAGAGGTTTTAAAGCCCCCTTGAAGGCTTCCAACCTGGGGGCCAAAACTTAGATCGGAGAGGCCCAGTCCTTTGGGAAGGGACTGGTAAGTTCCCTTTCTTGGGGCAAAGGAATCTGAGAGGCTCAGTGTTTAGGTGATCCATTGAGAGATTTTTCAACTCCAAAAATTGTGAAAAGATGCATCTGAAAGCCTCTAGAGCTATAGGTAAGGATTTTGTCTCCTGTAGCATTCAGTAATGAGACTTGTAGCAAGCTGGGTGCAGTGTTACTTCCTGAGGCCAAAGAACCTCTAGGATGCTGGGGACACTGGGTCTTCCATACCCAATTCTCGAGGAAAGGGAGGGTACCAAGTCCTAGTACACTGTCTGCTATTTTTCTGTTCTGTTTGTTGCATCATTTACATTTTTTTGAATTTGAAGTTGTGGGTCAAAAGTCTTCCAACCATGACAACCAATGAACCTGATGGAGTCTCATTTTAAGGACTTCCAGAGAAAAGCTTAGGAGACTGGAGAACAGTTCTATGTTAGGAAACTACTTGCTTTTCTCTGTCTTGATTGGTCTTCATTCCAGGTAGGCTGGCTAGCCCTAGTCTTCTTTAAACTTTCTTTTATTTCCAGAGTGCAACATATAATACCATTATTAGTAAACCAGGGCATCTGGACATACTTCCCTTCCTTCTAGCCTGGACATTCCTGGTAGAGGAGTCCTCTCTCTTGATAAGGAAGTAGCAGCCAAATTCTCCCCCTAATGCCAGCATTTTAACTTCAGAAGAAACAAATGAAACCAGGGCTCAGGACAAAATCTGGCTTCAAGGCTTGTCAGCCCTGTCAGATGCAAAGGAAATGCCGCCACCCTGCTTGCGCGTACTGTAGGTCAGAAAGTGGGACTGGCACTGGTGATACTCCTTAGCCTGGCTCCCTTCTCCCTGGGTCAGTCACCCTACACATGGAGGTCACTGATTAAATGGGAAATTTTCCCTCTGGAGACAATGCTAAGGACTGCCCACACTGGAGCAGGTTTCTTCATCATTCCCTGTCTCCTGGTCATTTTCTTGTACTTCCTCTGGCCCCCCAGTCTCCCTCCAATTTTCTTTCAGAAACCTCATCCCCACCCACTCTCACAGAAAGAGTAATAGAGTTCCCCAGGACTTCCTCTTCAGAGGCACAATCTGTCAACCACAGAACTGACCTCAGTAGGACATGTTTCACTTGTTGCTCCCCAACATGCTTCTCCAACATCTCTTGCTACAGGTGTTTTTCCCCTTGAGAGAGGCTCTCTCGTGTGGAGAAAGCCCAGTGGGATTAGGATGACATGGGAGAAACTTGCTAGCTGTTTATGATATATTTTTCTTTCTCTATTAGTGAAGACCTATATAATTGGAAAAACCAAATTCTCCGTCTCAGAAGAGCCCCAGCGGTGGTTTATTATTATTATTATTATTATTATTATTATTATTATTATTATTATTATTAATGAGAAATAGTGTTTTACAAACACAAGCCTACTTGGGCAGCCTGTCAGCAGCTACTTCATCCCTGAACCCCCAACAAAGAAGAGGAACAGAGTTCAATGGGAACCCCAGAAACAAGTCCTGGGATGTGATGGAAGACCAACCAGTGACCTATGGTTATCTAAGAAGTTTTCCCTGCCAAACAGCAGGATTGGGACCTGAATTCTGGTGAAGGTAGGGAGTCTCTCAACCACTTTTGCCAGACTTTGTTGGAGGGGGGTTTGGGGTAACAGCCAGACAGTCTACAAATTTCTCTAAGGTAAACCAGATAACCCAGAGTTCAGAAGAGTCACCATCCGATTTTTCTGCAGCGCCCCCTAGAGGCCTATGGGACTTACAGCCAGATTGACCTGGAGGCCACAGAAAAACCAGAGGCTATTAACGTGGCTTTTGTTTCCCAGGTTGCATTAGATAGATATTAGGAAGAAAATTCAGAAAATAGAAGGAGCTAAAGAACCAGTATTGACAAAGTTAGTTATGTTATTGTTTCATGCATAAACAATAATAGGAATACCCCAGAGGACCCAGACTAGGAAACTAGCTGGGATTATGTTGGCAGCAAACCGTGGAGAAGGAGCTCGGCTTTTAGGGTCTGCAAAGGAAGGCCAAAAACCGAGGGAAGCAGACATAAGAAGTAACATTTTTAGGAAAAACTAGAGTGCACAGTGCAAATAGATAGGACATTGGAAAGACCAGTGCTCAAGATGTAACTGACGTGTGCACTCTGCTGTGAAATGGGCCACCGCAAAAATGAATGCCCAAGTCTAGAGCACAGGTCCACATCTATGCTTAAACTAGGCCCAAGCTGATGTGTTGCAGACTCTGACACCACACCCAGAGCCCAGGGTTACTGTGAAAGTGGAGAGAGGTGGGCTTCCCGAGAGGTGAGCTCCCGGAGAGGTGGGTTCCCAAAAAGTTTCTGGTGGATGTGTGAGACATCTATTTATATCTAAAGTGGTAGGCATGTGAATAAGAGAAAAATCGTCAGTAAAATGAGGAGATGGCAGTTCTCAGATCTGCTCCTGGACCACCAAAACAACAACCTCCAAAACAAATCCCCCCTCCAAAAAAACCCCAAACGTGTTGACTTGGGAAAAATGACAGTTGTCCACTCTTTGATGGTAAAGCTTGCATGTCCAAACCCTCTACTGGAATGTGATCTGTGCCACAAACCAAGGGTAGAAATACATTTGGAAAAGAATGGTGTTATAAAGAGTACTAAATTAACATGAAATTCTGACAATCATCCCACTGGAGGAAGAATATATCCTACTAAACAGCCCTACTCTGGAGAAAGGGTCAGACTTGTTAAAAGACTTACAATAAAAATTTTCTTCTGTCTGGGCTGAAACAAACCCACCGGTACTAGCAGCCCACCAGCTCTGCCATGTGGCCCTGAAAGGCTACATTACCCCTGTCAAGGTAAACCAATGTCCTATGACATGATGAGTAGAACAGGCACTCAAAGACCACATTGCTGAAGTGGCTTGAAGCTGGCACACAGGTCCTTTGCTACTCCCATTGGAATACTCCATTGCTGCCCATCAGAAAGCCTGGATTAGGTAATAGTTGGCCAGTCCAAGACCTTTTGGAGATGAACAAGAGATTGTAAGACATTTATTCAATAGTGCTAAACTTGGATACACTTCTGAGTTCACCCACCAGAAGGCGTGTCTATATTGTGCTAGATTGCAAGGATGCCTTTTCTTACATGCTTCTGGCCAATTGATATTTGCCAATTGACATACGGAAAAAAAAGACCAATGGCCAGTTGAAAGAGACTAGATTGCTTCAGGGTTTTAAAAATTGATCAACTTTGTTGGATGAAGCCCTCCACAGAAACTTGCAAACATTGACTGACTGTCATACTCCTGCAATAAGTGAATGACCTCCTTCTGGTAACGGAATCTGTGAAAAGTTATCTTCACACCACAGAACAAATATTGGAAACAGTGCAACAACAGGGATAACAGGTCTATGCAAAGAAGGTTCAGCTCTACACCTGTGAGACACCATACCTGAGGTATGAACTGTAAGAAAATAAGGTTACTATCACCCTCAGAATCCAGGCAATTACTCAGCTCCTTAGCCCGAGACAGAAACACAACTCTGGGAGTTCTTTGGGTCTTCAGAATATTGTGAGCTTTGGATACATAGATTTGCTGAGCTGACCAAGCCACTATGCTTGACTACCTGGGGCACTGAGCAAGACTTTGGCCCATGTCCAAAAGAGAAGCAGGTTTTCCCAGTGTTGAAGTAGACTCTGGGTTTGGCTCCAGAATTAGCACTGTTTGACATTACCAAACCATTCCACTGTTTGTAGATGAGAGGAAAGCCATGGCCTGGGGGTCTTAACACACAAAAAATGAGGACCCTGGAAGCAGCTTGTTGCCTATCTCTCTAAGAAGTCGAATCAATCTGATGTAAGCACCATGACAAGCATGTCTGAGACCTATAGCTTCCAAGTCTTTCTAACACAGAAAGCAGACAAGGTGACTCTGAGGCAAGATCTGTTGATCATGGCTGCATAGGAGGTGGAAGCTCTCTTTGGAAGCACGCTGAACAAATGGATGACTAATTCTCCTATAACCCTTTACCAAAGGCCTTGCTTCTAGACCAGCCAATGTCATCAATCAAATGTCATCACACAGCTAACCTGAATCCAGCCACTTTACTGCCACAAGCAATGATGCCACAGTCCAACATCACCGCTTCCAGGTCCCCACCACATTTCAGGGATAGAGGCAGGGTGTGACTGCAATGTTCCATGGACGTGACCATACATGGTAATGTCTTCATGTGGTAGTAGTTTCATCCAGGAAGACACAAGTAATGCCAGGGCAGCTGAAGTGACTATGAGCTATTATTCCCTTTGAGTGGAGTCCCTTCCTCTAGGGACTTCAGCTCAGACAGCAGAACTTAGTGCACTCACTGTGGCTCTCAAACTGGGAAGAAGAAACTATAAGTATATATACTGACATAGAAATAACTTTCCACTGCACATATGCATGGGACCATTTACCTGGAGAGTGTCCTCTTAATAGCAGAGGGAAAGATACCAAAATAAGACTAAGATACTGGACCTGTTAGCTGCAATCTGGGGACCAAGAAGGATGGCTATCATCCATCGTCTTGTTCATTATAAAGGATATCCATTAGGGACAACTAGAAACAGGATGGAGGACAAATTAGCCAGAAAGGCTGCCTTAAAAGGAGCAAATGCCTGCTGTCCCAGAACTCATCCTGCCAAGGTTGTCTTAAACTAATTGATGAAAGGATAATGCATCCATGAGCACGGGAGAGACATTTGGTGCATTGGCTCCATGAAGGGACTTACCTGGGAAAAGCAGGTCAACTGACCCTGTAAGGAAAGGATTTTTTCCCCCACAGGAATGAACCTAATGATACAGGAGACTGTCTGCAAACACCAAGCCTGTAAACAGACAAATGCTTCTGCTGGTAAGGTGCCAGCCACCCCAGGGATTAGGAAACAAGGCTTAGGACCAGGAAGATAGTGGAATGTAGGTCTTACCGAAGTCAGGCCGGGACTATACAGATACAGTTATTTACTTGTCTTTGTGAATACATTTTCTGGATGGGTAAAGATCTTTCTCATCAAGACAGAGACTGTTCACATCACAGCTAAAACTTTGTAGTTAGATAATCCAGAGGTTTGGACTACCATTGTTCATATGAGAGGACAGAGTTAGCCAGAGCCAGGCTGACTCCATGACAGGCTTCAAACAGGCAGTTTGGGAGACTAGACCTAAGTTTCTTTTTCCCAGAAATGAGAATCTGGATCCAGGGACCTGTAGTTGGCCAATCATAGCCACGGGCAACTTATCTGAGGACACCTTGTCATCTGGCCTGAAGTAAGAATAGGTAGCTAGAATGAATAAGCAACCCCTAGGAAGTCTCCAGAGCCTAACCAGTTGTAGAATCAGTCAGACCCCCTAGAGATAGAGCCAACCAGACAAGGTAAAATGGCACATACCCCTCCCTGGAATTCCCCTAACTGATAGTAAAAGCTGGGCCTGCGAGTCTTCTAGGAGTCTCCATTCCCAAATGAGCAGACCCCTGCATACAGGAAATTCAGCTGAATAAGTGCTCTTTGCTTTTGCATACTATTTGAGTCTGGGGTCTCCCTTCAGTAACTTTTAGACCCTAACACATAGTGTCAGACAACAGGCCAGCCTTTATATCTAATGTTACTGAAAGTATTTCTGGGAATCAATTGGAAATTACATTGTGCTTATCATTCTCAATGTTTAGGACAGGATATATGGGATCATAAGGAGACTTTGACTAAGTTAACCTTAGAGACTGGCAAAAGATGGGTGGGGCTCCTTCCCTTTGGCCTCCCTAGGGTTTGATATACTCCTCATGTAAAAGAACTGAGTCCACTGGAAATTCTTGTTGGGAGGCCTCCTCCCATCTTCCCTCAGATAGCACTGGAAGCAGCTGCAGAAATCACTAATCATCAATAGCATCAACCTGTGGAGGCCTTGCAGCAGACTCAGGAGGCTGTAGCCTTCTCAGTTAAGGCTTCTTTCCAGAGCAGCCTCATCTACACCCCTTCCATCCAGGAGAAAAGGGGTGGATCAATAGACACTGACTTCGGCATTAGGACGTTGCTGGAGGGGACCCTATCTAGTCATTATGCACACCCCCACTGCTGTCAAGGCAGACGGCATCTGCACCTGGATCCAGCCCTCGAAAATCAAGTTCATCATGGGGTGGAGGTTGGGGGGAAGGTGGCTTAGTCCAGAGGAAGCCAACAGTCCAGCTCCAGAGAGCTAGGCCTTCGCCAGGACCTGAGGGGATCCACTAAAGATAAGACTGACACAGGTTTTAATCTAATTATGTTATAATGTCTAATCGTTGCCTTCTGTACTGTCCTGGGATCAAACTGGAAAGCCCCTCTATCCCTTCAGATGCCTGTACCCCTCATAGTAAGTTTACAATTAGAAACAGCTGGAGCCACTCTCCCTGAAACCAACACAGTGGCAGACACTAACTACAGAACTTAGGAAAGCAGATATCCCAGAAAAGTTTATCTGTATTGGATAACCTTTGTAAAGGCTGTTTGTATTGGAAAGGTCTATTGCAAAGCTAGAGGAACATTAGACTCTTCAGCTGAGGTAGTATTGCAACATGGTAAGGCACTTGATCTGCTTTCTGCAGACTAGGGGAGTTACAGTGTGACCTTGCTTCCATGCAAACCATTCAGGGATTGTGGGAGATAATTTGGCGATGCTTGGGAAATGTCTTATAGAATGGGTAAAGACTCTGCATGGAGGAAATGAAGGGCCCCCGATTTTATTCTCAGGTTCCTCCTGGCTGATACCTCTGTTGTCAGCTGTTGTACGGCCTTTAGCCCTTTCGGTTCCTACAGATTACTGTTGGTCCCTTTAATACCATAATTAGATATATAAATTCACACTTAGGAGGCGTTACACTAATCATTATCAAATCCCAATATGGACAGGTACCCACTGCAGAGTCAGTCAATCCACTGTTTAAGGGGGAGGTAGAATATGATGGTGAAAATTATGCAGAGAAGTTAAATTTAATGTGCCATGCTTGTAGAACAAAATTGTTGTTAGCTTGTACAAGACATGAGGAAATTGTTCTGACCTTGAATGCACTCTGTCAGTTGGCCAGAGATGGAGCACTTTCTAGTACTGCTGGGTCTGTATATTTTAGTAAGTCATTTTTTTTGAACATCTGAGTAATATCCAATTCTGTAAATCCACCTCATTGTCTCTGTCCAGTCTTCAGGTTAGGGTCATTCCTAGTCCAACTGAGTAATTTAGAGTTTAAGATTAAAAAAAGACCTGGAAAACAACAACTCTCAATTAGCTAAAACTTGTGACCAAGTACAGCAAAAAATTAAAATGAAAACCCGATGACTGAATCCAATCCAATGTTCCCACTGTTTTCAATGCTTCTCATATTGACAAAGAAATAAAACTTTAAGACAACACATTGGTGAACTTGTCTTATTGCATAGGTTGAACAGGTTCTAGTTCATAGTAAATGCATACATCTCACAAATGGCATCTTACAGAATGCAGCATAATTGACCAAAATGTGTATCCCAAAACACTTGACACTCATGATAAAGCACAAATGCTTTCTCGGACAAAGCAATCATTGCTTTTTTAGTGCCCGATATCAAGGCCAGACCTTTTCACTCTAGGACTGTGATTCACCCACACCTGGCAATGAATTTTAATCAGCCATATACGATATCTCTTCATTGCACATCCACATCAAAACTAGCAGAGTAAAAACATGGCGAGTGGTCTACACTGAAGGACTTTGTTTAACACTGCTGTGTTTGGCATCCTCCAAACTTATTTGCCCATTAAGGAGAGGGGCCACATATAGATAGGTGATCAAGTGTCCATTACAAACACCGAGGAAATCCAGGCATCATATGTGTTTCAATAAGACAATGATGCTATAGTTTATCTTCTACTTATCAATGAATCCAGTGGTCAACAAAGGAGGCTGTGTGTTTTAGTCAGACTTTTTTTTTATTGAAACCAAGAAAAAGGTATTAGCAAAGGGTAAAAAAATGTATTACGATATCTTCCTTAAACCATAGTGACGGTGCTACAGTGAACTAGTACAGTATATTTTACATTGCTTTTGCATGATTTCCTTCTTCACACCAACTTACCCATGTTAGCTTTGCCCCAGGTTTGGGGGATTGGGCCAGCTTGTGGATTCCCACCATGGTAAGAAACAGCCTGAGGTCATGAGCTCATCCTTAGCCAAGTAGGATGATGAGAAACAGTGCATCCTGGGATGTTGGACCTGAGTGGTGCCTCATCCCTGAGTCCCACTGCTGGCTAGCTTCCATGCACAGAACTCAGGCTCCAACCTCAGCCTGCCCCAGCCCTCCCAGTCTCAGCTGCTGCCTCATACCCTGGCATAAGGATGCAGGCTCCATCCCCACACAGCCTTTCTCAGGTTTCACTGCATCCCCTATAGCCTTACATCTTCTTCACTGGGAAGGCCCCTGATAAGGACATTTAAACCCACATTTAGAGAACCACAAACTTGCATTTCTGGACTAAGGTCCTGCAGAATGAAGCCTAGTTCTGCTTGGGGACACTTCCTGACACAGGTCCAACCTTATGCCCTCATGCTCCACCTAGCACAGCTACAACATACTTCGACTTAACCCCCTTAGCTATCTCTGCTCAGATTTGACTTATGGCCACTCACCACCATAGGCACATGTACCACCATCCAAGACACAAGCTCTCTCTGATCAAGTACCTGGAGCCTTGCACAACGAAGGCCTTCTACATACTCATACACACTGTACCTAGTCCCTGGAAGAACTAACCAGACTTAAACCTAGGCACAGCCTCTAGGATATTCTGGACCCCATTCTCTATAGATCCACCTAAGATCCAGCTCTCTAGGCAGCCTCCAACAAAGGCCTGCCCCTCTCTCTGTCTCTCACACAGGATTCTCCAAATAGGGCAGGTTTGTTGAACTCAAGCTAGCTCCAAGTATAAGTTCCTGTTTTGGGGACCCTGAAGATCTTGCCAGCCTTAGGGTGTGAGAATGTGGATTAGAAGTGAAACTTCCACCATACAAGTCACCCCAAGGGAGACCTGAAGATCATCTCTCTGATCGCTGCATCTTGCAATTTTGACTGCCTTCCCCATCCATATAGACTTGCATGGTAGCAGTGAGAACAGTACTCCTCATGGTTCCTGAAGGCACAAACCTCGTAATTTTGTTCAACACAGAATCCCCAGTGCCTGAGGACAAGACCTACTCATTCAAGGGAGGAGTGAATGTGAACATTCTTTAAACAAACTTAAGGTACCATGATTAGGAAACATGTTGGACACCATGAATGTCACCTAGTGACACAGACATAAGTACATACCTCAGACTAAAAAATATTTAAAAAATTAACTGTGTGTCTATGTGTGTGTGTGTGATTTATGTATATGCGTGTTTGTGTGTATGTGTGTAGTGTGTATATGTTTTGTGTGTGTGTGTGTGTTTTATTGTGTGTATCTGCTTGCTTTCCACCTTAATTTTTTAAGACAAATTCTCTCCCTGAACATGGAGTTCAGCAACATGGTCGGTCTGTCTGTCAGCAAGATCCAGGCCTGCTCCTCCTATGCACTAGGATTCCAAGAGGATGAGCCTTTGTTTTTATTTTTATTATTTTTTTTTATGAGAGCTAAGAGTCTGCACTCAGGTCTTCATGCATAAAGAGCAAGCACATCACTGCCTGAAGCACCCCCCCAGGCATCAAACATTGTTTTTGCTGCTTGTGTGGGCCACAGGGTCTTTGTCAGAACGAGCAGCAACATTCGATGCTGTTGCTTCACTTAGGCCTGTGTGGCTGGGCTACTCTTTCTTGTGAGTCCAGTTTGCAGTTGCTCTTCAAGTTGTGGGGTGGTCCTCGCAACGAAGAGTTTGTGGACATGAGGACGCTTTCTACCCCCAAAGTAGAGTCCTCAGTGTTTTTCACCAAGTTTCCAACCTTTGATAGCAAACCATACGTTCCCTGAACATGCTTTCAGGTCCAGTGCTGACCTCCGGATGACAACTAGCCCCTTGATAATGAGAATTATGTAAATGGAGGGAAATTTAGGTATAGAAACAAGTGATGGACCAAAGTCACAGACTTTGTCCTGGGCTAAGCTTGAATGAAATCCCTGTGTTAGTAATGGATTCTGTGCCCTTCCCATTACAATTGTTATCACTGGGCTCCTATAGCCTTATTGACATTAGCTGCATACACTAACCAGATGACTTGACTCTGACTCTCGTTGTTTCTCATATGAAGGGCATTAAAGAGTGCAGCTGTGGCACTGACAAGGCTTTTGTTTTTAGATGTGATAGTTATTAAAGGCAGATTAAAGAAACCCCTACAGCATCAGCCATCAAGGAAATGCCCCACAGACATGTCCAACAGGCTAGTCTGATGGAGGCAATTCCTCAAGGGAGGAGGCTCCCTCTTCACAGATGACTCTAAACTGTACTAAGTTGAAAAAAGAAAGAAAAACCTGAATGAACACTGAACAAGAGAACCAAACTCATTATCTTACAAATTCAGGGAAGAAAGACTTACTTAGGCCCACAGCGGTCTGAGGTCTCAGTTCATCCTTGCCTGGGAGCTCAATTTCTGACTGTTGACCTTAAAGTGAACCATAAGGCAGAGATCCCTACCGAAAGCAGGCATGGATAATACACTGTCAAGAAACATCCCCAGGGATATAATTTTCCACTTAGGCCCTATCTTGCATTGTTGTCAGAAGTTCCCAAAATAGTGTCACTGTTTAAAGGCTAAGATTCACTATCCAGATAGACCCTAGTGGAAACATGATATATTCAAATGACAGGATTTAAAACCCTAAAGAGACATCTGTGGCATTTCCTTATCATTTCTACAAACATACATTGACTTCCAAAAGTGGTGCATTTAAATAAACAACATAGGAAGGTAAGTATTCTTCTGACAAAAAAAAAAAAAAAGAACACCCTATAAACTGTCAAAGACAAGAAAGGAATGACCCTGAAGACCAGAAATTCATCCACAGTGCTAAGTAGTATCTGGCCTTCTTATTAAAGGTATTGTTCATCAAAGCAAGTTCATCCTATCTGCTTCAAGTCTGTCCTTGAATACTCGGTCATCTTCATGTTCTGCAGCAGAGGTGGTTCAGTGGAACCTTCAGCCAGCAGCTGTATTCTGAATTACTGCAGAAAGAACTTATGAAAGCTTTGGAACAGATTATGGGACATTCAGGCAACTTTGAATTTGCAAAGAAAGCACTCACCAACATATTTTGCTTTTGAGCCAGTAGGTACTGCATAGTAGGTTTTGACCCAGTAAGTTGTGCGTTACCATAGTAACATTGCAGGCCCATTGAAGGCAGCTGTGTTCAGATTCTAGAATTAATATTGGTTGGAAGTTTCTGATGTCTGTAAAGCTTTAAAATACTTACATGTAGCTCTTGAAAATAGTCTAACACTGCTGATACCTGAATATTGAGGTAGAGAGAAGATTCTTTGGGTGTTCCAGGTTGCCTTGCACAAAAGCAAGTAATTGAGTGGAGACAGATTGATTAGAAACTGGGGAAACTAATTCAGAGAAAAGGGAGAGGAGAGAATAGCAAGATGGACTTTTTGTAACTTTAATGGCCTCAGAGTACTAAGGATAAGGACTCTTGTGTCACACCATTCATTAGCTTTTGGGTTCATTGGCAGATGTGATCCCCTCTAGTGTGTGTGTGTGTGTGTGTGTGTGTGTGTGTGTGTGTGTGGTATACTTGCATGGGTGTGCTTACCCATGCATGAGGATTCCAGAGATCTGTGTCCATATTCACATTACATTGAGATCATACATCCCTGAAACTCTTTACAGTGTTTGTGTTCTGCAATATCAAGCTTCTTCTACAATCCAGTATAGAGGAGGGGTCCTCACAAAAGTGTTTGTCTTTGCATCAAAGGCTCAGAACAAAAGAACAGTCACTGACATGTGGCTGTATAAAGAGTTTCCAGCTACACTGAGGAACTGTGTCCTGGGTATCTGCCTGCCAGTTCTTTCAGAAAACTTTGTGACACCATGTAAGCATCATCAGGGACAAGATCATGCAGCGTATGTTCAAACAACATTAAACATTAAATAAAATCTTCATGAACACAAATGTAAGAACTACAATAAACAGAAAATTAAATCCAAACTTCCTTGTGTAAAATATATTATTTTATAATTGGCAATATTAACACTAAGTATCATTAAATCTATATTGTGTGCATAGGGTGGGAGAATATAAATATTAATGATGAAGATAATTTCAGCTTAATATATACAAGGAAAGCATATTAAAAAAATAGCTTTGAACTGACCAGTTTTTGGAAGATAGAGTTTAGTACAATACTCACAAGACTGTACAAGGAGACCTGAGTTAAAAATCCACACTTAACTTTCTAGTTACTTCACTTGACTTCAAAGAGTAATATAGATCGTTTTAGTTCTAGGCAATGATATGTCTTGAAATGTCTGACACTTAACACTCTTAGCCGGACCCAGACCCAGGTCACATGCTCAGAGTTCAATAATACTGTGAAACTCCTGTAGTGCCCCACATGAGGCAACCAGCCTGACTTGCTGTGGAGCCTGGCACTGGAACTGACATTCCCTTCAAACAAGCAGTAGAAAATTCAACTCTAAAAAAGAACTGGAAAACAGCTACTGACAATTAGCTAAAACATATCCAAGAACAGCAACATTATAAAATAAAAAAGAGAAAGTCTGAAAGAAGAATCTAACATTGACCTCAGTCACAAAGTCCTTAAAGCAGGATGCGTGGGAGCATGTTTTGTTGTGTGGGTTGAAAGCTTCTAACGTGTGGGGGACACATATATCTTATGGATTGCTTCAGATGAGGCTCTTCCTTGTTCCAGGTTTGTACTACATAGCAGACCGTGGGGCATCACCCACTCTTTATAGCCCAAAACCTGTTTCAAAGTTCTTCCACCCACCCAGCCTGAAGTCCTTGGCCACAGCCATGAAAGACTGCAGAACAGCCTCAGCATCCAGATGGGTACTGCTACAGTAAGGGCTTGTGCAGGATTCCCACACCATCTTCTCCCTGAACAGAGGTGTATGCTGCTGAGAGAAGGTGATGCGTTAGTCTCTAGAAATATAATCTGTATATTTACCAGTAAACATTCCACATTCGCTCCCATTTAGCTGTGGAGGAATCTCCTCTGCTGTCACGCTGTATTGATTCCACCCCAAAGGGTTCAGATCCATATTCCTTCTTAATTTTCTCTTATTCTGAAGATACTGGAAAATCATCTGAAGGATGTCAGGTCCTTTCTGTCCCATCGAATCCAGGTAGACAATACTATTCTTCTGTAGATCTATCACACCAGGCTCCAGTGAGCATCCAGGTGACTGGGCACCAGACTAAGTTCCTTTGCAAAGAGGTTAACTGCATGGGTCCATTTTTTTGACTGACCTGTAGTCGCCACACTTTAATTTTGTATAAAAGAAGGTATTAAATGCATGCCGTACAGGGTGACCTTGAGTTTGATTTCTTTCCATGAGATCCATGTAAAAATTGATGACTTTGTCCCTGAACCATTGGGTGTCCTTTAGTGTCTGCCTGTCTCCTTGAGTCATTTGCAGTTGAAGGCAGAACTTAAGAACTCATCTTGTGGCCCTGGGCCTAGCTAAATTCTGATTTCCTTTTCCATGTCTGCTGTGACATCAGGGTTGTGGTCTAGTCCTCTGCCCTCCTCTTGGTCTGCAAGAGCCTTTTCCTTGACCCCAGGTATTGAGATGCTGTTGATGCTACCATTGTTGTTAGTGTATACTCAGATTTGGATTTGGGCTTCTCCAGAAAGTCAGGCTGGGGGTGGTGTCCCCCCCCTACCTCTTTTGTGTTTTGTTTTATTGTTGTTGCCCTTTTTTTTTAATGTTCATTCCTAATCTCTTGGGTTTTAAGATGTTCCTCCTCTGAACATCTCTTTACTTTTGGCTGGTAAGTGTTTGGCTCTTGTGACAACATGGGCAGTTTGTTTTGCCTGGGGCTGAGTTGCATCAATTCATCTGCCATTCCACACAGCCTTTCATGTTCTTTGTGGTGTCCACAGGGCTTGTGTGAATGCTGTGAGGGTCAGAGTCCACAGAATCACCAGGTTAAAAGTGTTCTAACAACCTTTGGCATTTTTGGTTGCTGTGCTTCTGAGCACCCACCGTCTTCTATGTGGCAGTATGGGTGCCTGTTAACCTTGCCATCATGCAAACACTTCACCGCAGTCACAGACTCTTCTTGGAGGGCCTTTGGCACTCTTACTGTTCTACCTGTAATCAATCCTTTTCCTGGGATTTTCATATCTGACCCTTGCCAGGCTCTTCACACCTAGGCTCTATTTCACCCTTCAACCTGCCATTTCCTCTTTTGACCTTTAGCTAGATATTCAGAGCTCATTGTGTGCCGTGCTGCTGATGAGGTCGCCATGTCTATTTGTTAGGCACCATAAGAACCTCGCCCCAAGATGGCGATGGCCACCCGAGGGCCGAGTGATAAACAAGTCCTTATTAGGTGTGAAGGCTGTGCTTCAAGGTGGCCTGATCACGAGCCTATGGAGAGATGATACGTGGCATGAGTTCATGGGCTCCTGACAGGGTTTATAAGCTGCGCCCGGGAAGGGATTGCGGGCTCGCCATCTTGACTACCAACTGCTAAGCATCCTGAGTAAACTGCTGTGAGAAGGAACCAGTTGTTCCGTGTCTTAATTCCTGCTGGACAGGGTTGGCACGGCACATCTATTTGGATTGCATTTCCTCAGGTACCTGCTATTTGCTGTGTGGTACGGTCTTCTGACTTCTGAATCAAAGTACATCTCAGCAGGACTCTCAGTGGATGCTCTTGGATTGCTGTCTTGATGGCTAAAGGATAATTTAGTCCCCATGGAGGTGTTTTATATACACTGGATATGTTGGTCCAACCTGGATCACTGGATGATCACGAACTCAGATTTCCTCTTTCTCAGTGGAGGTCACCTTTGGCATTGGGGTCAGGCAGAATGTGAAGCCAGATGGCCATGGCAGCTTCACAGAGTACTTGGCACTTGACAAATCAATCAATCAATCTAATCACGTGTGTAAGGAGGCAGTTCGCCAGTCCACCTACAGAAAACTCCGTAGAGTTCAAGCACTGCCTTTTATGTTGGGGGAGAAATGGGATTCCAGGGTACAGTGAACTTCTGTAGACCCTGAAATTGTGGAAACTGGGGCTGAGTTGCTAGTAACCTTTATAGCCAGTTGCCCAAAGAAAGTAGACTTTGGCAGTGCAACCAAGCACTGGAAGCAAGACAACTGCATGCCCTGGCTGTTGCCCTGGCTACATACAATTTGAGGGACTCATCATGACAACATCCTATGCTTAGTGGTGACCTTGTTCATCATTATCCAAGTTAACGGTCTTAAAGTTCCTTTCCATCTCCTAAGTTCTTGTTGGTCTGTGGTTCCAAAGGTTGAAGCAAACTCAAAGTCAATCAGAAGGGAAGAAGTATTGGGAAGAACTGTAGATTCACTACATTTCATTTTTTTTCCCCTGAAACAAAGTCTAGGAGAGAATTTTGAATCCTTGGCAGGATTTATACACATGTCCCTTCCCCTCTACCAAACAGAGGATTATATTCAATGATACATTTTATCTTTCTTTATTTTTTGTTGCCTGGTTTTTTTTTTTGAAAAGAGAGTCTTGGGATCTTAAAAATTGTTGCAAAGTATCCAAGTATTTCATTGCCTCAACTATTCCTACATGGCAATGAATCACAAGATTAAACAGGCTAACTCCTTAGCTCTGCCTTTGTATTAAATGTTTGCTTGCTTGGATGGCTGAGACACCTGTTGGACATGTTACAAAACAGAGCCTTGCCTGCATCCAGGCAGGATATGAGTTAATTTGACTCCTCAAATTTATTACTTTGTGGCTTTTGCCTTTATAATCCTTGGGCTAACAATAGCCTGGACCTTGCCTAGAAAACTTTCTGGTTTGGTCCTGGCTAGTTTCTTTTTAATAAAGGGCTTCTAATTTACTAACACCAGAACTTGAGTCAGACTGTTGAATCTCTGAATGTCCCCAGATCCACAACATATATAGATCATAACAGAATCCCAGAGCCCTAGCATGATTCTTTGAAGTGGTCCCTCCCAACAGGTCACAAGACACTGGAATAGTTGTAAAGAAAAATACCAGAGAGGCTGGGGTCAGCCATTGCAGGTTTGGAGCAGCAGGGTTCTAGTGGAAGAATGAAGCAGCTCACAGGGGAACCAACAGAAGGCGGTATTAAGTGGTCAGAGTCTCCTAGAGGAGAGGAACTTACGTGATGTATGTACCATCTCCCATCTGCACATGACCAAGGATTGCTTTATGAACCCCTTTTCGTAAAATGTCCAGTAGGTGTTGCAGCCATCCAAGCAAGCAAGCATTTGATACAAAAGCAGAGCTTAGGAGTTGGCCTGTTTAATATGCAGACAAGATGAGCAGCCTAGAGACTGCACGTACAGAAAGCACATTTGTATATTGGTATTTAATAAGCGGAATGACTATGAATGCAGAACCTCCTGCAGGCTAGGAATGCAGTATCAAAGCCCTATATACCAAGCCCTTTGATAGCAGTGTGAAATAAAAAATAGTGCTTTAAATAGAACCCTCCCCACAAACATTTTAAATCTCATTCATTTAAAGCACTGAGTCATCTGTGAATTTCTCACAGTCCAGCAGGTGGCAGAAAAACAACAGAGAAAATTTACAAATTTCCTGCACTCCTGGTGATAACCTCGCTGAACTTAGAATAGAAATTTTTGTAAATATCTCAACACACACACACACACACACACACACACACACACACACACACACACACAGAGCCTTTCCTCTGTAGCATTTGAAAAGGGAAACTTTATAGTCTATAACCTGAAAATTGATGGACAGAATAGAAGCTAGGGGCTGCAATTTTGTTTTTTATTTAATTTTTGTACTTCATGGTGAAGTTCTTGAAGAGGCCCAGCTAAAGACAGAGAAGAGTTTGTCTAAGGTTGTCAGTTCCCGCTCTTTTCCTGATATCCTTTGGTCTGTGGATCCTTTGCCTAGTTCTGTAACTTAATTCTCCACTCTTGGTTACTAGTCTGAGCCAAAGCCTCTACTTTCTCCTTTGCTTTCTCGTGGGGAGAGGTGGAGAGAACTGGCTCATGCTTGGACCCTACACCTGTGACACTGCCCTTCCTGGTGATGTTGATGTAAATAACCCAGCTTCATGATGAACTACTTTCCCCAAATCTGAGACAGAGCCATTCAGACATGGTAGCTGTGTCCTGATAAATGTGTGTTCTATATGTGCCTGCTCTTTTTTACCCTAGAAAGGGGAGGACTGGAGTAGAAACCATATCATAACACTTGGTTGTGTCAAAATATGATAGGCTGAATATGTAGTCTAGTGGCAGAGTGTTTGCCTAACATATGCAAGGGCTAAATTCAATTCTTAGATGAACTATTCACCTAGCTTTATGAATGGGCTGGGGTTCGATGCTGTATGTAAGGTATGCATAGGACGAATGCTGATCAAAAACAGTGTGGTGGAAATACAGCCATAAATATACAGGGTAGTGAGGGTCAGTGCAGCTGCCGGCATGCTTTGTTCTGTTAACATTATCGAAGGATAGTCAAGGACAAGGAGTGGGGCAGCTTTTATACATTGACCACCCGGAAATACCTCTCCTATTCCTCCTTCCTCTATTTCTTCTTTTAAAAATAGGAGACATTAATGGCGTTTTTATTCTTTGAGAATTTCATACCAAATATTTTTGACATATTGGTTCTTTTCTCCCAGCTTCTCCCACCTCCTTACTGTCCACTCCAATTTCTTTGTCTTTCTTAAAACCATGGACTTGAATTTCTGTTGACTGACTACTAACCCTGGGGCCAGTCTAGGAGTGTAGTTGATATACCTAGTAATTGCTCTATATCAGTTACTATTCTGTTGCTGTAATAAAGAAATGCAAGTAAGGAATCTTGTAGTAGAGTGTATTTGGGGCTACAGTTCCCGAGGGTTAGAATCTATCATGGTAGAGAGGTAATGGCAGCAGTGAGCTCACACCCTCAATCACAAGCACAAAGCAAACTGGGTGAGTCTTTAAATTCTCAAAGCCTTTCAGTGCCATGCATCTTTTTAAAATGTCATGCCTATTCAACCTCCTCCCAAACACCAATGAGCAAAAAAGTGTTCAGATGCCTGTCTTAGGAGAATATTTCTTAGTTACAGCATCACAAACTTCATTAAGGATAACTGATTTTCTGTTTCCAAGAAAAGATCAATTATGAATAGCTTTTTGGCTAGGAATGGGACTTCACGCCCACCTCCCACCCCTTCTGTGCTGGGATTCTTGTCTAATTTGAGTCTGTGTAGGTCTTGCCTATGTAGCGGGCTCTATTTGAAAAAGTGGCAGCACAGCTTGGCTAGCTCCCTGGCTGCTGCCATGTTCCTGCTCTAGATTCCCATACTAATGGCTCAGAGATGCAGATTGGGAGTGCCAGCCTGAGACCCATGAGACATTAGCGTGGCTGCTGTCTCCGCAAGTCAGCTCTGTGGACCCCATGGTTCTAATCACAGCTCTTGGGTCAACTCCACCACCCTCATGCTTCTTATCTTAGAGCAGAAAATAACAGCTATCCTCTCGGTACCCAGTAGAAGTAAGACTCTTAATGCTTAAAGATTATCCAATGCTTTATATATCAGCAAATACTCAATATACAAGATGCCCACACAATTAGAATTGTTAACCCAATATCTAACATTTTGATATGAGTAGCTACCCAAGACTGCTAGAGACCTGTATGTCTTCCTCCATTTTGCTTCCCCTCCTTCTCCCCTCATCCTCTTTTCCTCCTCTCCTTCCTCTTTCCTTTCTCTTTCCAACTCCCAGCTCCACCTCCTCATCTACTGCCCAATCACTGAGCTCCACTGCAAATACAATGGGCAGGAAAAATTTCTGCCACATGCCTATGCTGTCATAGTCCCTGTGAGTTCATATGTGCATCTGCCCTGTTGTGTCTAGAGAACGCTCTTCCCTTGAAGGTGTCTACAATATTTAGCTCTCGAAATCTCTTCCTGCTTCTGTAATCATCCTCGAGTTTTGAGAGGGGGAGTATGATATGGATATCCCAGTCAGGACTGAACATTCCAAAGTCTTTTATTCTATGCATAGTGACCAGTTGTGGATCTATGTGCCAATTACAATCTACTTCAAGGAGAACCTTTTCCAATGAGGGCTGAGTGACGCACTTGTCAATGGGAGTTATTTTATTGCTATGTTCCTATAGCAGAATAGTTTTCTTCTGTGGCCCTTTATTATTGATCCTCAAGTTCTTGACCTCACTGATACTGTCATGTATGGGCTGCATACTGTGGAGCAGGATGGGGACACACACACACACACACACACACACACACACACATTGTTGTATACTCCATAACGTTTGTGCCACTATTGTACCAGTAGAATATCTTGCTGGATAGTTGTTGTTATAGATTGCAGGGCTTGTGGCTGGATGAGCTTAATAATTACTTGTCTATTAACGTGTAGGGCACTATTTAACACGATTAATGCCAGACAGTAGGAGTGAAGCTTTCGGTTGAATATCATCTATATTTCTTCATCTTCTATGATGTAAGTATGGGATATATTCAGCGATAGGGTTTTGCTATCAAATTTTAGAAGATAACTAACAAGTATTGGTAATAGTTTATGAAGTTTGTGAGGCCTATGAGACCCCATTGACAAACAACTCAATGTAAGCCATCTATAAACTGGATTTTTAAATTGGTAGCCTATGGTGTCTAGTTGGAGAATTTTCCACACATTATATGTTAACTCCACTTGAATACCTTTTATATATGTATACATTTTAGGAAGCATCTACAGTGGTAGGTTTCCATAGAGATACTTCAAACAGCCTTTAGTTACCTCTCCTCATATTTTCTTCTCTACTATGTCCTCCCACTCAACTTCTAGAAGATCTAGGTTCAATTCTCACCACCCACATGCTGTTTCACAGCCATCTGTAACTCCAGTTCCTGGTTATCTGATGCCCTTTTCTGGGCGTTACAAACATGAGGCAGGCATACACATGGTGTATAAAAATATAGGCAGGCAAAAATCCCACACATGTACATTAAAAAATTTAAAAACCAGTAACTTAATTACTTGAGGATTTCATCCATAAATACTGTATTAATACCATTTCCATTCCTTCCCCCAACTCCTTGACTGTTCTCCAACTCCCTCTCAAATGCATAACCTCTTCTTTAATCATTATTGTCATATACACTCATTGATTTGTGTGTGTGTGTGTGTGTGTGTGTGTGTGTGCACATGCACAAACCCTCCTAAGTTCATTATCTGTTGCTCATGTCATAATGGGCGATCACTTGGGATTAGATAACCATCAGGGGAGCTGATCCCTGAAAAAAACACATTCTCCCTCTCTCAGCGACCTGTAGCTCTTCATCTAGGGGTGGGGCACTATAAAAATTTCCCCATGTATATATGTATGTTCACTGGTATGGCTATCTGGTATGGTTAACTGGTATGTTCTAGACATGGCAGAACTTTTCTGTCATGTCTAGAAGATGAGATCTTATAGTTTTTGTTCTTAACTTCTGGTCCTTATAATTTTCCTGTCCCTCCTCTGTGATGTTTCCTGAGTTTTACATTGGGAGTTGTGCTGTAGATTTAGATGCATTGATGGTTGGGCTCTTAAGTCATCTGTTCTTTGTACTTTTCCCAGTTGTAGATCTCTATAGTAGCCTCTGTCTGCTTCAAATAAAGAAGCTTTGGTGATGGGTAAGAGCCATGTGTATCTATTGGTATGAGGATACAGATTTAGAACACAGTTAGGAACTATATGAATTTAGAAAAATGGCAATAGTAGGTTGTCTTCTTGGGTATATGACCTCTTTATCCCTGGGTATTTGGCTAGTTTTATAGTAGCAGGCATGGATTACCACAACCTGAACAGGCCTTAAGACCAATTAGAAAGTTGTTTGTTATTTCTAACATATGTGTCCCGATAGCACCATTGGGATATCTTACCAGGCCAGACATTGTCATATTTCTCAAGCTTTGTAAGGAGGCAGGACTACTGATTGCTTTTATCCCTTGACAACTTACATAGCACCTTCTATTTCTATAAGAGATAGTGAGGGCTTCTGGGATAGTTCCAGATAAAACCTTCTAACTCCTTTGTAGTAAGTGTATGGTGTATTTAACAACAGATTTTTACCTTCAAGTTCTGGAAGGCAATGATAATACCCTATATTGTTGTTGTAGCCTCTTTTTCCTGTTATTATAACAGGAATAACTATTTCAGGCTATGATCTTCATGAAGAAAAGAGGTATTGGACTCACAGTTTCCAAGGTTCAAAAGCATGTCAATGTTACCTGGTGGTATCTTCAGAATACCTCATAGCATATAGTGTTTTAAGGGTGGAGGCATGTTCAGAAGAAACTAAACAATAGAATAGGAAGTCAGAGACATGGGAGCAGTTAGACTTACAGTAGCAATGTCTTATAAGACTTGCATTACTCTCTTCCAAGGATGGTATTCCCAGTGACCAAATTACGTCACATTGATTCCACCTCTCAATAAACCATCTTGGGTTTGAGCCTCCAGCAGTGAACATCTGGGGGAACATATTCAATCCAGGTGCAACCAACAGCAAGCATGATATGACAAAAGGCAAGTGCATATATTTGACTTTCATATATAATAACCAGTCCATGTCTCTTTTTATAATTATACTTGAATCTCTATTTACCACCTGGATTCTTTATGCATAAGAAGTAATTTATCTAACAGATGCTTTTAGGTAAATTGAAGTTGTATTTCTGTCAATGCATATGCTAGAGCCTCAATTTAAATAATTTCTATATTTTATAATTTATATTTTATCCTATAAATATAATTTATATGGCTGACAATAATTTTATCTTTATCCATCTAATTTTCTTTACTGGCTCATAAGTTTTTAATGCTTGCCAGAAATGTATCAGCTTTTAAATAAAACATATGCACATACATAATATTTATTGCATGTCTTGATGGATTCTCCCAACTATTCACCCTTGTATAATTAGCATTTGGGTCAAGGAATAGTGTGTGAGGTGGGACAAAATGTCTCAGTAAAGATACCAGCATTCACTTGTTTCCCTAAGGGATAAAGAAATGGGTGTGTAACTGCATGGTGAGATGAGTGGCCAGAAAAGAATCCTGGAAGTCAAGAACAGAGAGATGGAGGCTGGTGAAATGTGAAGAGCTGATATACCAGCATAGAAAAAGAAAGAAACAGGGTGACACAGTGCCACCATGGTCAAGGGAACAAAAGGGGTGTCTCTCCTGAAGGGTGTGCTGATTAAAGAGTGGGGTTCTCAGACAACTTGCAATTAAATATATATCCTAAACAAACAGGAGACATAATGTTTGCATGGCAGGCTGGCATGCAAAGAGAAGCAATCTTTTCAGCATGATGCACCCAGGAATCACCATTCATTCATTTATTCATTCATTTTTTTTAAATTAAAAATTTACATTTATGTTTGCTTGTTTAGTGTGTGTGTCTGTGTGTGTGTGTTGCACAAACATGACTATGTGAGTACATATGGTTATGTATGTTTGCATTGAGGCCAGGATCATCTTTCCCTATCACTCTCCATGCTATGACCTTGAGGCAGCATATTTTAATGAATTGGTAGCCCACTGTCTCAGTATCACCATTTCTCAGTGTTAGGGTGGGTCACAGGCATGCACAGGCACACCCAATTTCATGTGAGTGCGAGGAATTAAAACTCCAGTCCTCTTGCACACAGAGGCCTTGCATGCAATATCCTCTGCATATTGACCATCTCCCAGCCCCACTGGAGGACATCTTGAGAAATAGCCATTGTTTAAGTAAGTATGGCTCTAGGTATCAGAAATCCCCACAGATTCATGTCTTGGGACTTGAGAGCCATTGTATTGCCTTATGTCGGTGGATGACTGACTACCTTGCAAAACATCTTTGGCATGCAGTGATGACTCAGATTTACTTGCTGAGAATTTGATAGTATGAGGGAACCCAAGTAACATAGAGAAAAGGAGAAGGCAATATCCTTTAGAAGCACTAGGTCCTGAGTCATGCAGTCTAGACCAGAAGCATGACAAATTGAATGTAGTTTTGAGCTATGTCAGGATGAAGGGTGCCATTGTGACTTTCGGCTGCTTCTGTTCCAGTGTAGCACTTTGTGGTCCAACTACACCCCATTGACCCTTACTCAGCAGTGCCTCGAGACCTGCTATGACTCCAGACTTTTCTCCTCTAAGGTACACAATCTAACAGGCTTCAGAGAGAATCCATGCCTAGAATAATCACCATCCTATGGTACCTCATCCCAGCAACAACTAGAGAGGGCTTTCTGCTAGCTTTATCCATGGCTTACTGCCACCCAAAACCTGTTTGGTACCATAATAAAATGAGGAGTGAAAACGTCTGGCTTAGAAATCTGGGGAAACGGGATGGTATCTGAAGTGTAAATGAAAGATCTAATAAAAAAAAAAAAAAAAAAAAAAAAAAGAAATCTGAAGAAAAGTTTCGTTCCTCACAGGCTATGCTCATCTTTTGTTTATTCAACATCTACATTGAGGGCATCGCTTTCTATATAATTTAAAAGGTGTTATTTGTTTAGTTCTGTACATCATTTTGAATTGGGTTATTCAGGTTGTTGGTGTCTAACTTCTTAAAATCTTTGTACATTTTGGATATTAGCCCTCCGTTAGAGGGCTGGTAGTGTTGGGGGAGGATCCTTTCTCAATCTGTGGGCTGCTGACTGGTTTTATTGACAGTGTCCTTTGCCTTACAAAAGCTTTGCAGTTTCATGAAGTCCTATTTATCAATTGTTGGTCTTAGAGCCTGAGCCATTGGTGTTCTGTTTAGGAACTTGTCTCCTGTACCAATGCATTAAGGGTATTTCCCACTTTCTCTTCTATGAGATTTAGTATATCTTTTTTTTTTTCTTGAGGTCCTTGATCCACTTAGACTTCAGTTTTATGCAGGGTGGTAAGTATGGACCTATTTTCATTCTTCTACAGGTAGACATCCTGTGAATTCATCAGCAAGAGAGGAAGCTAGAATCTCACTTAGAAAGGGGAATAAAATAGTCATAAAAGGCAGATGGTGGGAGGAAACTGGGAGGGAGGAAGGATGGTGAGGGGAATGGGGAGAATGGGGGGAATGGGGGGTCAGCATCAGGTATGGGGAAGGACAGGAGAGATGGATTGATGGGCATGAAAATGAATAGAAATCTGCAACTGATGGGGGTAAAAGCGTGGGGTCTATCTCCAGGACAAGACAAGAGATAAGGGAGGCACCCAAGAATCAACGGGGGTGACCTTAGCTGAGACTCACTACATTGGTTATATGGAACCCGAAGAGACCACCTCCTGTAGCCAGACAGGAACCCCAGTGGAGCTATAGGAACACCAATCTACCCACAAAACTTTGAACCCAAAATTTATCCTGTCTACAAGTCATGTAGGCACAGGGGAAGAAGCAGAGAATGGCTGGTCAATAACTAGCACAACTTGGACCCATCCCATAGGCAAGGACCAATCCCTAACACTATTAATGGTACTATGTTATGCTTGCAGACAGGAGCATGTTCTCCTCTGAGAGGGCTCCACCTGGCAACTAACTTAGACAGATAAAGTCACCCACAGCCAAACAGTGGCTGGAGCTTGAGGAGTCTTATGGAAGAATAGGAGGGACAACTATGGGCCCCAAAGGGGGTAAGAACTCTACAGGAAGACTAACATAGTCAACTAATTTGGACCCTTAGGGTTGGGGAGACTGAACCACCAACCAAAGAACATACACAGGCTGGAACAAGGGCTCCCTGCTCATATGTAACAGATGTGCAGCTTGACCTTCATATGAGTCCTGAACCACTGGAACAGGAGTTATCCTAAAGGCTATAGCCTGTCAGGGTCCAGCCTTGACACAGGATCTGAGTTCTCAACTGGAAGCAGGGATATCTGGAAGGTGCATAATAAATATGCACAGACTACTTTTGGGGTACAAGCTGACCAGCAATTTTGTAAGGCTTTAAGTTTCTCTTCTCTCTCATTCTCTATTTTCTGTCTCACTCATTCACTTGCAGCTTGAGGCTGCACACACTCTGCATTCTCCTGCACACTCTGCTTTTCTCCTGTGCACTTTTCTTTTCTTGAACTCCCATACTCCTACGCACCTCTGTGCATTCCTGTTTCACTCTTACATATACTCTTCACACACATCTCACACACATCTCACATACACTTCATGCACTCTCCTTTCACTCACACACACACTTTCCATACACACCTCACATTCTCTCTTCACTCACTCTTCACATCCTCTTCTCATTGTCTCTCATCTTTTTCTTGCTCCAGTCTTTTATTGGTACTCCAAAAGCAGATAGAAAAAAAAGACATTGTATAATCATTGCCAAATCAAATTCAAAAGAATAACCACAACCCACAAAAATTAATAATTAAAAATTTTCCCCAAAGTTTCAAGCTTTCCTATTTCCAGGCCTGTAGCCAAAATAATAATAATTGCAAGCTCATCATTATTTAAACTTTAACTTTTAACTTATTATACTTCAGAGCTCAGAGCTCCGAGGTCAGCTACTTGCATTTTCCTCTGAAGCTCTAATGATAAATGACATGGGCAAAGTTGCCAGGCAGTAGCCAGAAAGAATCAAATTAACTTTTAACTCCGTAGTTCTGCTAATTTTCTGTTTGTGTATGTTGCACACAATGACTATCCTAAGAGTTCCAGTGTTTTGACACAGTATAAGATTTTACTAATATAAGATTGTATGTATTCTATACTTCCTTCTCTAGAAACCACTCTTAAATGTGCAAAATTTATTTCATAACTTCAATAGATTTTTCCTTTTCTGGGGTCTCAGTGTTGGCTCTATTTCATTTTCTAATAATTTCTTTGCAAGTCAAGCATTAATCTGGAACTACCATTGTGCACTTATTGTATTGTTTCCAAGATGAGAACACACAGCATGAACCTGGGCCATTAGGACTGTGCTGTGCTGTGCCCTATGCCTCAATTTTTAAATTGTTTAAGAATCATTACATCAAAGAACATCTAGCTTCACAGAATTCACCAGAGCAGAAGGAGAAAAAAGTAAGAAAGTAAAATGTAATAGCATAGTTATGCACACAAAGGCCGACTGAAAAACAGTCATGCACAAATGAAATCTATACAACTGTTGTCCAGGGCTAGGAGAAATGGGAACAACTGTTGTTTTACCAAGAGCTGCCATGGGCTACTGAGATGTCTCCATCCCTGCCTATTGCAGGCAGTCCCTGTCATTGTATGCTGTCCCCAGCAGTAGCCTGTGTATGGGATATGTTCTAGCTGGGCTACGTTGTCTAGCCTCAGTGGGAGAGGAAGCACCTAGCCTCACAGAGACTTGAAGTGCCAGGGTAGGGGGGATAGCTAGGGGTCCCTCACCTGCTCAAAGGAGAAAAGAATGGGGGATAGGAGATGAGGAAAGGATTGTGAGAGTGACCAGGAGGGGGCAGCAGTGAGAGGGATAAAGTGAATAAGTAAAAAGTTAAAAAAAAAATTGCTGTTTCTTTTTATTTTTTATCTTCTTTTTCTTCTCCTTTGTTGGTTTTGTTGTAGTTCTAAATTTTATTTTTATTTAAAAATATTTCCTATTGCAGTCCTCAGAGCCTCACGCACAGTGAGTGGATTCTATGCCACTAAGCTACAATCACATGATTATATTGTATAATCACATGATATGAATTGTATCCAGCTTCAGCAATAATTCAGTCTTGCTTGCCTCTGGTGAACATTTCAATTTAAATAATGGAGAGACAGAAGCCTGAGCCGTTGAACTATTAGGTAGGTGCAAGTCTAATGGGCTTTACACATTGGTTGTCTTTGAAGTTTGACATATTAAAAATCATGAAAAAGTTTTGTTGGTGTGTTTGTGCTCATGTGTGTGCATATGAGAGAGAGAAAGAGAAAGAGAGAGAGAGAGAGAGAGAGAGAGAGAGAGAGAGAGAGAGAACAGTATGATTGAAGCATGCACACACATCCTTTGAAGCACCTGGATCTGCATCATTGTCTCATCAGAGGGCATCTGCTTAAATCCTGTATGGTTAAAACTTGCTTAGATAATTGAGCCTTAGTAGGCCAACAAGAGTCATTCATGTAAAGGAGATGCAGAGTGCAGAACCCACTATATGCTCAATTAAGGATCTGGAGGCCTCAGAATAAAGGAGACTGTGCAGTCCAAATTCTAGGCTGAAGGCCAGAGAAGTTCAGTCTCTAGAGAGTCACTGATGGGAGACCATATTAAAAGAGGCTGGAATCTGATGTGCACAGCAGCAATAGAATCTTTCTGGTGGGGCTTGTGCAAGCTAGTGGCCATTCTCTTTGTCCACACTGAGCCCATGTAGACACACACTCTTTTGGTTGGTGTTGCCAATATTCAAAGTAGGTTGTTCCTGGTTAGTTGCTTTCTGTAAATACCTGCAGGGCCATATGCTGAAACAGACTCCACTAACCTCCTAGGTATCTTTGAACTCAGTCAAGTTGAACTATGAGAGTCATCACTATACACAGGAATAAGCCTAACTAAGGAAAGGAAAGGAAAGGAAAGGAAAGGAAAGGAAAGGAAAGGAAAGGAAAGGAAAGGAAAGGAAAGGAAAGGAGTCTATAATGTCAATTTATAGACAATGAAAAAGCAATTGAGAAAAACACTAGACAATAGAAAGACATTCCATGATCATGAATTGGAAGAATTAATCTTACGAAAATGGCCACCCTACCAAAAAGCATATGTAGTTTCAATGCAGCTCCAATAAAAATTTTAGAGCCATTCCTCATAGTCACAGGGGAAAAATCTAAAAAATTTATATAGGAGCAGAATACTCTTTGGATGCAGGAATTAGAAAAATCTATTTCAAGCTAACCAGAAAACTCCTCTAACTTTGCATATTTCAAAATAAATTGTCAACTTCAATGCCTGTCTCAAGTCTGCTTTGGGGGAAACCCAAACACAGAGTTGTTCTTGCCCAACAAGAGCAACTTTTTGTTGGACATAGGCCCATTAAAAGATTATAACAGTAAAATGAGGTCATAAATGTGGTCACTAATCCAATTCAATTGATGTCATTATGGGAGAATTTAGTACATAAAGGGGACCACTGGTAAAGTGAGCATAGAAGGTCTACCACATTAGAGTTATAAAATCCTAGTGTAAGACAATGAAGGAAAGCCATAAGAAAACCAGCCTTGCTATGGCAGCCCATGAAGAGTGACACAAAAATACAATCTTTTCTTGTTGGCTAATTGGATATGGTTTCAGGGCATGAGTAGAAGAAGCCTAACATGGCACAAACACTGAGTAACAAAACTAGAAGCAGAACCCAAAGCATCTGACTCTCATCCTACACTCGTGGCAACCCCTTATTTTGCTTAATTAGGTAGGAAAATGCCCTAACTGGCAGCTTTCTCATAAATTAAAATAATTTGTTTAATTATATTCTCAGTTCATGGCCAAAGACAAGGAGGGAAAAGCTCAGGGCGTAGAAGAGTCACAAGAGAAAGCAGAACCATAGAGGGGTGTGTTCTCTTCCCCAAGATTATGTGGCAAGCCTGCTCTTGTCCAGATCAGAACAATATTGATAACAAGCAGGATTGGCAACCAATATGCAAGTGCCCTTTTGCTACCTCAAAGACACCCATCGGCTCTTCTTCAAGACCACCAGGCTTGGCTGCTCTAAAATTTCTAGAGTCATTAGCACTAATTGTAGCCAATGTAACTGGGTGTGGAGCCTGATAATGAGAGTTAGGACTTAGTGATGGAATTAGAGTCAGTTTATGGAGATGGTCTACTCTGCCAAAGATTAGCCCAGCCAGAGCTCCTTACTCCTTACTTTTTTTTTTTTTTTTTTTTTTTTTTGGAAAGAAAGTTGGTCTTTAAAAAAAAGAACCCTATAAAGAAGCTTAGGAGACAATCTGGGCAGTTCTCCTACTGAGACATGAAAGCCACTTCTGACCAAAGTGTGGGTGTTTTTTTTTTTTCTTTTCTTTTTCTTTTTTTTTTTAGAAGGAGTAGCAAAATACTCAACCAGAGCTCTCAGGGTCTAAACCTCCAGCCTGAGAACAGAAAGGAAGGGACTCATGGCTCCACTTGTATAGGTAACTGAGGGTGGCCTCGTTAGGCAACAGTGGAAGTGGAGGGCCATGTTCCCCGAAAGATTGGATCCATAGTGTTGGGGAATTCGAGAGCAGGGAGGCCGGATTGGGAGAATGGTGGGAGTACACCCTCATAAAAATTGGAAGAGGGGGTATGGGATAAGGGGTTTTGGGGGAGAAAGGAAGTAGAGATAACAGTGAAAGGTAAATATGTAAAATATCCAAAAAAAAAAAAAAAAACCCAGATAATGGGTCTGGAAAAAAAAAGATAGTTTACTTATTTCAAACGATTTTCAAAGGTTTCCAGGAGATGCTTATTGGCTAAGATCTTATTTTAAGCTCTTTACAAAAGAATTTATGTCTCTGTTTAATATTCTCAAGAGAGATGCAAATCCTATTTTCTCTCAACTATTAATAGACAAAAGAGGAGTAATTTTACAAAAAGTAGAAGAAGTTCTCATTAATTTATATATTAAATAGATTGATATAGATTGACTAATTGTTGGCTGTTTTATAATAGTCCTTTGATAAAAGAAATTATTAATAAAGAATTATATTTCTTTAAATAGTGTCTTCATGACTCTCTGAGGGTGGAAGGGGCATGCCTTGTTTATTCTTAACTTTCTAAAACTGAAAGCTCATGGCAAATCTGCCGCTGATTGCCTCTGGCATCGCTGAGACCAATAAAAACTAAGCCACATGTGGAAGAACCCTTTTACTCTTAAATGGAATGGCCAGGACCCAGTTCCTACATGGGGCCGAGGATTGATATGCATGTTTGATACCATAGAAGGCACAGCTAAATGGCCACCAAAAAGATTAATGAACTAAATAGTTACCCCCACAAAACCAGGCCCAATTATAAATAAGATGAATAACAATTGACATCCAGGGAAGAGAAATTTCCCTGAGAATTCCCTTCTTTTTTCCTTTCCAGATAAAAAATTAATCACTGGTGATGTCTACTGTTAGGATTTCTAATCCTGATGCTGGCTTCCGGACTTATACTACTCAGACCTCCAGTGGGCCTTTGACAAGGATGTCAAACAGCTAGACTGACATCACTAATCTGAAGAAATCCCTCATTTTGCTGTCTGATGCAATCCCCCCAAATTGCAAAGGACTTTATTGGACTTGATTTTTCTCTTTACAATAGAAAAGACTGTGTACAACTCTAGACTGTGTACAGCCCTTAAAGAAGAATGCTGCTTTTACATAGACAAAACAGGGATGGTTAAAGAGAGCATGAAAAAGGCCAGAGAAGGTCTTGAGAAAAGACAGAGAGAGAAAGAGAAAAATGAGAGCTTGTAGAAGAGGTCTTCAACCTCTCCATGATTGTTAACCCTACTTCCTTCCTTTGTGGGACCATTAATTAGGTTATTTTTGCTTATTTCCTTTGGTCCCTGGGCCTTAAATAGGCTGACTAACTTTGTGAAACAACAGATAGATAATCTGATAGCAAAATCTATTCAGAAACATTATCATAAATTAGCTATGGAGGACCACAAGACGCTAGATGAGGATGTTACTCTATCCAGGGTGCTCCCAAGTCCCATCTCCACCCAACCTAAAAGAAGGGACTTCTGCCCCTAGACCAAGCAGAGAGGGGTCACCCAGAACCCCCTCTGTCTGGCAATCTGAATTCTTGCTTAGGCTGCGAGGCTAAGCACTGCAAGGGAATATAAATAAAAGTTAAAAATATGTTTCTGGGTTCCCTGAGGGACAAGCTTGACTGCATAGGGGTTGATGTCAAAAGTATCCCCTCTCCAGGAAAAAGACATCGGGACGGGTATGGCCCTCATGCTTCACTGGACAACGACAAGAGGACTGGAGCCATTACAAGGTCACCTTTAATTACTGGAGGTCAGGCCTCTATCCCCGCCTTGGCAAGATTAGAATCACCACAGCCATTCTATAATTAGAGAAGGGAGGAGATGTCAGGGACAGCCCTGCTTATATACTGAATGCCTAAAATCAGCCATAAGCCTAAAATCAGCAATAGGCCTGACATACATGCCTGCTAACAAAAAATCTTGGGTCTCTATGGAAAAACACTGAAACAGATGCCTATAAACTATTGTAAACAGGCAGCTTCTGTGGAAATCTACCAGCTTGAGTAGTTATAGACCTTGTAAATAGGCAGCCTTGGCAGATAGTACCAACTTAGATAAGGACAAGTGAAGCATAGGCAGAGTCATAGTGACCTGACCTCTGAACCTTTACCCAGCTGATACCTTGTTCTGAAAGATATCTGTACTCCCCCTGAACATCTCTGCTCCTGTGTCATCCCCTTCCCTACATCCTGCATTTTTGTGTTTATAACCCCTGTGTTAAAAAGTTGATAATAATAAATAAAGACAAAAAAAGAAAAAAAAGAAATGAAAAGAAAAGAAAGGACACACAGTGTTCCCCTGGCTCTGCTGACTTAGCTACTGACAATCCATTTTCTTGTTCTCAGAAATACTTTGAATTATAAAATGTTATTGTGGTTTTTGTTAGTATGCTGGGTAAAATAATTTTTATTGATTTCATTTTAAATTTCAAAGTTTGTAGTGAGTTAAAATGTCCTTCAACATAATTATAGGTCATATTTATTTTCATATTGTAAAATGCAAGTTAATCTGTTGAACATTTTTTAAAAAATGGATTCCTTTTTGAGAATTTCATATATGAGCACTGTATTTACATAATTTTTTCTTTCTCTCCTTCCTCCCACTCTTTCCAACCCCCAATACTGTCCAAATACATCTTATTTAATTATTGTTCATATATGTATGTATATATGTATACATGTATAAGTATGTATGTATATACAAATACTGATAAATAAAGTGTTTTCGGGAAAAAACAAAACAAAACAACAACAACAACAAAAAAGAAAGCCACTTCCAATCACTTAGCACAAAGGTGCACGCACCAATCTGCTAACCATCCTCCGTGCCCTAGAAAGCTAGCTTCTGAAGCCTGGAAAATGAAAAGCATGGGGAGCTTTCTTAAGAAAACGCCAACATACATAAAACAGCTATCATAATGCAGAGGAACAAATTGTTTCCCACACAAATGTGGAATCATGTGACCACTTTTGACAGTAGCTAGTTAGCAAGTAGAAGCAGCCTCACCTAGAGCTTTTCTGGTCTTGGATGTAGCCCTCTAAAGCAGTTCCTGGCCCATGAGTGCTTTGTAGAAGTGATGGGTGGGGCTAGGGTGTCCAAAGCCTCATGTTAGATTTTAGAGCAGGCTAACAGGTCTACTTTCCCCATGTCACTTTAGCTGTAAGCATCATATCTTTCGGTTATGTGTCTGTTGATTGAGATGTTTTCCTTTAAAGACTCTTGTGTGGAATCTTTATGACTCTATGATATGTTGAGGAAGAACCTAGAAAGTGGCTGTGACTTCTAACATTTTAACATAAAACAACACAGTAGGTGTCTCCAAATGACTCTGAATTAGCTCCACAAGTGGCCCCCACCCACTATGTTGTTCCACATTCCAGTGGAGTGCACATATAAGAACAGGTCTGAGACAAGGGCAAGCAGTTTTTTACGGAGTCTGCTTTACTTACTAGACATGAAATTAATCAGGGGTAGATTGTGCAGAGCACTGGCCTGGGAAGTCAGGAGCCTAGGAACATGCCATGCACCTTTGCAGACCCTTTCTGAGCAGAAGGATCTGTGGGAGGTACTATCCCATACATCATCCACCCTACCTTGATGAACACCAAGTCTAGAGTATTACTTCTTCCAGGGCAGAAAGATATTGCCATATTTCTGGAATTTGTAATATCCTCATTTAACTCATAATTTTGTCACTGTGAAATTTGCTATGATGCAAATGAATTTGCTTTCACAACCCTAACACAAACAAACAAGTGCAGAATATTTTTAAAGGAGGAATATATATTAATATATATGAATGAATTTATTTATCTTGACATGATGTGTGTTTATACTCACACACACACACACACACACACACACACACACATATATACATATAATTTCTGGATAGGAATTTGTGGATAATGTTTGTGTCAGGGATACACACACACACATATGTGTGTGTGTATGTATATGTATGTGTCTGTGTATGTGTGTATATGTTGAGTGGCACTGAATGTAGGCCTTGTGCATATGAGGCAATTGTGGTACAATTGAAACTGTGGCATTCTTAATTCCTTAGTCTAGCATCTTTATTTATGATTTCTAAAGTTCTTGTGGGTATTGAACCTAGGCAAGAGCAAAGGAAAGAAGCAGACAAGAATAACCAGGAATCTTACAGGGCCCAAGACTGAACGTGGCCTAGATAGCTTTCTCTGAGGCTCCATTGCAAGCAACTGTAGCCACAATCAACCTTATCACAAAGGGCTGGACAATGTGCTTAGTATGTGTGTCAAAGCAATAGGACAGATCTTACCTAGTTCACAGCAGTCCATGACACAAACATTGGCCACAAATTCCTATTAAGAACTACTATTTACTATCCATAAACTTTACACTGAGAATTGCTTCACTAATAGACAAATAATGATTTAGAGTGTCTTTCCATATCATCTAAAAGATTTTATGTAACTCTAGGAATAAATGCAATATCATTCAATAATAATGAGCTTTAATTTAATTCATAAAAGCCTGATGGTTAAGCCAGTACGGCTTTGTGAAACTTCTTCAGCCTTTGAATGTAAAGATAAAAGGAAGATTAACAAAGTCATGTAAAAATTTAGATGCACCAAAGTTAGGTTGAAATCTAACCCGAAGAGGGGTTCAGTGAACTTGAGTTGCAAATTATTAGATTTGTTCCTATGTAAACAGAATGACCTCACTATAGACAAAAGCTGAGAATCACCAGGGTTTATGTTATCACCTAAAGCAGCCTGCCACATCTCTCCATGACAGTGGAGAATATTTAGGGGATTACAGGGTCCATTAAAAGATGCCTTATAATTTTAGAGTCTGTGAACATTGAGCCACAGCAAACAGTATATGAACAAGTATCCTGTCAAGATTCAGCATCACTATAAGCCCTCTCCAGAGAGGCTGTGCTGTGGTCCATATTGTATTCCTGGACTTTAGAGCTTCTAGAACAGTGTCCTCCATTACAGTCCACCCACGATGAGTCAGAGGAATAGCAGACAAAGCTACTTGCCTTGCTTGCTCTTGCCTCAGCCCTGTTCTAGTCTGAAATCTCTTAATCTGAATAAATTAATAGATATAGAAAAGCTTGTAGGGTTAAAAGCATCCAGGGACACCTATGCTATCCTGTTCTCCCAAGTTCTTAAGATTCCAGGTCATGTCCTAGGGTTTTCTCTTAAGGTTGTATGTTCCACACAGGAATCTATAGACAGCACCTCAAGGAAAAGGAATAATACAGATTAATTCTCACTTAAGGGGAAAGACATATGTATCAACTGTAGCCAGAACGACACTGGCAAATTAGGCTTGGTGAACAGCTTTGTGATCTGGTGTGAGGCGTGGACAAACCCTGCTTCACCTGTCATGTCTGCTAAGTCATCATGAGACAGGAAACCTACACCTAAGTGCAGACAAGCTTCGGGTGTGGCTACCTGTATTTTCCAAATTCTCTGGAGGCACAAGTGCACCTGTGATCCAACAATGGACACCAGGACAATCCACTTGAATCCTTTGTATTTTGTTGAGAAAGCACTGCACAATCTTCATAAATTGAGTGCCAGGGCTGCTTGCAAGTTTTCAAAGGCCAGTTGTCTAGGGCAAACAAAATACTCTCTCTCTCTCTCTCTCTCTCTCTCTCTCTCTCTCTCTCTCTCTCTCTCTCTGTCTCTGTCTCTCTGTCTCTCTCTCTGTGTGTGTGTGTTTCTGCATTCATATTCTAGTTATCTGATAGAGCCTTGTTGCTTAATCTGTGTGCATTTAGATACGGTAATATGTTTTATTAAGGCACTTTTAAGACCAAATTTTATTTGTAGAAAAAGTCAAAGGGAAAACCCAGCCCAGGCCAGTCTTTGGCAGAGTTGATCATCTTCAGGAACTGATTCTGTTCTCTCAGTGTGGAACTGTACAACTTGTCACAATGGCTTTAGTGAATGCTAATGAACACCCACTTTGGAGCTCTGAATGTTCCTTTGGGGTAAGAATTCCTAGGTGTCTCTGGGGTGGTGATGGGCTGCTTCCTGGATAGTGGTTGCCCAATTTTCTGCTTCAATATTGGTTTGGTCTGAGGAAGAAAACACAGCTCTCTTGGCTCCTGCTTTCTCCTGTGTCTTTCCTAACCTCTCGGCCCTTCTATTTTTATCTTTAGTTACAGAACTGTCAATGTGAATGTGCACAAAATCAAAGAATTTGCCTTATGAAAAGGCTGCAGCCAGGGTATCTTCCCCCTGTCTTAAGCAAGATGAACGGCAGCCAAGAACCAAGGAATAAAAGCCAGATTTTGCAGGTCCTGTTACAGGCTTTGATACTGAGTTTCTTGTTATTTTAGGAATCCTCTATACTCGTAACAGGGTTTTACATCTCACTGGGCAACAAAGAAAACACTGGGTTGGGTCTCTGTGCCATTGTTTTTGTGCTACCATAATAGTTTAGTACAAACTAGGTGTTGGAGTAAGAATTTCCTTCTTTTTATTCCTGGAGGCTGCACATTGAACTTCAAGTCGCCAGCAGGTTAGTTTTCCTTCAGGCCGTCTTCCTCGTCTTCAGCAGGGCACATCTTTCATATCTATAAACATGGCTGGACCACTATGCACATCTGTCAGTGCTGTCATATTGAATTCCCTAAGTCCCTCCCATGATGACATCAGTCAGATTGGATTGGTGCCCACATCCACGGCCTTATTTTACCATCCTAATCTTTAATGGACTTATGTCTAAGCATAGTCACAGACTGAGGTTTGTGGTAGCGAGTAGAGCTTTAGCAGATGAATCGTCAGGTATACGTATATCAACTTTTGGATTTTCCCTGAGCAGATTTGAGATAAACATTTAAGTAGAAGGGGAGTATGGAATCAGGTATGGGGAGAGACAGGAGAGAGGGCCAGAGGGCCAGGAGGATGAATGGAAATTTGCAGCTGCCTGGCATTGGGGGTTGGGATTGGAGGAATCTCGAGGAAGTCCCAGAGACGCAGGATTGGAGAGGTTCCCAGGAGTAAATACAAATGACCTTAGACAAGATGCCTAACAGTAGGGATATGGAACCTGAAGAGGACACCTCCTGTAGCTAAGCAGGAACCCCAGTAGAGGGAGGAGGATACCAACCCACCCAACAAACTTTGGACCCAAAATTTGTCCTGTTTAAAAGAAATACCGGGACAAAGATGGAGCGGAGACTGAAGGAATGGCTGACCAATAATCAGCCCAACTTGAGACCCATCCCATGGAAAAGCACCAATCCCTGATAGAATTAATGATACTCTGTTATGCTTGCAGACAGGTGCCTAGCATAACTGTCCTCTTAGAGGCTCTACCCAGCAGCTGATTGAAACAGATGCAGATACCCACAGCCAAATACTATGGAGGGAGGTCGGGGACTCTTATGGAAGAGTTGGGGGAAGGACTGAAGGCCCTGAAGGTGATAGGAACTCCACAGGAAGACCAGGAAAGTCAACTAACCTGGACCCTTGGGAACTCTCAGAGAATGACCCACCAACCAAAGAGCATAGATGGGCTAGACCCAGGTCCCCAGAACATATGTAGTAGATGTGCAGCTCGCTCTCCATGTGAGTCACCCAACAACTGGAGTGGGGGCTTTCCTGAAAGCTGTTGCCGGACTGCAGAATCTGTCACCTAACAGGACTGCCTTGTCTGGCCTCAGTGGAAAATGATGTTCCTAAACCTGCAGAGATTTGATGTGCCAGGGTTGAGGGGGGATATCCAGGGAGGTCCACCATCTCAGAGGAAAGGGTGAGGGGAATGGGGGAGATGGTGGAGGGACTTTGTGAGAGGGAATTGGGATGGGGACAGCGTTTGGGATATAAATGAATGAATGAATGAATGAATGAAAAGAACAGTGGTAGAGATAAGGATGAGAGTTAGAGAAAGGAAAGTGGCCAAGGCAGAGTTGATTATGCCATTAGCTATTACTGAGTGTGAATGAGCGAAAGCACTGGGGGAAAATGTTTTCTTCCAAAGTAAGTTAGGCGGAGAGGTGGAGAACAAGAGGCACACATACATCAACTCAAGTCACTCACCACCCACACATTATGTCAGGTGTTAGAGGAGATTGAATCTCCAAAGACTAAGAGCCATCATGAATACTGTGGTATTCCATTAAGGGTATCACTGAAGTGAAGATGAGTTCCTTAGAAGGTGGAAGTCACTTAAGAGCCCTGGGTTGCATGGTTTCAGGAGGGCAGCTACTCACAACATCTACTCTAGCATTCTCGCTCTAAGCTCTACAACAGAGGCTGTGGGGATATTTGTATATCTGCTAAGATGGGGGACTAGACATCTGTAGCAGGATGGTTTCTTGCTGGGGCTACATTGTTTGCAGTAAGTACGGTGATGAGGAGGAGCTAATGTGGGAGGAGCTAACGTGGGAGGAGCAAGGAGAGGAAGAGGAGAAAGAAGAGGACTAGGAGGAGAGGGAGAGATGTAGTAGCCATGGAGAACTACGGATCATCAAGAACAGTCCTAGGTAACAAATTTTATCTAAGGTTAGGTATTGGGTAACAACTCTAATTGCGTAGGCATCTTGTTAAGTGAGCATCTCCAAACATATAAATATTGGATAATCTTTAAGCATAAGAGTCCCCTTTCTACCGGGTACCACATGGATGGCGGGATGGTCTGGGCTCAGCCAAGCATTGTGGACAGCGTGGTGGATTGGCAGAGACAAACAACACAATGAGTCTCGTGGGTCTAGTTGTGGCACGTGTGGCCTGTGGCTGCTTCCGGCTGTGGCGTGCTTGGCTTCTGGCCACACAACATGGCATCCTGAGCTAAGCAAAGCCACATCACCACCAGGATACATGGCCTGCGATTTTTGATTTTTTTTTTTAATATTACCCACTACAGACATCAACGTGCCCAAGCTCCTATAGTACTGCATGCAAAGTATTTGCATTCTGCCTGTATCTTTCAGGTTGTCTATTCAAAAATGTGTAACAGCTCAGATACAGCTATTTAAGTTTTTCTCATATGATGTCTAAATAGTTGTGTACCACAGGGCAGCTATTATCCAGGTACAGCTTAGGGACACAGGCTCCTGCTATCTTGTTAACTCCCTTATCCAGTAACCCTAACAGCTGTTGCCTCTGGCTGATTGTAGGGAAGCCAGCATGGAGGTCAGCTATCTCCTTATTGCATAGATAAGTCCTCTGATCACTTCTACTCTGTTGGCAATAGCTTATCTCACACCAAGACAAATCAGCCATGTGACTCTTGGCTGTGCAGGGCTTTCCTAGGAGAAACTACACTGGCAAGAAAGAGAACAGAACAGGAGGCTTAACTGTTCCTCTGTCATCTGGCCACTGCTCCTCCCTGGAACCCCAGGACTCCTGTTTCCAACCACTTGTCTCCTCTTATAGCTGCCCCCATGTTCCATACATAAATTATATCCATCCTTCTTGGGATCCCTAAGGTAGAGGAGAGGTTACCAGAAAGGTTTGTGTGGGCACTTTGACAGGGAGTTGGGTAGGAGATTCCTGGAGAGGTGAGACTACACCCCAGGATCTTCTATATGTGTGCCTAGCAGGTTCACAAAGTTGCATCCCCTAAGATATCCAAGATCATGTAATCATGGTTAAGAGCATTGAGCTACAGTCACACAGGTTTGTTCAATCTTCTTTTCCTCCTACATGACATCTTTTCTTGGGCCAGTCCCTCAGCCTCACTTAGCCTCAGGATCCACTAGTGTGAATCGCACAGTTATTCTGAACACTTATGTCTTGGACACAAGTGTCTGAACACACAGTTTTCCACACTGCAAGCTCTCACGAAGTATTTGGCAAAAGAATGTGAAGGTGGGTAAAAATTAGGAAATGTAAATAAGTTAAAATCACAGTGTTAGAGTCAAAAGCATGGTTGTTTGATTATTAACGTAGTAGATACAAAACATCTGGAGTGTTTGCAGTGCAACTGCAGATATTTACTGCTATTTAAAACTGGCCAGCTTATACATTATGTATCTACAAGTCTCCAGTTCATGAAACTATAATCTATTTAGAATATTAGTTTTAAATTGTATAATTCAAGGCTCAGGAGTCATTGTAGGGGTGGCAGGATTGTAAGAATCAGAGACTGAGGAAAGACAATGTGAAATGCTGTCTCCTTGAGATGGTAGCATGTTCCCACTCATGAACTCACAGCATCTGGGGTTGCCTGCACTGAACAGATACAAGGGGAAGCCAGACAACACTCTAGAAGGAATGGGAAGATGGCCATGGGTTCCTACCCCTAAATGAACTGGACAGTTGATGGATTCTGGGGGAGGGAGAGTCAGTTTTCCTTAAGGTTGTGACTTCAGTGATGGTTTCGTGCTGAGGAGTATATGAATAGCACAGTTGGACTCGGTGGGTTTTTTGAAATAAACAGAGGACATAACTTGAGGGAGTGAGGAGGTGGGAGTGGATCTGGGAGGAGCTACAGGAAGAGGTGGGGGATGGATATGACCAAGATACATTATACAAAGTTCTAAAAGATAATAAGTTGCATTTTAAAGTTCATAGTGTATTCTATACCCATCACTATCTTACCCAGTACATTTTCCATTAAATGTAATTCTGGGGAGTTTTCTTCACCTCCTTTTGCTCTTAAATAACTGCAGGGTGTTACGAGGCCCACTCTAGCACAGTTTAGCTGCAAAATAAATGATACAGAAACCTGGTATTTTTATTAACAATCTGCAAACACTAAGCTGGGCAAGTTCTGAGCTATTCTAACCAGACTAGGCTGCCTACTACCTAGCCACATGTCCCATTACCTACCATGTGGTCTTGCCCTGGCTCACTCTGGTCAACGTCTGTTCTCATGACTGTTTTCTCATCTTGACCTCATGGAGAATCCTCCTGGTCCATCTTCTTCTCCCCTCTCCCTTTTTCTACTCTTCTGACTCTGTCCTTAGGACGGCCTGACTGAGATGGGAAATCCTCCTCTATTCTCTCCTCTTGTCAAGCTTTTGGCTAATCAGCACTTTATCAGCCAATCAGAGGTGATGGAAAAGAATCTTTTCACATCATTGTTACAGGAGATTCTCCAATACTCATGACAATGCCAACATCCTGATTGTAACCAGATCTCTGGGGACAGCAATCAGCATCGGAATACACAGTGCACAAAACCACCTTCCCAACATTTTCCTCACTCAAAAGAAAAGGTATAAAACCAAACCATCATTTTTTTTCCGTTAGCACTTGCTCCTCATTGTTCCTTTCTTTTTGTCCTTACCATCCAGCATTGTAAAGTGCTCTTACAAACAATATTCAGCATAGTGCATATGATACCTTTTAGTTAGTCTTTCACTGGGGATATGTCAACTTTTTAGCCATTACAAATGCCAGTGCTGTTTATATAGAAGGTTTTGTATGGCTGGCATTTTCAATTATTCTGAGAATATTCCTAGGCCTGGGGCTTTTGTGCCTTGTGGGAAATCTAAAATGAGTTTTTAGAGAACAGACTGTGCCCCAAAGCAACCATGATAATCTATGTCTTGCATTTTCCCTTCACAGTAGAGCATGTCTGTATTTCTGTGCCAGCACCTCCAGACTCTCTACCTTGAGTAAAGTGTCAGCTGTACCAGGGTGTTTAAAGTAAATCTCTCCTATAAGGCAATTGGAAACATCATTAAAGAGGACCTGAGTCATTGTTTTGCATCATCAACACTTTGTAAAGGAGCCCTTCCCTGGGGTACCCTCATGCTGTATCCCTCTTCCCTCTATGTTGGATCTTTTACATGCACTGCAGTCTCTCAGCTTTTCATATGTTTTGTCTTCTATTCAGAAGGTTTCTTGAGAAAAGGGTCTGTGCCTTGGAATCATCTTCCCATCTACAACAGCTTTCAAGGGCCACTCATTTTGGTAACCGAAGTGTATATGAAAACAATGGACAGACAGATAACAAGAGCCAAGGATTCAGGGAAATGCTGTTCATGTGATGTCAAGGTATTCTGTATCTAAATGAAAAGGCTAGTGAGTTCCCTGACCTTAGTTGTGTGTGAAACCAGGCAGAGCCATTTGGCAGGATTATTGCAAAACTAATTTAGACTCCACTAAGGAGGCTGGATGAAATTTAAGATTACTACCAAACTTGAAAAAGGCTAGGAATGTCAGCCCACAGGAGCTAAGGGATGTGTTCTAAATTCTGTGATGAGCAGTTGTGAGGCTGTGGGATTTCACCAATTCCTAATTTATCACAAGGATTCCCCAATCAAGGCTTCATCACTCTGTCTAAAAGTGTCTGTCAGTCTTTGGGAGGCTCACAGAGCACAGAGGTGAGAATGTGTGGCAGAGAAAAATTTGTGAAGAAAAAGTGTTGGATTAGTTTCCAGTTGTCTGTAATCTGAGATTTGAGTCATGGCTGTTCAAATAAAAGAGGGCAAAATGTGGGCGTGTGAACCAAGTTAAGCCAGGTAAAATCTGTGAGGAGATGTAGCTTAGGGATCCCACGGAAAGCCTGGGGAACTTCTTAGAAGAGGGAGGGATTTCTGTCATCATGGGTTTTATAATTGTGCTTAGTGGGCAAGATAACTGGGTGGGTCCTCAGCAAAGAGGTGGGACCAGTATTATTCTCCTTTATTAGAGATCAGAATTGAAGACTCCACTCTACTGCAAATCTGTTTTTCCATGATGTGCCTCTACACTTTGATTCTGCTGTCCCTGTCAGCCATGGCATTGGGTGAGTTCTTTCCAAGAGAAGTCAAAATACTTGCTCTAGGCAGAGGTAGACAGAGATGTGTGGAGAACAAAGGCAAGATAGATCTAATTCTACAAGGCTTTCACTCTTTTGACCTTGGTAATTTCCCAGGGACTGGACATTCTGGATCAGGAGAGGATAACTGAGACCCAGCACTGCAGGATGGTGCAGAAGGCAAGGAGACAACCCAATGCCTCACACAGAGCAGCAAGGACATCTCGGTTTTCTTCCTTTACTGGACTGTAGGGAGGAGTTAATGGGTTTTTGTTTCTAGAGTGCATAGGCATAGGGTGGTCGTTGCTTGAGAGGAAGCATAACCAAGAAAGTGTAAATAGGAATTGACTTCAAATGGAGTGGGTTAAAAGAAGATTTGAGATATGGTCAGGTCAACACATCAGGATCTAATGACCATTTGAAAGGCATTTATTATTAGAGTTTCCTAAGGTAAGGGATACAGAACTAGGGGAGAGGCAAAGAAGAAGCACCAGGCTCAGTAAGGAGACACAAGAGTAGAGAGTCTTAGGAAATTGCCCTTTAGGATCTATTCTGAGCAAAGAGGTGAGGCAGCATATGTAGATATAGGATTTGTGTGAGTTGCAAGGGAATCCAGGTAACATTGTCTACTTTGACTGTATGGTGTAAGGTTCTAGGTGATAACAGCAGAGAAAGTGGTCCATGCTATGAGAAGAAAGTGGTTAGGGTGCTGACACAGACCTGATGGATCTTAAGAATGGTGGTTCCTACAGGGAAATGGGGTCTTATAAGTCACGGCATCAGGCACAAAGATTAAGTTCATGGTTAACATATAGTATAATATTGAGTCTCAACATATAATCTTTCCCTTTCATCAGCTGGGAAATTAGGCTCACAAGAACACGTACCCTCCCCAAGGTTTTCTGGAAATTCATGTTCTGGTCTACCTCTGGCTCATGAATCCAGAGCAAGTACACAGCCATCAGGGACCTGACATCCTCATCCTTTCTTGAGTCTGTATTTCTTGTATATATAGGAAAGGAATTGCCTAGAACTGAGTGTAAACAACTATAAGGGATATGGAGAACATATCCCTGCTTGCTGCCCTGGCAACACTACCCCATTTCCATTCTTTGGAGATTCATTCTTCCAAATATCTTTGGTCCATCTGTTAAATGTGCATATTAACAGTCACCTAGCAAGACTTTGGGAAGTATTAAAAGCACTGGAATATGAATCTGGCAAACCTGATTTGTCCAATATTTGAGCATTCCATATAATGTAACTGGTATCAACTGTTGGTAGCATTCTTGTCTCCCTTCCTCATTATATAAAGTAAACACACTTAACTCTGGCTGCTAATGGAGGAAAGTTCATTACTTAACTAATACATCCCATACCTAAGTGATTTGTAACTAGACACTCAACAATCTTGTTAATTCCTCCTCTTGTACAGCCCAGGCTTCCATGGTGCATGTCTTCCTGACTTCACTCTTACACTATTCTCACTCTAATCTGTAGTCATGCCTGGTTTTTATCTTTGGCTGTCTGTTCATTTTCACCTCCTGTCTCAAGAGTTTCCAATATTAATGGATCTTTTCTCTATAAAACTCATCTCAGACTTGAATGAGGTTAGTCCTGATAATCTGATCACCTTAAAAACACACATTATCAGCTGGGCAGTGGTGGCACACACCTTTAATCCCAGCACTTGGATGGCAGAGGCAGGTGGATTTCTGAGTTCAAGGCCGGCCTGAGTGAATTCCAGGACAACCAGGGCTATACAGAGAAACCTGTCTCGAAAACAACAAACAAACAAACAAACAAACAAACAAACAAAACGAAACACACATTATCAGTTAAAGGTCATTAAATCAAAACTTTATAAATCTGATATCAAATGTACATCTCTACAAAAATCTTCATTTGGTTTCAGTTACAATAATTAGAACAGAAAAAAAGACAACCAAAATGTACAAATTATAGAGTTGGCTATTGAAACCCTATGTCATAAATACTATTTTATAAGGTAATTTACTGTGAAGACTCTCTAGGGCCACAGACTATTTTTCTATGTGATAAATCTGGAATTTTCTTTTGGGTACATACTTTTAAGGAGTTTTTCACCCGCATCATCTGTGTCTAAACGGAAACAATGTGAAGACAAGAGGAACCATGTCTTATGAGCAATACTCTGACAACATGACTATTAACCAAACAATGAAACATCAGGATTGCGATGGGGAAGTATATGAATGTTCTTCTACCTCTTGAAGAAGGACCATGTCAGTCCCCTCAGATCCCAAAGCAGGTAGAAGGAAGACAGACACGGAAGCTTCAAGAAGATGAGGAAAGATTGCCTGCTTTGCAAGAATGGAGTCAATGGTTCAGACCGAGCTTGACATCCAGTCTTTTTACATTTAGTTGACATCACAGGAGTCACCAGGATATTTTAGAAGATCATTGTGTTCTTGGGACCAAAACTGTTCCTGTTGCATACTACTTCATGGCACGAAAGCTAATGTCCCCCTCATCCCTGACTTGTACCTGCTCATCCTAGATTATCTTACCCTTCCTGTGCAGTTTCTCTGCCAGAAGTCATATGCCGCCCTTCCTTCTCAGTCATGCCCTGTGTTGTCTTGTCTTACTTTTATTTATTCTTGTGTAGTTATTTCCCAGCCTTTCATCTCTTTTAACTTACATCAAGTGCCAGTTCTACCCTAGTAGCACCAATCAGAAGGCCTCCCTCTTTCTTCCAACTCCCATGACATCATCCTGGTTCTCCTAAGAGGATACACCTCTTTCATCTCAGCATTTGGCCGACCACTCTGATAGAAGGAATAACTTCTTGTTTGCTCTCTCACCCAGTGTGTGTATCTCTGTCCAGGATCTTATTGGATAAGAGTTTCTGAAGCCTTCTAAGAGGCAAACAAAGGTCCTGTATATTTCAGTCTATTCTCTTTTTACAATGACTTTTGGCCAGATGCTTTGGTAGCTCCAATTTCAGATTACTTTTTCATTAGGTGCTCTGAGATAAGGGCACTTTCTTTCTTATGTCAGAAGCAAATGAGTCCTATAAAAATTCAAGTGACTTATTCCATGCCATATCTTAAAAGTGTCCAAATCCACTTAGAAAACAGGTCTGACCTTTCCCTTCTGATGAATTTATGTGTCCTGTCTTTATCCAGCAGGGCATCCATCCTCACCACCTGTGGTGGACACCACTCAAGGCAAAGTCCAGGGGAAGTATATCAGCATAAAAGGATTTGAACAGCCTGTGGCCGTCTTCCTGGGAGTCCCTTTTGCCAAGCCCCCTCTTGGATCCCTGAGGTTTGCTCCACCACAGCCTGCAGAACCCTGGAGCTTCGTGAAGAACACCACCTCCTACCCTCCTATGTAAGCCACTGGGATGGTTTGGGACCTCTTTCTGTGAGGAAATTTGTATCTGAGCAATACAGAAAGGAATTTAAACAATTCTCTGACCTACTATACATTGTTCTGGAGTCGCCAAGAAACATTTCAGAACCATTATAATTTTCTAGAGACCTCTGTTCAGCACTCATCATTGAACATCTGTTGTGAGCCAGGCATGCTCTAATATAAAGATACATTAAAAAAAACAAACTAAGACTCCTAGAATCATTGAGCTGTGTCTTAGTATGAGGGAGAAGCAAAAGAAAGCACAGACATTAACAAATAAATGTGGTATGTTAGATTATGATGCATAAGGAAGAGAGATATTTCTGTGCTATCTAAATGCTTTCTCTTCTTGGCTCAGAATTGATAGGGAAATGGAGTAGGGAAAACCTTTCTCAGATATGTCTAGATGCCCACACACAACCTGAACAATGGTGTGTGTGCCTCAATCATCCTCATCAAAAAAAGAGATCAATGGTTCCATATGGCTTTCTGGCCTCCCCCCAGAGCACTCAAGATACTCAGAGATGTCAGTTCAGATGTTATTTCTCCTAAGTAAGGATGTCTGAGGATACCCAAGATTCTACCTCTGGCTGTCTTCTTTCCTTTTGTAAATAAAAAAAATTAATGCTTTGATCTCAAATGTAATACACGAGTGCTAAAGACAGGTTAGGAAACACACAGAAGCAACACTAAGCAAACAAAAACTATATGCAATATCCCTATGCCAAGAGAACTGTTATTATAGCATTGACCTTATTTTCCAGTTGTTGACCTGTTTGTTGTCTGTTTCCTAAAAAAATGGTTCATATATTTGGATGGCATATGTGGCCACCTTGCTCACTGGTGCTGGCAACAACACACTGTCACTAACTGTCATCTGACATCTGATAGCAGCCCCAAATTCAACACTGAACTAAAATTTATCTACTTACTCTCTAATGTGTTGCCATTAAGTTGTTTTTGATGTTCTTGACAGTATAAATAACACCATGATCAACACCTTGTGGTTATTAATTGCACATACTGATGACTTCCAAGAAAACACATTTCTGAAGAATGAATAAGAGCTTTTTGTTGAGTGTCTCTCCATAAAGATCCACATCTACCTGCTTCTTCCATGGATGTATGAAGCCATTCATTTATAAGCATCTGCCAGTACCTGGACTTATTTAAAGAATATTTTGTGGGCACTGGAGAGATGGTTCAGCAATTAAGATCACTTGCTAACTTTTCAGAGACCAGAATTTATTCCCCATCACCCACATTGGGCGGTTCATAATTGGCTATAACTCCAGCTCCAGAGCATGCAATGCTGTCTTCTGGGCTCTGTGGGCACCCCTACCCAAATGTATATACTCCCACACTGATACGTACATACATATACACATACACACACACATACACACACCTATATATATATTTAAAAATTAGTAATTTGTGACTTTTGAGTAAACAAGATATATATATATATATATATATATGTATATATATAATATTTGGATATATATATATCAATAACAAATATATATATATATATATATATATATATATATATATATATATATGAATTGCTATTTCTTTTTTGTTTGTTTGTTTGTTTTGTTTTTCGAGACAGGGTTTCTCTGTATAGCCCTGGCTGTCCTGGAACTCACTCTGTAGACCAGGCTGGCCTCGAACTCAGAAATCCACCTGCCTCCACCTCCCAAGTGCTGGGATTAAAGGCGTGTGCCACCACTTCCCGGCTATGAATTGCTATTTCTTTGAATGAAAATATAATAAATAGAACAACAATAAATATAATTTAATATTAAATGGTAGTGAAGTTAAAATTTCCCTTTTTTGATATTTGAATTATTACTTATATGAGTATTATATCCCTTGCTTTCATTGACATAAGACTGCCCCCAGATAATAGAAATATAGACATACCTTTTCTAGCTTCACTTGGAAACTTCATCCTGGCATTTAGAGCTTTGCTGTTTCTTTTTTTTTTTTGGAAAAGGGAAGGTACCAAGCTTATCTCCATCTTCAGGATGAAGAGACTGATACAGTCCTAGGATTCCCACTAGTATATTTTAGATACCCTCTTACTGATTGCACTTACATCATCCAGTCCAGTTAAAGCAGCTTCATTCACAGGGGCAAGCCTCCAAGTACAATGCTGGGCTTAAGGTGACATTTCAAGCTTTGGTTTACATGAGCATCTGATGTTTTCTTTCTCCTTCTAAGGTGCTCCCAAGATGCAGTGGTCGGGCAGATGGTCAATGACCTTATAACAAACAGCAAGGAGAAAATTCATCTCCAGTTTTCTGAAGACTGTCTCTACCTGAATGTTTACACTCCTGTTGACTTGATGAAGAATACCAATAGGCTGCCAGTAAGTGAGGGGCCCACTAATGTTCCAGTATCCAGATCTCTGTGCAACCAGAAGGCAACAAAGGCATCTGGGCACAGGGCTCCATAGGGGCACCATGGTCACCATGGTCAGACTGATATAAGAGTTCATCCCACCAAAGGTTTCTCTGTTTCACTCTTCCCCAAAGACATCAGACTTGCTGCCTGCCTAGAACTGCATCTTGTTTTCTCCATAATTTCTTATGTTACTAAAAAAAATTACTTTCAGGTATTATATTAGAATCTGATCTCAGAGCAGGTAAGACACAACTTACAGTAAAGTTGGTAGTAGAAGCAATCTTAGAGAAAAATGAATAGCCCAAGCCTTTCTGTATAGTTAAGAAAACTGAGGCTCACGTAGGGAAGAGGACACACAGAAGGGGTGACAGGACAAGAGCTTAGGTCTTCACACCTGTGCTCTTAGGCAGGGGCTGGCAAGGGAGATGTGGGCCGCCTTTTTCCTCACATTACTTAAGATAATTTTCACTGCTGGGGGAAACTCTCATGGTCCTGTGATGGCAGTGTGGAGGGAAGAGTCTGGAGCAATTTCATAAACACTTTTCATGTCCTTTGCTGCCTACCTGTGACTGTATTGCATGTAACTCTTTCCCCTCCCTGGTTGCCTTTGGCACATGCTGGTGGCCTAATGAGTCAGCATTTCCCACAGAAATGAGGAGGCCAGGGTAGGGCAGTCTGCCAGCTACAGGGCAGAGTCCTGGGGACAAGCTACTGTAAAAGAGATGATTCTTGAAGTTGAAACAGGGTGTGAGTACCCACCCAGTCTCTCAGAATCTTCTAGGATAGGACTCAGAAGTGCAGGAAGAGGCTGTGATCTTGAGAACAGTATTTGCTCCTAAACATGCCTAGTTTGCCCAAGGAAATGAGAACAAGCCTCATTCCAGCTCATTCATTTGTCTCTACTATGAACTCAGTGTGTCTATGCAGTCAGACTCTTGACAGTGGAAATAGGAACATGAAATATTACAGAAAACCTTGCCTTTCAGGTGCTTGTCATGTGATCTGTACACATGCATGCTCACACACATCATAATATCTTGAACATGTAATTGCCCACCCACTGTTGAACTCAGTCCTTACTCAAGGTGAGCTTGATTTAGTCCTTCCATGTATGGAATCAGTCCTATAGGAGGAGAAATAGAAACTCTGGGAACATGGGAGTAGGTCACCCCACGAGCAATGCACACAGGGCTTCAACCTCAAGGTCTGGGTTTGAATCCGTGCTCTTCATTTCACTTGCTGTGACCATGTCTACCTGCTCAGCTTCTCATCCTCAAATAGGGTTTTTCAATGTAAACACTCAGCGATGACTGTGTAGCCAGTCCTGGCTCAGTAGGCAGAACAGCAGCAGCAGTGAACCAAAGAGAAGGGAGTTGTATTCTTCCTCTTCCTTAGTGCCTTAAAGTTGTAGGGGTTCTAATTCATGTCTAGCACCAGGTTATTGAGTTGTGGCCATGAGCGGCTGGGAGCTACATTGTAGATAATCATTTCAAATTGCTCAGCACAGTCTTGCTGAATAGTTCGTGTTATTTTTTTTTTATTAGCAACGTTATATGAACGTACAAAATATTTAACGTCATACATTATAGCTTTATCTCCTCTCCGTTCTATGACATGTGAGCTTATTAAATCCAAGAGTCATCAAGAACTATTGTATGCCCCTTCGGCCTCCAGTGGACTCACAGTCCTTGGTGTGTTCTAGGCATTCAGGTACTTATGGAACTGAAGACTTCCTGGAGGATGTATATGTGAAATTAGTAGGATGGGGAGGACATGAAACAGAGAGAACATTGGGAAGGGGTCCCGTTGAGGATGTGTGGAGCTTGAGACAATCATCATTCAGGCACATTAGTATTATCAGAGCTGAGAGTAAAATTTGAATACTGCCCCTTGCTGATTTTTAGACATCAGAATGGTGTGCTGTTTGAGAGGACATGACATCCCTTTGTTTCCCATGGTAATGCCCTTCCTTTGGAAAGGCGTGAATAGACACTGAACAGGGAGGGGGTCTATAGGAAAAGTGGAAAATGATGACTGTGATCACCCCCTGAGCCTAGTTAGGAAAGGTGTGGACAGAGACTGCCTTCGAGTGGTGATTTCCCCCAGTCAGGGTATGGCTAAGAGAGCCAAGCCAGAGGACATATGAGCTTTTTCTACTTCCTATGACAGGATGGTTCTTTTCTTGCTGTCCAGGTGATGGTGTGGATCCATGGAGGTGGACTGGTAGTAGGCGGAGCATCTACCTATGATGGACGGGCCCTCTCAGCACATGAAAATGTGGTAGTGGTGACCATTCAGTATCGCCTGGGCATCTGGGGATTCTTCAGGTAGGAATTTTTGGCCTTCCAGTTTCCCTTATTAGACCTGCATTGGTCTTTTCTAAATGGCCAGCATACCTGAAACTGGTTGATGGTAAAGAAGATAGATTTATTTAGTTCATAATGCTGATGGCCCGAAGCTTAAGACTGGGCCATTTCATCAGAGCTGAGTGGTGAAAAGCTCTACCTTAGAATGCATTAGTGGAGGAAATGAAATTTAATCTGTGAGCTAAAGAGGAAAGCACATGAGAAGACAAAAAACTGCAGAGAAGGGAGGGGCAGGTTAATCTCTTGGCAGCTTTTAATTGCTATGTTAAACATCATAACCAAAAGCAGCTTGGGAAAAAAAAGGGCTTTTTGGAGTACACATCCTAGTCATAGTTGATCACTGAGGGAAGTTAGGGCAGGAATTTAAGGAAAGAACTAAAGAGACCTTGTAAAACTGCTCCTTACTGGCTTGCTTTCAAGGCACACTCCTCTTGCTTTTCATATATCAGAGGACCACCCACAATAAACGTAATTCTTCTAGGTGGGGTTTCTCTTGTCCCAGAATAATGACAGGACATTACTATGCCTGTTCTAGCCTGTTTCAGCTTCCAAATAAATTAAACACAGACCTTATATTTTTATTAACAAGCTGCCAGCACTGAGCTGGGCAGGTTCTGGGCTATTGTAACATGACTAGGCTGCCGACTACCCAACCACATGCCCCATTACTTGCCATCTGGTCTTGTCCTGGCTTGCTCTGGTTCATGTGTGTCCTCATAGCTGCTCTCTCATTATGACCTCATGGTAAAACTTCCAGGTTCATCATCTTCTTTCTGTCCCTCTCTAACTTCTTTTTTCTTTGGACTCTCCTCCCCAAGATTAGAATTGGAAGTCCTGTCCTATTCTCTTTTCCTGACCAGCTATTGGTTGATCAGCACTTTATTAACCAATCAGAGGTGATGGCAAACAGTCTTTATACCTCATTGATATAGGAGATGTTCCAATAATCATGACATTAACAATGCCCAGACTACAACCAGATCTCTGGGCACATCAATCAGCATCTGAATATATTGTGCACAAAACCATCCCCAAACAGTAGGCTGGGATCATCCCCCTCCACCAGACATTAATCAAGACAATGCCTCCATGGTCTTGCCTATGGGCCAATCAGATGGAGGTCATTTGTCAATCGTGGTTCCCTTTTCTCAGATGACTCTAGTTTGCATCAAGTTGGCAAAAAAAAAAACAACAACAAAAAAAACAAACAAACAAAAAAACAAACCTATAAGCACAGGCACCATCTCACTGCCTCAGGAAGAAGTAACCCCACCTCTCTGAGTACACGGATCACCAAAAGATTCCAGTGTGCCCAATGACCTAACTACCTTCCACTGGGCCTGACCTTCCACATATTCTATCACTGCACAATTCTGTTACATTAGGGACCAAGGGCCCAGCACATGAACCCTTATCTCATCAGTCATGGCCAAACCATCAAAAAAGCATTAATGCTGTCATTCTTCATTCTTTGCTAAGTTTCTTCACAAGGTTCCCAGTTCTTTCTTTCTTGAATCCCACTTCATTCTCCAGCCACACCCATCCACTTCCTTCACAGCTTCCTTTCAGGATGTGTACTCCAGCCACCGAAATGATGCTTACGTTGTGAGACTCCCTCTTCATCTTGCTGCCTGTTAAGTGCACGTCCCATTTTTACCTGCACGACTCAGATCACCTCATTCCTCTGTGGCAGGCACGGTACCAGCGTGTGGCAGGCGGGTGTCTAACTGACCACACCACCAGGCTGTTCTCAAGGCCAGTCATGGCCTCTATCTGTCCTCATTCCACGCTCATGTAGCTCATCTGCACCAGCCACAGACAATTAGTCTGTGAGATGGACCCATTTCTGGCTTTGGCCACTTCCTTTTCTCTCTAGTTGTTGCTTCTCAGCCCTTCCACTCTCTTCCTTCAGGCTATATGGAATATATGTTAGTATATATAACATAATATATAATATGATAATATATAGAATATAATTATTAAATATAATAATATATAATATAATTATATGCAACAATATATAATATTATATATATGTTATAATATATGTTATATATCCCTCTTTTCTAATTTCAAGAGTGATCCCAGAAGTACTTAACAGAGTTCCCTGTTTGTAGTCTTCACCTCCCCTTTGAACCCCAGGCACTCCTCTTTAGCTAACACCTTGTCAAAATTATTCCTCACAGCAGAGACCTTAGGTGTTTCCCATAAGGTCCTCTGCATAGCTACTGGAAGCTCCAACTTCCTGGGTGCTCCGGACAAAGGCCTTGCAAGTTACCGAACTCTTTTTCTCCTGCTCCCACATGCAACATGCAGTCTCTTCTACTAATCAGAACTCCAAGTCTCTGGCCTATTATTATAACTGATTATATTTTATAAACCTGTAAATTCACTATGAGAGTGTTCCACAGAGGGGTCTGAATGCTCTGAGAGACAACTGAGTTATGTTAGACCTCTGCACAATGTTATTTGCAACAATACAGAAACCCTATCCAGGGCTCCTGGTCTCTGGCCTACCTGCATTTCACAGCCAACACCCTCATACTCTTGTTCACACAGCCTTGGCATTTTTGCACATGATGCTTCTCCTAACCCAAAGTTCACTCATTAGATACCAATAAGGCCTAGACTCATTTTATTTAGGTCTATACTAAATGCCACTGTCTCATTAAGGCCTTCACTGGCCTTGAGAAATGAATACTCATGACCTCATGACTTTGCTTTTTGCTTTTGTCTTTTTCTTTCTGACTTTTTTTTTTTTTTTTTTTTTTTTTTTTTTTTTTTTTTTAGTGGCATGATGTACCCTCCGAATCTGTTGGTTTGTGGTCTGCAGTGTAAAATGAATGTAGTTGGAGTTTGTCTCTTTGTTTCCCAGAAGTACAATCAGATGGATGATAGATACTTAGTACATAGTTGCTAAAAGAAATATTCAGAGCCCAACAAAGATCAATGTAGGAATGAGAGGTAGGGGAAGTCCTCTGTGTCAGGCATCAGAGCATAGCATAATTCTGGAAGTTTCACTGAGGAACCCTAGTCAATCGAAATCCTGGGAGCTTTGATTTTCTATTTACCTCCCCTTTATTTTCTTTCAGCACAGGGGATGAACACAGCAGGGGGAACTGGGGTCACTTGGACCAGGTGGCTGCACTGCATTGGATCCAGGACAACATTGCCAATTTTGGGGGCGACCCAAGCTCTGTGACCATCTTTGGAGAGTCAGCAGGAGGTGAAAGTGTCTCTGTTCTTGTAAGTGTTTCTGAAAATCCATGCTTAGAATTCGGTGAGTTTACCCACGGAATCTCTTGAAGACCAGCCATCTCCAAGGGCCACAGGCATCTTTATTTTCAGTGCAGGAGTTCAGGAATCTACTCAGTATGCACTAGATGGTGAGGGGCTAAGGACCAAACTTACACTTTGGTGTCCAGAAATTTCAGTGTCCAACTTTGTGTTCTAGAGCCACAAGCATTTCAGTTGCAGGAACTGACAATCCTAGTCTTCTCAATTGGTTGATCCTCCCCCGTTCTTTCTAATCGTTTAGCATTAAGACTTGGCACTTATTTTGGAAGTAGAATTGAGTAGAAACCACAAAAGAGGAAGAAGTAGCTTCTAAACTCCAAGACAGATCTATATGCTATGACTCAAGTGCTGAAAGCCAGCAGGGAACTCTGAAGTGGTCCCGTGACTTGTCAATACCCAAGAGGGAGGGCACCTGACTCTGGAGCACAGGGATGGGTTTTTCTTGGAAGGTAGGTGAGAAGAGAAATGTGTGGAAGGGAGATGGGCAAGACCTGGTAGGAAATGAGGGACACAGATGCTTGAAGTTTTAAATGTGTTGCTGATGTAGGGAGTGGAACTTAAGGAAATTCTAAGGAAAGCTACAGAAAGTTTTGGGGGCAGTAAAGACCCTACTAACTGATAACTCACAGAGTGAAGGTGTCCATTTCTAGTCAGTCAGTCTGTCTGTCTGTCTGTCTTCCTACTCTCTCAACCAATCCACAAATCTACCAACCTATGCATCTATGATCTATCTGCATCTAAGAACCAATAAATCTATATATCTAACTATGTCACCTATGTATAGTATCTATCTGTAAATCTACCATCTCTCCATTGGTCTATGCATCTATTTATGATCCATCAATCCTTCCTCATCATCTGTTGTCTCTATCGTTCTTATCATGTCTCTATTTTCTGACTCTATATAATCTAATTACATTCATTTCCTACAGTTCCTGAATAATGTAAGGTGATGTAAATATCTCCCCAAAACATTACTCACTTACATAACATTGTGGTCTATAATTGCTCACTTTTCCACACTAAAATGAGAAATTGCTTATTTACCTGATATCCTAATATAAGGATATTGTTTTCATTACAAAATGTCCTATGTTAATCAAATATCTTTCTGTCCCTCTGGTCACTTCACATCCCCCTCCCTTTTATTTCCTGCCTGCCCCTCTCTTTTTCATTTTGCTGTTAGTTGTCCCATAAGCTATATCCTCAGCCCTTTCTATCAGGGCCCCCTTTCTTAGGATGAGGTCTGTGTAATAGAAATTCTATGGCAGAATTTGTGGCTAGCTGTTGCTAAAACTGTCTTCCAGGTAGTTTTGATTATCATGATGGCCCTGGCCATGTATGTTCTGATTTGCTTCTTAGTGTATGCTCTGGTCCACTACACTGAGGTTTTGTGTGGAAATCTAAGATCCAAGAAAAGGCTCAGAAGCAGGCAAGGAAAAATGAGGTGGGTTCATTTCCACAGAGCATTGCAGTCTCTAGGTGAATGTGTAGGCAGGAGAGAAGATAGAAGCAGCTTTAAATTGCAACAAGCAAAGACAAAGAAGACATGAATTTGAGAGAGTCAGATAGATGGATGGACAGATAGACAGACACACACAGAGAGAGGGAGAGAGAGAGAGAGAGAGAGAGAGAGAGAGAGAGAGAGAGAGAGAGAGAGAGAGAGAAACATAAGGGGGAGTGGTACATAGGAATGGTTGGAAGGAGGATTGGGAAGGGGGAAATTATGTAATTACAATTTATGTAATTATTCTAACTATGTAATTACAATTATATAATTATTACAAAAGGGGCATGTATGTGTAAATTCTTTCCTCCACTTCTCTCTCCTGCTAGACATTGTCTCCTCTGGCCAAGAACCTCTTCCATAGAGCCATTTCGCAGAGTGGTGTGGTCTTCACTTCTGGTTTGTTTATGGAGAATGCCAGTTCAGTGACTGAAGTAAGTTCCACCCTGGATGACTTCTGTGTCCTTCCCTCTGATTTCCTGGGGCCTGGTGGGATGGGGGAGGAAGCTTTCTGCTTAATGTGATTCAACTCAAGGGATTCTTGAAATAAGACTCATTGAATGGGAGGGGCTTTTCAGAGTTCATGCTAGCTGTACTCTGAAGGTATCTGACCTATCTTCCTATAGATCACATTAAGAATCCTTGCAGTTCTGCAGAGGTTATGTGTGGAGACTGTATATCCTTGGAAGCACACTGCCTGCATTAGTTCCTGTACAGTGGGCACTGGAAACTGAAGCCAAATGGCCAGGAAGTGAGAGCGTGGATCTGAGCTAGACAGTGGGATCATGGATTCTTGCTCTTCACTTGTCTGTACCTGGCTTCTCTTGAGATAATGTATTTTAATATTTTACTCATTTTTAAAGTTAAAAGGGAACAGGATGAGATAGTAAGTGATACATTGATATATAGCATCACAATTATAATTAGTAACAGAAGCAACAATTCATGGGCCCCAGAAACCACATCTTCTGGTTTAGAGTGTTTTCAGGAAACCCTTTCTGTCTTCAGAAATGGTGCTCAGAGCAGGACCCCTGTCTGTATCGGTGGAAGGTACTGACATTGCTCTTGACATAGGTAGTTGCCTGTTATCTCTTGCAGCAAATTGCTGTTGTTGCTGGCTGTAAAACCACCACATCTGCCATCGTTGTTCACTGCCTGCGCCAGAAGTCGGAGGAGGAGCTCTTAGAGGTCGCACAGAAAATGGTGGGTGTGTAGTCTAGTGAACTTCCTCTACAGGCTTGCACACAAGCTGCCATCTGACTCTAAAGTGTCCAAGGCTAGTCTTTGTATTTATTTATTTATTTATTTATTTATTTATTTGCTGGTTTGTTTGTTTGTTTACTTTTATTTTCACTTACTGGAAGCAGTATCAGTCATTGATGCCAACAGAAAGTTTTGTATTTATTTATTTATTTATTTATTTATTTATTTATTTTCCTTATCTTCCCTCCCCTGAGACTCTCCCCTTATTTTCTCTCATATTCATGGTCTTTCTGTAATTGTTGGTGTGTGTGTACATGTGCGTGTGTGTTCTGGAATGGCTGTCATCGGAGACACAATTTTCTCTTGTGAGAGTGTACTTTTTTCCCCCCTGAAGCACTGAGCAGGAAAAGGGATAAGCTGAAACAGAATCCTCAAAAGTAAATAATGTCTTAGTATATGGCTGGGTCTGTCTGCTCTGGAGATGTTATTGAGACTCTATTCCTGAACTCTTTGTTTTTGGCTTCCCATTGAAACATGCGTGTCTTCCGGAAAGAGAAAAATTAACAACACTCTACATGTACATCGTATCTGCTTAGAAACTGTCTAGCACCAACACTTGAACAATCATTTTGGTTTAAACTTTGTTGGACTGAAACAGTTATGTACTCATTTTGAACTGTCAGCTGCATTCAGGGATACAGTAACTCAGCTCACATTCAGATGCCTGAATTTATGAAGTGAAAGTAAAGAATTGGGAAAGGAATAGAAGGCTCATTCTACCCTGCTAGTTTATCCCACACCCAGCTAAACCTCTACTTCATGCTGCTGCATCCTCTTCACCTTTTTTTTCCAGAAAATTGGGGCATTGTTGCCAAGGGGGATCACTTATTGGGATGGTTGAGGGAAGATTCGGGTACAGGCAAGCAGACATTTTACCCAGAGCTCCAATGACCCTGACTCTGGGTTCCAGGATCTGTTGACTTCCTGCTGCCGTGCCCCCCTCATCTTGCTTCACCTTGTAACATACAGAAAGCACAGAATGTAGGATTCTCTTATGTCAACCACAGAGGAACTAGGAGCACAGCCCAAGTTCCAATGATCAGACATTATATCAGGAAGGTTGACCACCATAATCTGCCTTTGTTTCCACAGAACTTTTTTAAGCTTGATGTACAAGGAGGTACCAAAAAGGTAAGGATATTTTAAGATTTTCAACCTTGGAGTGATAAATTTTAATTAACTACAGTTAGTAGAATTCTCATTGGTGGAAACAATGAGACGCTGTCTTGTGTATGCTGTTTGAGGTGCAGAGCAGAAATTCACTTGATAGTTAACACAACCAAGGAGAACAGAGGTATGGTTGTCTCTACTCTCCTGACTGCCAGGTCAGTGAACAAATCAGGAATTCTCTATTTATTTCTCATTTGCATTTCTTGCTCAAAAATTGACCCTGTGAAAAGAGACAACACTAGAACTTTTCACTATCAGAAGACTGAGATTAATCACTAAGAGCCTCAGGAGCCATTTTTGAGTACCAAAACCCTCTCAGAGGGAAAGGGGACTCAGGAGGCTTTTAGAGAGGAGCCTGTGGTGTCAATCCTGAGAATATCACAGAGTATCTTATATCATGGAAGCTTCAACAGGGCCTCCCTATCTCACTCCTTCTCCTAGCAGTGACCAGGGTCTGGAGAAATTAGTTATGCAGCATCGTACACTTTTGTCCCTTTCATTCTGTGGCAGGATATGATTTTGTGCTGGGAAAATAGACAAGATATCTGTCCATCTTGGAGAATTTCATCCTGGAGGATGAGGGTGAAATAGAAAAAAATATTGAACTATATTTTGGGTCTTGGTCATGGCTCAGATAAAAGATAAATTGGAATATGGGGACAGAATTGGCCAGTGGTTACATGTAGACAAGGTCCAGAGGATGGCTTCAAGAGCTGAGGTCATCTGAGCCAAACTCTGGAAGAAAGAAACACTCTGTCATGACACCTGGAGGAAGAAAAAGGTAAAGGGGCCTGTTGCAGGAGAAAGTGTGTGGAGGAGTGATAAGGAGAAGAGTAGGCTTGAGTTTGGGGAGGAACAGAGACTCAAAGGGAAATGGTCACTGGGAGGTTTGGGTTGTGGTGTAGTGTAAACGGGGAGGTGTCCAGAGTACTCTGTATGGACCAATGACATGGTGAGTTTGAAAGTGTTTTTTTCAACTATATGGAAGGGACAGAGGAGATGCAAAGACAAACTTGGAGGTCTCTCAGAGGAGGCAACATAGGCGAAGATCATGGCAAATTCTATAAATGTCAGAGAAGTAGGATGGTAAAGGAATAGCTGAGAGGAATTACTGTTGGATGCTTTATAAACTGTAAAAAGAGAGAGGGAGGAAGGTTGCTCCTGACTCCGTAACTCAAGCACTTGGCATCACACCATTGCCTTCAGCACCCTCAAAGTGGACAGTGCCAATGACTATGGTTCTAATAGACGGTGAAGTTAATGCTATCAAAGGTGTGCTACCCAACTTGGTCCTTGACGTTTCTTTCTTGAATTTACTATCTCTTTCTCACACCACCATTTCCTGTCATGGCTTGTAGCAGTATGAGGCGTAACCTGAGGAACACAAGATAGACCATGTAAAATGTAAAAGCCTGAAAAAACTTACAGGGAAAATATTCTTGCTTTCTCTATAATTCAACTTTCTGTTACTATCATAAATACTCTAGATAAGCAACTGGTTAAGGAGCAGAGTTTGTTTTGGTGGGCTGTTTTGAGGCTTCTTTCCATGGTCAGTTGGCCTTGCATCTTTGTGACAGAAGTAGGAAGGGGGAAAGGATGGGATTCCAAGGTCAGCTTCAAGTTCACACTCCTAATAACCTTAACTTTTATACTTGACTCTATTTCCTAAAGACCCCACCTCCCACAAGCAGCACCACCTGGAGAGCAAGACTACAACACATGGGCCTTTAGAAGATATTTAAGATACAAATAATAGCGCCTCCATTAAGTTAGATATTTGGAGTACAAGAAAGTCAGAGGTGTGCCAGATGTACAATGTGCCCTACTGTGTAAACACCTTTCTAAGCCCACTCTAAAATGTTCCTCTACTCATGGCTCAGATAATTCTGGAATTAAACCTACATACAGCCAGAATTATTAAAATAGCCTCCAAAGGTGGGGGATGATATTTGCCTATCTGAGGGTAAGGCCTTTCTGGGGAGTGGTCTTGTGGTACCTACAGTGTGTGATAAAACTTGGGAAAAAGTAAGGAGCCATCTAAACTTGTGGATTCACATGTTTAAAATTCACATAAGGGTGGCAACTCAAAAATCATCATAGCATGGAGCATGATTGTGAAGCTGAAGAAACATAGCATTATGTGGCCCAGAGAGGGAGGAATAGCAAGTCCTATAGATTTTTATATCCACTAATTCTTTTTTGTAAACTTATGTGCCATTAAATAGGAGCTCACACATAGCATGTGAACGTTGGCATTATTATGGTAAGAGACTCAGAGTAAATGCATTATGTATTTCCCCTGAAGCAGTGACTTGGGATTCACTAATTCAACACTCACTACAACCTTACAAACCTAACTGTAAGAAATAGTGAGGACTAATTCTAGGTAATGTGCTAAAACTGAAATTTATGGTACATGTTTAATTTGAGTTCAGGATCTCCCTACCCCTTCTTTGGTACCATTACTTTGCTACAGACAGATGCTCTTAATCAGATCTTTGTGACTCTAGGCATTTAGCTTCCTTATAATGACCCTTGTTTCTGTGGTCACTGTGAACATAGCCATGAAGGTCAATGTTCTAGTCACAGTCATGGGGTCTATGTTTGAGCTGCCCACCTAGACAAGCATAGCAGGAGATGTGGATAATTTCTGACACTGGGCTGCTCTGTTTCCCAGAACTATCCTTTCATGCCCACTGTGCTTGATGGAGAGGTGCTGTCAAAGGCACCAGAAAAGATCCTGGCTGAGAAGAACTTCAACACAGTGTCCTACATCGTGGGAATCAACAAACAAGAGTTTGGTTGGATTCTGCCAACGGTGATCATAAACAGAACTGTTAGACAGATGACCTTCCCCCTCTACCAATCATTCATCCAGCCTGTGCACTCATGAGTTCTTTGTTCAAGCCATGCTTGGTATCTAGGACAGCTGTCCCTATTAGTATGAGTGATTCTTTGATAGAAACATTCTTGGACACCACGTATCTCCATTGAAATGGAGGCCTGGGAATGTGTTTCCCTTGCTTTTTCCTTAATGAATCTTGGAATTCCCAAGGCTGGTTGTACTGTAGAGATAACAATTGTGTAGATGAAATAACCAAATAAATTAAAAAAGGAGTTAAGAATTCAGGAGCATCAGGCTGGGGCACACAAAGATCCACTTGTGCTTGGCCTCTTAAGTCTCAAGGGTGCTTTCATTGCCTCAGGGCCAGTGTTCAGAAAAGTGCTATAACTGAGTTCACATTTATTTCTAATAGGCAAGAAGAAGTTTTCTTCTTTAAAGATTATAGATATCACTTAGAGTGGTTAAAACAGAAATGTAGGAGGTAGACATAGAAAAAGCCCTAAATGGTTATACAGCAAGGCAGGTTTGACTCAGGGATACAGTGGCAGGGAGGGAAAGACCAAACATGACCTGAACTCAAGTCTCTGACAACAATGGTGGGTTGATGGTATATAATTGCTGCTTTCTATAGTGACTTACGTAAGAGAAGCGTCAGGGGCAAGTCTTCCCATCAGTGGATTTCCCCTGGAGAACATGTAGTTTTGTTCGAAAGCATTGGGCTCTATTAGGCAGGCATAGAAGGGTTTTGTGGTGCCTTAAGTTGCTGAAAAAATGCTGAATCCAGGACTCTGAGAGTAGAGACTTGGATGGTGTCAGTGCATGCAGAGAGTTTTGTGGCTCTTACTGGAGGATTTCAGATATCATCAAAGAACCTGGCCATAATGGTTGTAAGGGTAACTTTCTTAACTCAGCAGAGTTTGTAAAAACTCAGTTTGTTCCTCTATCTTTAAGCTCTCTGCTTCTACTATACCTTTGTCTAAATAAATGTTCTTCCACTGCTCAGAGGAACAGTATTGCCCTAGCCTGATAAATAGGTACCCAGATGCCTATATTTATTTTCTTGAATTTATATATAGATTTTTATCAAACTCATGGGAGAGTCATATCTACTGCTGAGCAACTAGAGCCTATATCCCACAGTGGGTAGGATGGCGTTCCTGGTTGTCTATTCCTGTTAATACCTGAGGACTCACAAATACTTAACTCTTTTTAAAAACAGATAATGGAATTTCCACCAACTGATGTAAAACTGGACAAGAAGGTGGTCTCACTGCTCCTGAGGAAGGTGGCTTATTTCTTTGTAAGCATCTTGTGATTTTCTGGTAATTGGCTGAGGGGTTGGCCCAGATTATAGAGCATTTCAATTTCAGAAAAGACTGACACTGTGGATCTGTATATTTTTTCCAACTTTCTGATTCTATCACCTCAGGAAGGATTTATATGGGACCCAGAAATCTCACAATTAACCAAACCTCGATTGGCTAGAAAAACAAACAAACAAACAAACAAACAAACAAACCACTGCTGAGTTGGAGGTGGTCACTTTCTTAATCCATTTCAGAACATACCAGAGGATGGAATTCCAGTTCTCATTGAGAAATATTCAAGAGGCACAGATGATCCCCTCAAAAACAGAGTCTTGCTCCTACAATTGATTGGGGATGTAATGTTTGGTGTACCATCTGTGATCATGTCTCGTGGACATAGAGGTGAGTCCAACATGTTGGATGGCAGCTAAAGACCTACCAACTCTGATCTCTAAATATTTCACCTCCTAGGATAGACAGATGAAAGAGTTTTGTGGTAAAGGCCTTGGAGTTTTGGTTCAGGAAGGGCTCTGTTCTGCTCAGTTCTTGTAAGTAGTGGACTCCAATGGCAGAATGTAAATGTGAGCAGTTAATTGATGAGTTGATCCCAGGAAAGGTCACCGATGGAGATGAGGAGTGGACAGGATGGAGATGGAGGCCAAACAATGATGCACACTGCTAAGCACATGCCCTCTGTGCATTTGATGCTGGGGCACTCTGAGAGTAATCAGATGATAGGTCTTACTTAGGGTTATTCTATCTGAGCAATGGGGGAGATACTCACCTACCACTGCTCACTCGTCATTGGTGTGCTTTGATCTGCTGCACACATGGAAAAAATAGTTTATAGTGACCAGGGAAAACCTTGAGGCAAAAGGTCTCCTAGTGTTACCAGTAATGGACATAGAAGTCAGGTCTTTGCCCAGACAAAATGACTAACATAAACATGATGAGGGAAGAGAGACTTATTTGGGTCAAGGTTTCAGTGTGTGATGAGTAGACTCTACTGTTATGTCCTTGAGGTTGAGGTGAGACTCAATATCATTTTGTGGAGCATAGTGGAGCATGAGTGTTCATTTCATGGCACACAAGAAGTAAAGAGAAAGAAAGATTCAGGATGTGGTCAGTCAAGCTATATTTCCAAGGACTTGCCCCTAGTGACACATTTATGTTTAATATGTGGAAATGCTGTTTGACGTTTGTTTGCTGATTTCTTTCCTCTGCTTTAATTTCACCCCATTTACTTATTATTTGTAAATACTTTGGGAGTCTATAGGGTTTCTACTGTAGAAACGTGCTGTCCATGAACAGTGTTGCACACACAGCTTTTCAATTTGGATGCTTTCTTTTTTTTTTTTTTTTTTTCATCAATGGTTGAATTAGACTTCCAGCCCCGTGCTGAATCAGAGGCATGTGCAAGATAATCTTTATCTTGTTTCAAGTTTTAGAGAAAAATTCTTTTCTTGTTGTAGACAATGTTGGCACTGGGAGTCTTATATATTGCCTTATTATGTTAAAATAAACTCCATCTCTCTCTTATTTGGTTAACATTTTATTATGAAAGTTGAATTTTATCAATTTTTTTTGCATGTAACAAGGTGAATGTTTTTGTCCCTCTGCCCCTTTGTCTATCTGTAACATGATATAGCACAGTTCCCATGTATGTTAAACTGGTATGTATCATAAGTGTAAGTCCTGTTTGACCATAGTAAATTATCATTCCAATATGTTGCTAAACTGGTTTGTTGGTATTCTGTCAAGTATTTTACCATCTATGTTTATTAAGGACCTTGGTATAATCTTCTTTTCTTGTAGTGTCTTGTCTTATTTTTAAATCTGTTTTATTATGTCTTCCTGGGAATGAAACTGGCAATGTTCTGTTGATTTTTTGAATAAATTTGGTGAGAATTTGAGATATTTGGTTCTCCATTCTTTAAATATTTGTAACTATCCTTTGGGGGAAGTCATCACTTTTCTTCAATGGAAAACTTTATTCACTATCCCAAGTTCATTTATCATTAATCTCCAGATTGTCTGTTTCTCCTTAGTTCAGCTTTAGTAGTCTTTATTGAACTAATAGCTCACCTGCTTCTTCCTGGTGACCCAACCTATGTTCTTACAGTTATTTGCAATAATATCTCATGATTCGTTGAGTTCTCATGGCATCTGGTGTAAGGTCTCTTTCATTTATGATTTTCTCTATTTTATTCTCCTCTGACGTTTTTGGGTGGCGGGGGGCATGAATCTAGTTAAACTTTGCCAATATTTTTTATCCTAATAAATACAAACCAAAACTTTTAAACCCCATACTCTCACAAATCTGTTTCTCTCTGTCCATGCCTTTCTGGTTATTTAACTCAGTACCCCAGACATTCTGGGTGAGCATTCTGCCATTAACACGTAATCTTTGTCTGACCTTCATTTGCTCCCTTCTCTAGCGTTAGGCTTAGTTTGTTCTAGTTCCTGTACTCACACCACACACTTCATGTCTTTTATGTCAGAACTCATATCATTTTGTAAGGACAATTTATTTCAGCCATAGATTATTTGTTTTAACTATTATTGTTAGTGCTATTTTTATCTTTTAATGTTAGGACTTGGAATCCACTTGCCGCACGCATGATTGTTACAGCTCTAGAGTATCCCAGATTCTATTTAAAGCTTTGACATTTGTGCCAACAGGTTTCATGTTGCTCATTAATATCTTTTTACATCACCTTAAAAAACTTTACTAATTTCTATAAGACATGTCTATAGATGCTTAATTCCCACATGTATCTCTTTGTTTATTTCTCCATTATGAATGACATCCTTACATACTATGGTATTTCTGAGACATGAAAGACTGATTATTCCTTCTCTGCATATATTTAAATTTTAATAACTTCTACCAAAGAGATCCCTGCAAAACCATGTTTGTTACCACACCGTTGACAGAAAAGAAGTAGAACTAGCCTAGATATTCAAAAATGGATAAATGGGGTAAATAAAATGTGGTATATCCACAATGAAAGTTTATGAAGAAAACATAGTTAAGATATTTTCAAGAAAATAGGTGAAACAGAAAATCAGGTTAAGTAAAATAAAGTTGACATAGGAGACAAATATGGTGTATATTGCCCCCATATGTGGGAACCTAGATTTAAATTTTTATGTATGTGTGCATGTGGGGAGAAACTAGATAAAAATAAAAACAAGGATAAAAGAGAAGGTGTTAAGGGAGAGGAAATAAGGAAGAGGATGATATTATACATGTGTCCTAAAAGTAGAATAAAGGGTATTGTCAGAAGGAAGAGGATAAGCAAGGAGGTAGAATGGATATGAAGTTGGGCAGTGGGGGAAAGAAATGAATCAAACACAATATGTATACATAGGAGTGAACATAGCAATGAAACCCATTACTCTTATGTTAACTTAAAACAATTAAGTAGCTAATTAACTTTAAAATGTAACATTATTAAGTATTTAAACAATTATAAAAAACACTTTCAGGCAAGCACTTGGATTTGCCTAGCACTCCTGGAAATGAGTGAGCAAAACATGGGAATGCTCAAAGCCAGTCTGAATGGAAGACACTCAGGAGACTGTGGATTTTCTTGTGCACAAGTGCATTGCCATCAACACCTGTCTGGTTTGGTTTGGGGTGCATTTTCTTTATTAACTTTTATGTCCATGAATGTCTGACTCACATTCTACCTCCACTTGCCCTTGTTAAGCAGCTGCAAGCTCATACAGGTGATTCACTGAAAGAGTTCTGCTTTGCTGATGACCAGAGGTTCCTTCACAGGTAGAGACCTTTATACCATCCAAGTACATACCTAATAACATGAAATGTATATGAATCCATGTCTTCCCAGATGCTGGAGCCCCAACCTACATGTATGAATTTCAGTATAGCCCAAGCTTCTCATCAGAATTAAAACCTGAGACAGTGATTGGAGACCATGGAGATGAAATCTTTTCTGTCTTTGGTGCCCCAATTTTAAGAGGTAATGGTGTTTTGAACCCTGTGTTCTTGTGATTCCAGTCGGAAGTGGCCTTGAGAACATTTCTCCTCTCTTAATTTTCATTCCCCAACTCACAGTAACAGGAATGAGCTAAACTGTCAAGTGCCCACCCTTTCTCCCACTCCAGCATACACGAGGAAAGGTATATATATACACAGAGACAGCGAGTCATACTTTGCATCAGGATGTTGTTCACTAATATAACTCAGAGAAACGAGTCACTGAAGTTCCCTCACTTGAATACACAAATGCTACTGTTTGATTTCCCATTTAAAATGACATTAGAGTGTGAATTAGGATAAGGTCAAGCTGTTGCTGACTATGGGTCAGATGTCATGTGCATGAATCTGTCTATATGCATACTTACTTATCTAAAAGTTATGTTTTACTTATATTATAGTTAATAATATAATATTTAAAGAAATTCTTTCATAAACCTCTTTAATACCTGAACTCTCAGCAGTTCATGTGATTTGGCCCACTTCAATGGCTGCTGAGGATGCACCTTGGGCATCTACACCAATTAGATGTGTTTTAGGATTCTTTTTTCTCTAATTATATATTATTAAATGATATATGATATGTAATGATATTTAATGATTATCATATATGATAATAGATAACAAATATATAACATATAACATGTAACATATAGCAAATATATAATATATAAAATATAATATAAGATATATGATAAATATATAATATATATTGTATATACATATAGACATATACGTATATATAACAGCAACTCAAAATGCATTTCATATATATAGGTGTATATATATTAATATATATTATATGTTATACACTATATGTTACATGTTATATTTTTATCTTATTTCCCATAGAGGGTGCCTCAGAAGAGGAAATTAACCTCAGCAAGATGATGATGAAATTCTGGGCCAACTTTGCTCGAAATGGGTGAGTCTAGTACAAAGACCTTGGGCAAGATGGAACTCCTGGGAAGGGGTAGATTTTAAAATTTAAGTGATCAAATCCCACCTGTGGTCACAGTGTTCTGACAATGGTGCTTCTGTATTCCTTGTTGTGCAGAAGTGACACAGAAACTTTAAGACATTCTGTTTTATTCTGTTCCCAGGAATCCCAATGGTCAGGGGCTACCCCAGTGGCCAGAGTATGACCAGAAGGAAGGGTATCTGCAGATTGGAGCCACCACCCAGCAAGCCCAGAGACTGAAAGGGGAGGAAGTGGCTTTCTGGACTGAGCTTAGGACCAAGAAACCACCACAGACAGAACACACTGAGCTATGACTGGGGAGCTCTGCCAGCCTCAGGAGACCAACAGAGTCAAGACGAGGATACTTCACAGAAGATGTTTCTTGGTCAAAGATAACTTTTTGAGAAGATGGAGAATTTTGTCATAGTGATGGGCAGAGGCAAAGGAGATGAATTATTGTTTCTCAGTTTGGACAATAAATGTTATTTTTTAGATCAACTCAGCATCTTTGTCTCCACCTACCTTAGACTGAAAAAGAGATAGAAAGAAATATAGAAAGAAACAAATAGAAGGAAACTTATAGTAGAAAGATGCATCAATGTAGGGGCTGTGGCTCAGCAAATAGTTACCCCAAATTAGCAAATGTTTCAAGAGTTCAAGTGCAATGTGAGCTTTGGCTCACCGTCTACCTCCAGTTGGGAGATATCACCAAACATGAGAAGGCTTCATGAGAATGTACTAATGTGTCAGAGGTGATGTGTCCTCTCGCTTGAGTATTTAAGATCCCCAGTGACTACATACTCAAGGAGGAGTTTACTGCCACCATTATCTTCTCTATGCTCATGCAAAAATTGGAAGCAGGATTTAAGACCTTAGAAAACCCATCTGTAGTGGTGTAGGCTTTGCTCAGACTAGAACTCTGATGAATGGTATCCTACAACCATTGGAAAACACATTATTCTCTACATCAGGGCACTAGCAAAGAGCTACTGGGGTTTAAGGAAACAAGAGGCCCAGAGAGAGTGGTAAAAACATCCTGGGTGGAGATTATAAGCAATCTCTATTGTTAAGGAGGGACAACATCAGTGACAAATTCATATTTTTTGATATTTAGGAACACCACCCCATGTTTGAAACCAAGCTAATACTATATCAGCCACTTTTGGTGCTGCCTTTAAGTGATTAGTTATTAAGCATCAAGTTGGGGGAACACTCTGTGAAGAGCAGGTCTAAAGTTGAGGGTTGAGGAGACATCCAGGCAATCTCTAGAAACCAGCCCCCACAGAAACATTCTAGAAGAGCAACAGCCAAGGGTCATCACTGGAAGATTTAGTGGAGATGTCTCAAAGTCTTCCAAGGTGACAGAAGGACCCAAGCCTCACTCACATCTTGTATTACATTTTTTTTATTTCCCCGGCATGTATGCACGTGCCTGTGCATGCACACATACACACAGAGCACATAAACTTAATAAAAGTATGTATTTCTATATTTATACATTAATACTTGTTTCTAATTTTCTATACATGATGTCAAATATTAAATATTTCATTGCAAATAGAAAAGGGAAGAAAAATCCTTTAATAAGATAACCAACAGTTCTATTGAGTAATAAAGCAGGTGTTAGATCCAATAAGATAGAAATTTAAAATAAACATCAGGAACACTCACATGATCCTGAAAGTATTTTCTGCAGAGACACAGAAAGTGTAAGAAAAAAAAAGGAGTCCTTTATGAATCTTTATGAAATTTTCATTAATTAATTTATTTATTCACAGCCTCTTTCCTACTTTCCTCCCATTTCCCCATTCCCCCTCTTCTCTTCAGAGAAGGGGAGGGCTTCCATAGGTTCCAGCCTGCCCTGGAACATTGAGTTGCTGCAGAACTAGGTGCATCCTCTCTCACTGGGGCCAGACAAGGCAGCTCAGCATGGGGAAAGGCATCCAAAGGTAGTCAACAGAGTCAGAGACAGCCCCAACTCCAATTGTTAGGAGACTCACATGAAGATCAAGCTGAACATCTGCTACATATGTGTAGGGGCCTGTTGAGGCCCAAGCTCGAGTCCCTGTTCGGGCGCCAAAATAATGTTGGGGACCGCACTAGCCCCAAATTGGGGCGGCCAAAATAAATGTCTCAGCCTGAGCAAAATATTGAGGCCTGGGCCGACCCACGTTTGGGCGGCCACTGTATCCCGGCCCAAGCTGCTGCTCCAGTCTGTGGGTCAAGGTTCCAGCAAGAGCGAGGGTGACGGCAGATTCTACCTAATGTCTGAGATTCGTCTCTGATGATCCCTCTATAGTCTCTGATCTCCGTCTATATTCTCTGATCTCTGGTTCTGTCTTCTATCGTCTCAATTCTGATCTGTTCTGTCTCTGCCTTTTATATGTCTCACTTCTAAGCCACGCCTCTAAGTTACACCTTTAATCATGCCCTTAGGTCTTGTCTCTAACTCTGATCTCTATACTTCTAAGTATACTATTAAGTCACACACCTTTAATCTCACACACCTTTAATCTCAAGGTATCTAAACCAAGATTATCTAAGTGTTCTCAGCTGTTGTAGGCTATTGTAATTTAAATCTCATGTCAGGGTATATGGCTCAAGATGGCTGCAAAGCTGATAGCTGCTTTCTGCTAAAAGTCGGCCCCCAACAGGGGCCCAGGGCCAGCCATTGCACATTCTTTGGTTTTTGGTTCAACCTCTGTAAACCCCCATGGGTCCAGGATAGTTGGCATTGTAGTTCTTCTTGTGGTGATCTTGACCTGTTTGTCTCCCCCGATCCTTCCTCCAACTCTTCCATAAGATTCTCCAAGCTCTACCTAATGTTTGGCTGTGGGTCTCTGCATCTGCTTATTTATTTATTCATTAGCTACTGGATGTCTCAGAAGACAGTTATGCTAGGCTCCCATCTGCTACCATATCAGAGTATCATTAATAGTGTCAGAGGTTGGCTTTCTCTCCCATGGGATGGGTTTCAAGTTGGGTGAGTCATTGGTTGGCCATTCCCTCAATCTCTGCTTCATCTTTATCCCTGCACATCTTGAAAGCAGGACAAATTTTAGGTTGAACGTTTTATGGGTGGGTTGGTGTCCTGCTCCTCCCACCAGAAGTTATACCTGGCTGCAGGAGGAATCAATATATCTTACTTTAAAAGACTGTATTCCACAAAATTGGAAAATCTAAACCCAATAGATGATTTTCTTGATAGATGCCACTTATCAAAGTAAAATGAATATTAGGTGATCAATTTAAATAATCCTACAACACTTAAGGAAATAGAAACAATCATTAAAATATACCCCCTCCCCCTAAAAAATCCCAGGGTCAGATGGTTGTAGAGCAGAATTCTACTAGACTTTCAAAGAACAGTTAACACCAAATACTCTTCAAACTATTCCACAAAATAGAAAGAGAAGGATTATTGCCAAACTCATTCTATGAGGCCACAGTCACCCTCATATCTATGCATTTTTCTAGATTCTTTTTCATTGATTTTTAATTCATGTGTTGATTATCTACAAGAATTTCCTTCGATTATTTTGTTTTGTGTTTGCTGAGAATGACTTTATAACCTAGAATATGATCCATTTTAAAGAAAGCCCCTTGGGCCACAGAAAAGGATATGAATTCTATAGTTCTTGAATGAGACATCTTAGGTGACTAATAAATCATTTGGTCCATGGTGGTTTAACTCAGAAGGCTCTTGACAGATGATTTATTATTGTTGTTGTTATTATTATTATTATTTTACTTGTTTGTGTATGATCTATCTGTTGATAAAAAGAAGTATTGGCATGAAACACTATATTTGTATGTGGACATGTCCATCTCCTTACATCCAGTAATGTGTGGTTTATAAAACTGGTGTCTACCTGCATTTAAGCCTGTATTTACTATTGTTATATCTTCTTTGCGTTTGTGCTTTTAAAAATATTTAGAAACTGTCTTCATCTCTTCAGGTTAATTTTGACTTGGGGGTCTACTTTGTCAGACACAGCAATGGCTAATTCTTGTTTCCTGCTTTCATTTGTTCAGTAAATCATTTTCCGACTTTCCTCTTTCAATGCCTATGTGTATTTATTAGATAGTTGTTTTTTCCTATTTGATATGAACATTATTTTTTTACCCTCTATCTTATTCATCTTAAGAGCCTGTTGGCTTACCAAGTTGAACATACTTAAGTTTTTCTTGTTCTCAATTGTTTAATCTATTCCTCTCACAAAGTTGATTTTTCCTGAGCTCCTGTATTGTTTGTGGCTGTCTTGTCATTCCTCTGTGTCTAGAACTTCTTGAAGTATCCTCAATGCTGTTAGAGTTGTCACAATTTAACTTTGTGTTTGCCATAGAAGGTCTTTGGATCTCCATCGGTTTTGAAAAATAACTTGGCAAATATGGGTAGCAATTATTTGCTTCAGGGCTTAAGTTATACCTTTTGAAGCTTATTTATTTGTATATTGTTTGTTTGTTTTGTTTTGTTTTAATTCTAGGCTGTCAGTTAAACAGTGTGGTGTAATTCTGTTAAGTTTGGCTTGTTAAGTAAGTGGACACTTTTTTTTTTGTAGGCCTTTAATGTTTGTTCTATGTGCTGTCGTCCTCAGTGGTTTACCTGTGCTGTGAGGTGGAGGAGTCCTTACCATGGATGTTAGGAGTTCTGAATGCCTCAAGTCTTGTATTTATAGAATGGTGTGTGTATGTGTTTGTGTGTATGTGTGTGTGTCTGAGAGAGAGAGAGATTGAGAGATAGAGATAGATGCGTAGATAAAGAGAGAGAAAACGAGAGTTTGAGAGAGAGGGGGGGAGAGAGATGGAAAGAGAGAGAGAGAGAGAGAGAGAGAGAGCGAGAGCGAGAGAGAGCATAACAATAGCAAAGGGACTATTATAAATGAGGAAAAGATCCTTGGAGAGGTGAGATAATAGAACATCTTGAAGGCTGGACTGATCCAAGGCTTTTTCTGAAGCCCTGATGTATAGAGAAGAAACATAGCTCTTTCTCTGAACCAGGAACAAGTTTGACAGAGCCAGTAATAGCCCGAACCCAAAACATTCAGAGCTTTTCCCTGGTGTTGTAGGAGAAGGAACACATTTCCTTATCTAAAACTAAGAATGTGCTTAGCAGAGCCAGTAATGACTTGGATCCAGAACCTTGTGGGAGATGTGGCTTCTGATCCTGGGAACCCAATTCTTCCCTCTATGTAGTGCTATGGTTTTCAGTTCCAAAGCTACTGTGTTGTTTGTCTACCAATCTCTTTTGATACCCTGTATCTCTCTTGTGCAACATCACTTTATTAACTTTCTGCTGACTTTGTCCCATTGTATGATAGTTTCTGCTGGCTCTGTCCCATTTCTCCCCCAGGAATAGTGTATAAGATGCTGCACTTCTTAATAAATTTGCTTGGCATAAGACACCGCTCGTGTAAGACTTCTTAAGGCCACCTTTTCTATCTTCTTAATTCTGAAGCTCTGCACCTTCTTTCTCAGGACTCTGTCATTCAAGAATGATTTGCTGGTCCAAGTCAGAAACCCACATGACACATAAGAGGTTAGCCAGTTAGGAGGAGAATGGGGACAAGCTAGAAGGGTGTTTGAGGACAAAGTGAGAGAAGGATGAAAAAGAAAAAGGATTTAAGGCATATTTATGAAACTGACATGATACTGCCTACAAACGATTTTAAAGAAGATACTGTAGACCCTTAGGCAGAACAAAGGCCTAAACACATAGCTAAATTAGAAAGTGATGCTCCATATGCTACCTTGGTTACATGGGCGTGGGGTGTTTAGCTGTCACTGAAGAAAAACTACATTCACAGATACCTGGGGGTGGGGTGCACTAGGCCTGCAGGTTTCCTTTCCCAGTTTCTTTCCTGTAGGAAATTGTGGTTAATGTTTGAAGAATGAATGGATAATGAATAGACAGATGGTTAGACTATGGAGGGATATTTACTGTGGGAAGACTCTATCTGCAAACCCCTGTTCTTTGAAGTAGTGAAGCTGAGATGTTTGAATGTATTGATTTGTTCTAAAATTTCCCATTGTTTGCCAGAGATACCAAATCAAAGCTTTTCTCTGCCTGAAGGCACTTACCTGCTGTGCTAGTCTCTGCCTTTGGGAGAACACTGAGGTTTGAATACCAAAGGGAGAAATATTATGTAAGAAGTCTTTGGTTAGTTCATGAACTTCTGTTATCTGAGAGTTGGGCAATGGCTGTTCAAATCAGTGTGTGTGTGTGTGTAAACTCTAGGTGGGTGTGGCTAAGAGGTCCCATTAGGCACATCCAGAGAGTTCTTGGTCAGGGATTTTCATCTGGTTATTTTATGCAAATTGGCTGAGTGGGCAGGATTTCAGGCACAGATTTATAGCTTCGGGGTAGGATTGGTGCATTATCTCCAACCACCAGACACCTCACTGGACCACACAGCTACTCCTCTTCCATGATGTGGCTCTGCACTTTGGGTCTGATCTCTCTTACTACTTGCTTGAGTCTGGGTGAGTACTTCTGGGTACACATTTGAAATTCTTTGTCCTGGGCCTTGGTGAATGCAGATGCATTCAGGGAAATTAAAAACGGATCCTATTTCTTAGAGATGTTTGCCCTTCAGACAGGGACAGAATACACGAGTAACTCTAAGCTGGGTGCTTTGTAGTTTTATGTCCTTGAGTGAGGAATTTAACTTTGCAGTGCCTGTTTCTTCCCCATTGGGTTGCAGTCCAGTGCAAAATGAATAATGTCCTCTGTAACACTCTGAATTCTGGCTGGTCTAGGGGACATATAAAAAGGGAGTGATTTAAAGTAGAATATATTCACAGAAAGTTTGACATGTAGAATTATCCAAGAGCTGTTGCCCACTGGAAAGATGATTTCTTACTGAGAATTTCCTGAAAAGGGGCGGGACACATCAGTGAAGTAGGGCAGAGGGAGATGCACTGGTTATTTAGAAGGCCGAGGCAGAAAGGTTGCTGATGTCAAGGGTCTCTGTTATGGTTTACCCTCAAAAGAAGAGAGGGGGCAGGAGAACGTGGTGTAGCCTTGGCCAGTTGGGATAATTTCAGGGGATTTGAGGATTTAGGGGCTGGGTCTAGTTTAATAATACATAATTCTGGGTGATCAAGACAGGTCAGTGGCAGCACAGACTAGAAACCCCAGATAAAGTAGCTGGCTGGTATTTGGTTCTGGAATTGTTGGACCCTACGGGTGACAGTTGAGCCCAGTGCCTCAGTGGTCAAAGCAGATATAATAAAGAAAAATCTGTGGTCAGTACAGGGGCACAACCTGGGACTCTTGGCACCCATTTGTGCTACTCCAAGGAAGAAGACTGAGGCTTCCAAGGGAAAGGACTTACTCAAGGTCTCCTGAAATCATATCTCACTCTATTTCTAGCACCAGAATCTATAGCAGTGCTTGCCTGTTGAGGGCCATGGCAAGCACTTGTTGAAATTTCTAGACTTTCCTTCTGTTTGGCTGCGTGACACCATGAGAAAGTGGGAGAGGGGAGGAAGAAAGTGGGAGGCAGAGGGAGATAGGGTTCAAATTTGGATAGGAACATGTCTATACTGCTGACTGCCTTCACAAAGATTATCTTCCAGTCTGCTTGAAATTCCTGTTTCTTCATCTTTATTGTGACCTTGATAACTCCTTCTTAGCAAGGCCTTTTTTTTTTTTTTTAAAGGAGCTTTGGTATGTAGGCCTAGCATTCAGTGGGTGATCAATACTTGTGCACACTCGATATTATTTGAGCAGCAGGTTTATTCTTATTTATATTCCCATCCCATAAGTCCAACGCTCTATCCAGCGTAATCTAATTTCTTCCCACTTCATCTGGGTAGAAAATACTCATGAAATTACATAGGCCATACCTATTTCTGTCTGACTTCTCCTTTTCTTCTGGACTCTTGCCACCCCCCCACCTCCCTTTCCCTTGGTCTTTCATCTGCCACCACCCTGGTAGGTGCTCTCACCCAATTCCAGCAGTCTCTGTGCGTCACCCTGCTCCCTACAATATATAAGTCCATCATGTGTGCCCTCGAGCTCAGCTAGTGAACTCTACTTAATCCATCACTGACCTCCTTCCAGAATTGGAATTCTTATGTCAAGTGGCATCTTCCTGCTCAGAGATCCTCCAGCTGTACCTGTCTTAAATTTTGCTAGCAACAGTCACATGCTTTTCTATCCTCTTTCTCTTCAAGCCTTGCATATAGTCAAGCATCAAGCCAACCTTTTAAAGTTTCTCACATACATCTCCAGATTTTTGCATAACTCTTTCCTCTAATTATAGAAGAGTCTATTCTAGCATAGATCCTTGGAAGTCACACAAAATACCAATTCTGTTACCTATACACATTTCAACATCTTTGTTTCTCAGGAAAAATATCTCATTGGGTCTGGTGATCTAAAATCAAAGTGAACAAGCTTGGTGTTTTTCCCTTAGTAAACCAATGCATGGATATGTTTTTATAACATAGTTTATAGCATTATCGGCTACTCTTGATAACAGACACTCTCAAAATTATGATGGGTGTATGGCATTGTTAAATCATTGACCTTGAAGGAAAAACATCACAATAAAAGTATCTTAAGTTAGAGATCCACAGCAGGCAGAAAGAGAACAAATGAGAAACTGGGGAGATGAGGGAAAGACTCTGTAGAACAAGAACGGAGCAGAGCCAGTGGTTATGCAAAGGCTCGGTGCCCAATTCTCTTCCTCTGGATGATCATGTTTAAAGTTATGACACGACTATTCTAGAACCTTCATGATCCTATAGCTATTTATTGTGTTAATTTGCCCACTACATAAAGCTCCTTGGGCAAGGATTCAGTGTCCTTTCTTACACATACCCAATGACGCAGGATTATTATTCTCTACCCTTGGACTGACCTTGTAGTATTCACATGCCATTTTCTGTTCCCAGAAATGCCCTGCATTGTTCTGTCTCTAGTTCTCTGTGCTCAATGCTTCTTCTTCATGTATTCCCAAACTTTTCATCTTCCTTCTCTGTTCTGATGTTCTCAATGATGACACCAACCAGAAGGCCTCATTTCTTCTAATTTCTGTATCTTCTTTTTATCCTTCTCCCAAGTCAGAACCTCTTTATTACCTGAATGAAGTGTGTCTGCTGTCCTTCTCATGAGGTCAGCCTCCCAAGAATAGGGCCAATGTTGGTCATTGTCTCATCCAGCACACCGCTCAGCACTGGGATGTACATAAGTGTCTCTAGCGGTGTCTAAGAGGGAAAGCAAAGGTTTTGTTCATTCCCAATGGGCTTTCTTCCCAACTACTTTGACTGGATGATTTTATACATCCAATTCCAATTTTCTCCTTCCACCATCCTTCTAATATAGGAAGAAAATTTCCTTCATTTTATATGAAAAAAGCCATGGCCTAGAGGGTTGAGGTAACTTAGTTAAGCTCATATGCCTACCAATGACAAAGCTTACCTAGAATCCTGCACTGATCTTTCTTTCTTTCTTTCTTTCTTTCTTTCTTTCTTTCTTTCTTTCTTTCTTCTTCTTTTTTTTTTTTTTTTTTTAGTATAGAATAGAATTTATTCAGGGCATGGGGAGGGGGCCCAGGAGGGTAGTAGAGGCAGAGAGAGACAGGAGAGAGAGAGAGGAGAGAAGTAGAGGCTGGCCATGAGCACATGGAGAGAGGGGGAAGGGAAGGGGGAAGGGGCGAGAGGACAGAGGGATCAAGAAAGCAAGAGATCAAGTGCACTGACCTTTCTGTCCTGTTCCATCCTCATTTTCTCTTGTCAAACAGGATATCCCTCCTCACCACCTGTGGTGAACACTGTTCATGGCAAAGTCCTGGGGAAGTACATCAGCTTAGAAGGATTTGAACAGCCTGTGGCTGTCTTTCTGGGAGTCCCCTTTGCCAAGCCCCCTCTCGGATCCCTGAGGTTTGCTCCACCACAGCCTGCAGAACCCTGGAACTTCGTGAAGAACACCACTTCCTACCCTCCTTTGTAAGCCAATGGGCCCTTGTTTGGAAACCTTGTTCTTATAAATTGAACACCAACTTCATGACTGTTTTAGGTGCCTTTTTATTGCTGTGTAGACACCTTGATCAAGGCAATTATAGAAGAAAGAGTTGAATGGGGACTTACAGTTTTAGAGGATGAGTCCATGGACATCATTTCAAGGGGCATGGTAGCACTCTAGAAAGCATGGTGCTTGAACAGTACCTGAGAGCCCACATCTTAAAAAAAAAAAAAAAAAGAACCATAGAGCAGAGGTAGGGGAGCTAACTTGGAATGGCATGCACTGTTGAACCCTCAAGCCTACCCCCAGAGACATACCTCCTCCAGCAAGGCCACACCTCCAAACAGTTTCACCAAGTGGGTACCAAGTATCCAAATGCATAAACCTATGGAGGTCATTCTTATTTATGTCACCATACTGACAGTCCTTGGGGCAATTGTCTAATATCTGTGCCTCAGTTTTTTATTCTATAAAATGGAGGTGATAATAGATGTCTGGGGTTGATGTGGGCCTTAAATGACTTTTGTTCATTAAAAGTAAATGCTTGAACACTCGAAGGACTCAATAATTGCCCCCTGTTCCTCTCTGCATTGAACCCTTAAGTTCTCCCATCAGGGCAGTCATCAGTGATTCCAGGCTGTGGGAATGGTAGAATCTTAGCAGGCCTGGCATTTGGAGTCCCAGGTCCCAGCCTAATAATTTAGGTAAATTATTAGAAGAAAATAATTTACCCAAAGTGACCTAGCTTATCAGTGGTTGAAGCAGAATTAAAATGTAATTTTCCTAAGCTTGCTTATAAAACACGATTCCTGACCTGTGCGGTGTATGTGTTTGTTGTTAGAAGTTGTTCATTGGCTGATAAAAATATCTCAAGGATAAGAACGTGTTCTGATGGAGTACATCAGTCTGTAGCCCACTCTAAAAAGCCCAGCAGAGGCTTGGACATAACATCTGTCCTGGCTATGCAGGGGATGCTATGTTGAAGGACAGGCCAGCATTTGAGTTCTTCTTTCCTGGGCTTAGGGTAACCAAAGAATCTGGGAAGGAGAAAGGCACCAAGCCCTTCTCCCTCTGCAGAGTTAGAAGGCATTAGAGAATTCAAAGTTTCCACGAGGAAACACGCAGACCCCCTTACACACTGATATCAGCTCCATTACCACGCTCAAAGCTGATACAAAGGTTGAGCTACTGACAGCATGTCCAGCTTCCATCTGGTGGAAACTCAGGTGTTCTCTCTCTTTTCCAGGTGCTACCAAAACCCAGAGGCAGCACAGACAATTGCTGAGCTCTTCACTAACAGAAAGAAGATCATTCCTCACAAGTTTTCTGAGGACTGTCTCTACCTGAATATTTATACTCCTGCCGACTTAACAAAGAACAGCAGGTTGCCTGTAAGTATGGAGACCACTGGGCTAGACTTGTGGGTACCAGCATCTGTATTCTGTGTGCCGCAGGAAAGGGACAAAGGCAGCTGGGGGCAGGGCCTTTATAATCCAGGACTTAAGTATGGGTCCAAGGCCTGTTAACCACCAGATAAGCAGTCTTTTTCTGCCTGTTTGTCCCAGAGCATTAGAGTTTTGGTGGAGGCTGCCCTGAATCTGAGAAACAAATTTTAACCTTCCAAACTCTTTTATACTAACACTGACAGTAGCCTCAAGTTTCAGTTACTGGATTGACAACCTGATTCCAGAGCAGCTAAGACATAATTTCAACAAACTTACTCTGAAAACACACACACACACACACACACACACACACACACACACACACACAGAGAGAGAGAGAGAGAGAGAGAGAGAGAGAGAGAGAGAGAGAGAGAGAGAGACATGCTCACACTCAGAAATTATACAGTCTATGTGATAGTTTACATAAGGAGAAACTAAGGCTCTGGTGAGGAAAGCTAGGACACACAGTGGGTAGGCAGGTCAATAGCCTGGGTCTTTTAATATTTAAACCTGTGCTCTTTGATAAGGCGTAGCAAAGGTAGCTGGAATGTCACCTTTCTACCCAACGTAATAGTGATAACTTTCATTGGCCTGAAACAAAGTTCATCGGGGAGGAGGGTGTGGGAAATTAGAGGTACTCTTTTTTGCCTTTTGTCAATAGTGCTGGATTTTATTGTGGGTCATTGCTATCAGCAACTGCCTTTGGCACAGGCTGATGCTGCAATGAATCAGCATTCTCACGTAAACATAGGCCTGAGCCTGGGCAGACTGCCATTTGTAGGCCCTTGGTTGGAAAGGGACTTTGGGAAAGAGGCAATCTCTGGGGTATAACAAGTCAAATGCCAAAACCCGCCAGTCTCCATGGACAGGAGTAGGGAGAAGAGATTTTGAACTCGGGATTACTGTTAGAGCCCACACCTGCTTCCTAAGGCCCAGGAAGACAGGAACAAATGTTCATTCACTCAGACTCTGATTTCTCCATCCATTTCTTGTGTACTCAGTGTGTCCCAAGCACAGCCATACTTTGGGTTAGAGAATGCAATGTTATAAGCCACTCTCACACAACCCTCCCTGTCTTAAAGGTCCTTGATATCATCAGCCTAGACTTCCAAACTGCTTGGGTTTGAGGGTAGGGGTGATTGCTCACCCTCACCGGACCTTGTCTCCAGCTTTCATGAGATGACCTTGTCTTAGTTGCTACTGGAGGTGGCATAGAACCTGCTTGGGTGGGCCAGGGTGCAGGGATTCTGGGAGCCTAAAGGCACAAGACCTTCTATTTATGGACAGAGAATGAAGAGCCACAGGGTCTGGGGTTAAATTCCTCTCCTGTCCTAAGTACTGACTCATTGTGTTGTGACAGTAGGATGCAGGGATCAGGAGCTCAGTGAACAATGCTGGAGCCATGTGGTCCAGTCAAGCCACTACCACATTTTATTCCAGGTAGCCAAGTGTTTTTGTTTCTTTCATGATGCAGTGGGCATTATTCTCGATTCCATATAGTGTCTGTTTCTTTGGTTCATTGCACTTCTTGGTTCACAGTACTCATGATTTTTTGAAACAAATAGGATTTTGTAAACTCTCATTTCTTCTCTGCACTATATGTTCACACACACACAGAGCAAGTTTTTTTTTAACCTTCAAGTTTTAGCAGTTGTTGGTATGCAGTGGGTCTTCAAATAATGTTAACCCAGGTAGTAAAGACATCTTGGAGGGAATAGAAGCAAACTGGACTTAGCAGGATGGGAGGAGTCAGGTGTGCTGAGGGAGCACTGTAGAAGTGGGTACCATCAGGCTGCTGTGTTCCTCATCAAATAATCACTTACCAATAGAGAAGTTCAATTTACCACTGAAGTGTCAGTGGTATGAGATGAAGTTGTAGTTTAAGGGCTGCCTCTTGCTTTTATGTCCAGTTGCCTGAACAGTGTAGGCATGAGGTCATGGGCTTGTGGGGGAGAACAGACCTCCTTGGCGTCCCCATGGAGGTTTTCTAAATTTACCATCACTGAAGGATGGAAATGAGGAGAAATACTGGGGTGGTGGGTGTTAAGGCTGATCTAAGGGAGTTGGAAAGAAGAGTGATTACCTATTACAGCCTTTCTGGACAGTGGTGTATTTTGAGTGAAGTCCTCCTTGAGCTGAAGTCCAGATGCAGGTGACCAAACTAGATGACGTCTGCAGTCTTTGGAATTCTGTTACCTATGACTGACCTGTGTGATTATGTTCTTGTCCAGGTGATGGTGTGGATACACGGAGGTGGACTTGTGATAGATGGAGCATCAACCTATGATGGACTGCCCCTTGCTGTCCATGAAAATGTGGTTGTAGTGGTCATTCAGTATCGCCTGGGTATCTGGGGATTTTTCAGGTGATATATTAATATTCCTCTCTACACATCAGTCTTGAAATAGGTCAGTTTCTGTTACTATAACAAAAGCATGAGACTATGACATTATATAGAGTTCAAACTTGCTCAGCTTATGTTTGAGATGTTAAAGTCCAAGACTATGGTTACATCAAGGAGCCATTGGAGAGAGCTCTGAGGTGTGTTAAGACATGATGCTAAAACAAAAGTAGATCTGAACATGTAAGTAGATCACCTGGCAAGGCAGAATGTCTAGGAGTAGGAAGAGACACTCTCCTTTTTGTAAAACTTACATAGGTGAGAGACAAACATTATATATGTGAGAGAACTACATTAGGTCTATCCCATGGCTACATCTTTGGGAACCAAATAACTTTCCCCTGGGCTACAGCTTTCCCAGGTCCTATTACTGGCAAATGCTGACACAACATAGATCAGGACTCCCACAATGAACCATTAGTGGGTAAACCATGTGTAAACCCTGGCGATTAGTATGAGTCCTTATTTTAACCCCATCAAAGCTCCATGTGTAAAACCTGATATTATTATATCTAGCTCCAGTTATAACCTGCTTTTTGGGTACTATAACTGTCCTTTACAGAGCCCAGAACATTTGGTAATATAGATTAAGTCGTTTTGTTTCTCTATACAATGCTTCTGTGTTATTTATAAAGACACAGGTGTCCTTGCTAAGGCCTTTAGTACTTATTCTGATGGTGTCTTATACCTACTACACTTATACTCTTGTTCCCCCTCCAGTGGCCTTTGTATCTATTGTGTTCCCTTAGTTGCACAAAACACATGACCTGGTTTGTTTTCTGTTGCTGTGACAAAACACTCTGATGAAAAGCAACTTAGGGAAAGACAGGATGTATTTGGCTGATACTTTCAGGTCCCAGCATATCATCAAGGGAAGTCAAAGCAGGAAATGTATCTGAGACTGAAGCAGAAACCAGAAGGGATGCTGACTCTTGGCTTTCTACATGATTCATACTCACCTATCTTTCTTATGTAGCCCAGACTCACCTAAGTAGGGATGTTGTCATCCATCATGGGCTGGGCTCTCCTACATCACCCATCAATCATGATAATCCCACAGACAGAGCCACAGGCCAATCTGATCTGGGGCACCCATCAATCGAGTTTCCCTCTTCCCAGGTGAGTCTAGACTGTGTTACGTTGGCAATAAGAACTAACTAGCACAATACATATGCATGATTTCTTTGGGTTTCAAGTAAGTAACAGTGTCTCTATGATGTCTTCCCTTGTTATACAATCTGAAGTTCCTCTCCATAACCTCGCTACTGCCTTCTTTTACCCAATTTTGTCTTTCCACTGTCATTAGATTCTGTTTCCATCTGTTGGCCTGTGGTATACAGCAAGAGCCAACTATAGACAGAGGTTTCATGTGTTTATTCTCAGAGGTGCTGTACATTTTAAACCCTGGTTGTAGCTATGGTGGCTCCTGACTACACAGTTCCTGGACAATGAGTAGAGAAGCCCTCGCAGAACACCGATGTAGGGATGAGCAGCAGGTGAACACTCTTATCAGTGATGCGGAGCCCACCTTATTTCAGAAAACTTACAGAGAACCCAATCTCCTTCTAGGTCTTAGGATGCAGCCATAGCATCTTTACCTTTATCCACTGTTGTCTTACAGCACAGAGGACGAGCACAGCCGGGGGAACTGGGGTCACTTGGACCAGGTGGCTGCACTACGCTGGGTCCAGGATAACATTGCCAACTTTGGGGGCAACCCAGGATCTGTGACCATCTTCGGAGAGTCAGCAGGAGGTGAAAGTGTCTCTGTTCTTGTAAGTGTTCCTGATACCAGAACCCTTTGCCTAGTCTAGATGTGGCTGCCAATAGAACCTCTTAGAGACCAAACCAGTCCAGCTTTGGAACTTTTGCTCTCATGACCTGGATTCAGGCTGACTCTACTTACTGCTCAGCATCAGATGGTGAATGGCAAAAGATTAAACTTTCCTTGGCTCCTCGGAAGCTCAGAGCTCAGTTTTATGTCATGGGCCATAACAAACACTAGTTGTAGACTGCACTATGCCATTTCTCCACTTCTGACTTATTTGAATTCTCTTTATCTTTGTTAATCAGACTAACATTAGGGATGATTTGTCTTACAAAGTGTTGGGGATAAACTCCAAATAGGAAAGGGAGAGGCCATGAGTATAATTGTTTGGTGCTTGGGGTTATCTACACTATGAAGGGACCCAAGCACCCAGAACAGGCAGAGGTCATTGGATGGTTTTTCCATGCCCAGGAAGGAAAGTGGCAGTCTTTGAGTCTGATGTGGTGGGATATAACATAGGACTAGAGGGCTTTGAGGTGAGCTACAGAAAGCACTGGTGACTTCTAGGACCCCTCCAGCCCCTGTAGAGGTGAACAGAGGATCAACCCTATTACTGCATTGTTAAACACACTAAGTTCATATTTTGATTGTCAAAGGAAATGTTCACACTTTTAAAAGTAGAGATAAAGGAAAAAGATAAATAAACCACAAGATGCTGTGTGATGTTGTGTGTTTATAGTTCCGTTACTCGGAAAGCTGAGGTTTAAAGGTTACAAGATTAAGGTAAACCTTAGCTAAAAAACTAATTCTTGCCCATTTTGGGCTATTTAGCAACACAGAAAATGTTTTGTTAAATAGGAAGAAGTCTTCTGTAGTATTACTATGCATATATATAATATATTATATATTAATATTATCTATTATATATTATGTTAATTATATTATATCACATTAATTAATATACATTATTTATTATATTATTTTATTATAATATAAATGTATTTATATTATATTGATTATATAATACATTATATAATATAATATTAATATATAATATACATATATATATATATATATATAATTCCACAGTGAGAATAAAACATTAATTACTTAATCACATTGGAACCTTGAAGTATATATGATTGTAATACTATGAATATCAAGAGGACACTTATTTTTTATGGGCCTTCATGATCACTTTTCTTGGGATAAATTCTGATCAATATAGTTCTGAAACAGAATATATGACTAAAAATTGCCATATTGTCTTGTTGGTGGCTTAATTATCGAGAAAGGCTTTTACCATTTTCTTTTGTTTGGTTTTTGTTTGGGGTTCTGTCTTTACTGTGCTGAGGGTCTCTTGGAGATCCTGGGTCAGGATACTTTTATGTCCCCAGAACTCCAGGGCCCCAGTTGAATGATATAGCAGCAAGACAGGTGGACAGAACCTTAAAGAGCAAATGAGTCTGGGATCACACCTTTGGCTGCAAACTCTTCTTCTCTCCCTTGCCAGGTGTTGAGCCCACTGTCCAAGAATCTCTTCCACAGGGCCATCTCTCAGAGTAGTGTCATCTTTAATCCTTGCCTGTTTGGGAAATCTGCCAGACCCTTGGCTAAGGTAGGCATTACCCTCAAACAGCTACTGGACCTTTTAGTCTAATGCCTTGGATCTTTAGCAGTCTATCTTGCTGCAAGATTTAGCTGAGGTGCTCAAGGGCTATCTGAAATAAGAATGAACTAATACGGTGGGCTGATGATTTATTACCCACATCTAAAGCACATTCTACATGTATTAAAGGTTTCATGTTGAATATGCTATCTAGTCATCTAGCCATGCTGCACACATTTAAGCATATGGGAGACATGGTCACCTGTGCATGTCATACATAAGCATCAACCTCATATATGGGTAATGGAAAGTGAAACTCGGAGATAATGAGCATCACAGCAAACACTAGAGGTGAGGCTTAAAACTAGACAGTGAAATTATGGATTTTAAACCTTGAATCTCCAACAGCCTCTTAAGAGACATTTTACATTGAAAATATTCCTCACCTCCTTCGTGTCCTGGAAATTGACATTGTGCCCATTTCATCAAGAAAGGTAACAGAGGCATAGATATTGAGTAACCAGCTTGCACCTCTGGTAGAGTAGTGATAGCGGTTACACTCTGGTACCCACTCTCTACACTTGTTCCTTCAGATTGCATTCATTAATACTCTGTTGCTTTTAGAAATCAGGTATGTGCTAGGATCCACTTTCTGCATGGAGGGAGGGAAAGGATATGCTCTTGACCCCTGATCTTTTACAGAAAATTGCTACTGTTGCTGGCTGTAAAACCACCACGTCAGCTGCCATGGTTCACTGCCTGCGCCAGAAGACAGAGGATGAGCTCTTGGAGGTCTCACTGAAAATGGTAAGTACGCCTAACCTCGAGTTTCCCACCCTGTGTATTTATTTATTTATAGACAGCATTTTAGATAGATCTCTACTGGATTAGTGAAAAAATAATTAATAGAATTGATTATGAGGATGAATAGATCGATGGTCGGTGGATGGGGAAATGGATATTGTGTTGCTTAGTTTTCTCATCTTGACACAGACTAGAGTCACCTATGATGGGGGAATGTCAGTTGTGAAATTGCCTCCACTAGATTGCCCTATGGCCATGTTTGTGAAGTCTGTTGATTAATGATTGATGTGGGAGAGCACATTGTGGGAGATGCCTTCCCTGGATAAATGGTGTCTATAAATAAATGTTTAATTCTTTTATTTTTAATCTATCTAATATCCATTAATCCTCCAGCCAACCTGTATCTACATACTTTTACTTAGACCTTCAAAACAGTGGTCTATAGGTTTCCCTTGGACCCCATGGAAGCTCTCTGGCACTATGATGTTTCTGCTTGTCCATGAACTGAGCCATTGTGGGCATAGGGTTTCCTTTGTCAGGCTTATGTAAGGAGATCAAGGTGTTAGAAGAATTAAGACAGGGCTATTTTCTAATACCCAGAAAATAGGCAACTGTTTCAGCTACTATCCATGTGGCACAGGAGGACTCGGCTTGCACAGGAATAGCAAGTCACTTTGAGGAATCCGAGAGAAAAGAATCCAAGATCCAAGAATATTCTACAATATTTAAGATCTTGTAGAAGTGTGCTCATGATTATCTATCGGTCACAGCATGCATTCACATGCACTCATGCACATGAGTGTGCACATACACACAACTGACTCTTGGATGATGGCACAATTTACAATGGAGGCACTATAGGAATTGCTTCCCACATGCAAATGAGCCCCGTTAGCTAGAGTGCTGTGGTGCAATCATTGTAGTCCTTACAACAAAGAAAAGTATGGGTTACAATGATTTTCAGTGAGCTTGGTGGTGTCAGTTTTCTGAGTCCAGATGAGAACCCTGTTTGGTGTCCACTGAGCAGAATAAAAATATGCATTATACCAGAATCTCTAAGCAATTGGAATGTTCTGAAAAGATGCAGTAGACCATGGTTATACCCAGATGCTCTGAAGATACTTGTGAATTTACCAACTCTATTATTCAATTTTCTGTTATCTTTTTTCCAGCATTTCAAAGTCACATCCTATCTGCTTAGAAGACAGTTTTTCCTTTATTTAAGCAGTAGGTTTAGTGTAAACTCAGTTGGACCAATATGGTTTTACCAAGATTTCTGACTTACGTTGAAGTAGACTGTAAGAAAGGTTAGATGCCAAAACAGGTCCTGGGAAGATCTAATGCTACATTAAATCAGACAAGGGACCAGGTGGATTATACCTGAGAAGTGGAGTGTAAGATGTGGTTGGAATCTTAGATCTTCCTTAACTGCTTCTTATTCTGAGAGAAATGATGCCCCAGATCATGCCTTTCATGAAGCAGGACAGAGGGAAGGGGGAAAATGGTGGAGAGGCTTTCTGCTGTTCCATCCCAACTGTAGCCTTATCTCCTGCACTTGACCTCTGGATGCCCCCTACCACCACCTTGACCCAGGTTCCAATGACCCCGAATGGATCCCAAAGCCTGTTTCTCTGCTGCCACCACCCCAGAATCATCATGATCATCCCTGTGCCCATTTTCAAAGGACCCTGACTAAGTTAAAAAAGTTGTGATAAATAATCTCAACAACATCAACAACAACAAAAAAAGCCAACTTTAGGGAGAAATTGTTTGTTTTAGCTCACAATTCCTAGGTATAGTCAATCATTGTAGGGAAATCAGAGGGGTTGGAGCTTGAAGCAGCTAGAATATCGTACCAACAGTTGAGACAGAGAGAAATGATTGGATACATACACCCTTGCTTATTGTGCCCAATTATGTACCCTTATACAGGACTAGAAATGATGCCCCCTTCAGTAGTCTGGATCTTTCTGCACCAATTAAATTGATTAGAATGGACCAATGGACAAGCCCACCACAGTGTAGATGCTACCTTCACTGAGACTCTCTTCCTAGGTGGTTCTGAATGGTACCAAGTTGACAATTAAAGCTAACCACCACAGACCAGGTATTAGGTTCTCTTGACCAAGGAAGAATCAGGAGAGACAACCTAATACCTCTGAGGCCAAGCTCAAGGGATCAGCTTTTGTACAATGAAGTTTTTTCCCCCATCTTCAATTTCTCTGCCTTTTTTCCCCCACAGAAATTTGGGGCTGTTGATTTTCTTGGAGACCCCAGAGAGGTAAAGTCCTTTGTTTTCCGAATTATGGGTTCTTATAATTCTTGTAAGTCTTCATATTAAGGAAGAATTCTCATTTGTACAACAGTTCTGTTCCTTGTGTGTACACTGCTGCAATTCAAAGAAAGCAAATCAGTTGTAAGGATTATATAGCTAGAAGAATCAGAGGTAAGATGACCTGACTCCCAGTTTATGGCTCCCAATCAGCAACCTGGTATCCCCCAGAGGAACCTATCCCCTTATAAGTCAAATTTTCTGCTTTTTATAACTCTATAAGAGCAGTATGCACCAGAATTTTCCATGCTCAGGAGACTGTGATCTAAGGAGCCCTGGAACCATCAATAGGAAGCACAGGTATCTGAGGAGACATAGGTTTGATCTGGTGTGAAGCGGGAGACTTTAATCTTAGTGCTGAGAACACCACTGTTGTAGAAACTACTTAATCCTAATGTGGGGTTCCTTCCCCCTCTATATAATTTAGTTCCCAGATAAAACACACACATAGCCTTTATATTTACAATAAGCCTTAAACAGCACAAGAGTTGGGCAGATATCTATCCTCTATGCTATTAGAACCAACTTTCCTATTGATAACCCTGAGTTATTATTTACTATGTTTCATCTGGGCTGCTCTTAACTCTAATTGGCTAGCCCTCAGGGCCATGTTCTCTTGAACTCACCTAATCCATGTCAGCTTCCTTCCTTCTCCTCCTCTTCCTCTTCCTCTTCCTCTTCCTCCTCCTCCTCCTCCTGTTCCTCTTCCTCCTTCTCTTCCTCCTCCTCCCCTTCCTCCTTCTCCCCTTCCTCCTCCTCCTCTTCCTCCTCTTCCTCTTCTTCCTCTTCCTCCTATTCCTTCTGTTCCTCCTCCTCTTCCAACCAACAAGCCTGGGAATCCTAAAACCTTCTTAAGTCTCTTCTGCCCAGCTACTGGCTGTCAGGTATTTTTATTCACCAATCAGAAATAACTTGGGGGCAAGGTCACATAATGTCACATGGGTCTATGTGTGGACTCTCTTGTCTTGGGTGTCTACACTTAGCATTACAATTCACAGCAAGACCAACCCTCAACTCACCACCCTCTTAGCACCAGCCAGAAAACTCTAATGGTGCCCTCCATCTCATCCCTCCTGCTTTTCCCCCTCCAGTGCTGGCCAGGCGATCAGTTATACAGCATCTCTAGTCAGATCCCCTCTGCTACCTCCCTAGGGATCTGAGCACTTCTCTGAAGGGTCCCATGAGAAAGAAATGAGTCTTTCAACACCCATAAAAACTGCAAGAAGCACTCACTATGTGGCGGGATGTGATTTAGGAACTGGGATGTGTCAATGAAACAGACAAGTTGGTTTTTTTTTTTAATTGTGGTTTATATTTTACATGGTTTATATTTTCATGGCTAGAGTCATGGTAAAGACAGTGGGAACTGGATAGCTGAATATGGTCAGGAGGTGGCTTGAATGGTTGGTAGCCTCTCAGTGGAGTTGTAAAAAAAAGAAGCCAGATGTTTGGAAACCTGGAGATTGAAGTCCCTCTCACAGAGAAGAGCTTCTGTAAGTGTCTGCTGTACAAGACCAGTGTGTTTGGGGTGGAAATAATTAGGAATGAATGAGCCTGAGGCTGGGTAGGTAGTAGAGGCAGGAGGTAGAGTTGGTCAATGAAAGGTTTGAACTGTGATTCAGCATGAGACAGGAGCTGTTTGGGGGACTATGGACAATAATATAGTAAATTTACTAATGTCTTTGACTAGAGTGTGATACTAGACTGCAGGAAAGGGACAGCTTGAGGGACACTGGGACAAGAATATCCGGGCATGGGCAGTGAGGTGGCGATATATTGTTGGAATCTGGAAACTGTGAAGGAATATCTCTATCTGACCAGGACTTACTGTGGATGTATGAAAAGACAAAGGAAGGAGGCCCAAGGTTTCTCTCATCCAAACAGGCACAGGGGAACAGCAGCAAGAATCCCAGGGGACACTGGCAATTGCTTAGATTGTCAGAGTTACTACTGAGGGAGACCTCCTCTTGGATCCAGTTCAACCTGGTTTTCCCTCTGTCTATCTCTTTTACTGTTTTCCCATGATGTCACCAGACTTACTCTTATGAATATAAGAGATGCCAGCCATCTTAATAACCTGACCATTATTTTTATAGGACCACTCCATGGAGTGGGTCCTATAAAACATTACCGAGTGCCAGGGATGTTCCAGACATTAAGCAGATGATGTAGTCTGCCCTTCCCTCTCTGTGCATTCCTCCAACCCAGGACTATTTGAAAGTCTCAGAAATAGCCACACACTTGATACTTTCTTTCTCCATAAGGTCATACCCTGCTCATTGTTTGGGATGTTTGTGCACAGTGCCCAATAAAGAGAGCACATGATGCTCTGCTCTGTGTGGCCAGCATGTATCTTCTTTCAGAGAAGCTGCTTCTGTTGTCTGCTCCTTTACAGCCTTTCTGCACTGCAGTTTTCCTATGGCAGGAGTAATTGTAGAGGTTCTAGTTTCTATTGTCAGCCTGTTGGAGGAGGGTTTGGCCCTCCTGTGCATCGCTCAGATATAGAATCAAGTCACAGACTGGTCACCTTGAGTGATAAATTATAAATTTGATGTGTTCTTAATACTAATTATTTTTAATGGTACAAATTTAGATATGCATTGATGGATATCATCTACTGTATTCATGTCCCTAATCATACGTTTTGTGTTTGGGAACTCACTTACTTAGTCAAACACCTCTGCAACCCAAAATCATCACTTACATTATCCTGGCTATCTTCACAGTAAGTGTAGAACAGGTAATGCCAGGTTATATTTGAGCCCCAAAAGAAAATACTTTGTCTGCTTGCTTGTTCTCTTAAACTCACAATTGTCTTGTTTTGGGTCTATTTAGTTCTACATTTAAGAATGGTACTTTGTTGGTTTTTAAAATGGTCTTTGTTATCCTGGGTTTGGCGATAATTCTTGGATACTAGTGGGTTTAGCAGTTTGTATATAACAATATCCTAGTTCCTCCTTACCAGAGTCTATTAAAGGTTAGCAATGCAGAATTAAAAGGCAGGACTCTGTCAGCCCCTCCAGTATCTTGACTTATTGTTGATATGGTCTGCCTTGTGTGTGTTCAGTGTGGCTTATAAGTTATTGATAGAAATTGTTGTCTAGGGGAAGGTGGTTTCACATGCCTCTCATCTGTCTCCCAATACTTCCTGCCATTCCAGCATGTTCCCCGAGCCTTAGTAAGGGTAGTATACATATCTCGCTCATGCCTGGGCAGGACAATCACAGACATTACATTTTCATCTTCCTAGAGCTATCCCTTCCTCCCTACTGTGATTGATGGAGTGGTGCTGCCAAAGGCACCAGAAGAGATCCTGGCTGAGAAGAGTTTCAACACTGTCCCCTACATGGTGGGCATCAACAAGCATGAGTTTGGCTGGATCATTCCAATGGTGAGATCATATGGCCTCTTTTATAGATGTACTCACAGTCCCGACCATCACAATCCTGCTGCTGCTCCCAAGTCTTCCTTCTACTTCCAGTTTCCTTAGAGACCATGAGAGGTGCCCCATTGCCATTAGTGGGCATTTACATAGTTGCCCAGAAATCCCAACTATTTTCTGGTAATTTTATTCCTGGCAACCTCTCTCCCCAAACACTAACTTTTTTTTTTTTTGAAAGTTTTCAAATTCATACAAAGGCTGGCAGGGCCAGAGATAATATCTGTGCAGATAGAACAACTGAGGACTTCTACAAAGGAGAGGGAGCTGGGGTGCAGGGGTCAGGCATGGCTTAGCAGCTTCTACCTTCGATGTGAACTTTCAGGTACCATAGATTTTCACAGGTGCTCTTAGGTGCCCCATTGCTGAGATTTGGAGACAATTCAGTGAGTTAGTTCTGAAAGTCAAGAAGGACATTTTAATATGTTTTAATATGCTGTAGATAAAGTCGAACACTGAGTAATTGAATTAGGAACTTTTAGTTCACTTCTAATAGTATGACAGACACAGAAAAGAGAAGGTGTGGCTTGAGTTCGATCTAGGTAGGTTTCAAGGCTGGGAGCTCAAAGAGGCTTTCTGCTTTGAATGGCGAGTCTGTCACAAAGCTATTGAATTTAGTCCATGCTCTCTCATCAGGACTAAAAGTTATAAGTTACAACAAAACTCTCACCAAAGTGAGTCCATTGTCCTCCACAGTGGCCACAAAGAGGATCAAGCATTAGCTCCTTCAGATGTTGACATTTCCAAAAGGTTTCAAATGTCACAAGCCAATTTTTTTCTCAAGTCACCATCAAAGGATGGCCAGTCTGCCCATCATCAAGTTCAGGCTGGGAAACTGAATAACTTCCACTGAGTGTCCTGAGTGCTGTCACGCCACGGTATGACCACTAGTTGCTAGAAGTGTGGTAGAGTCCTCAAGTCTTTGCAGGAGTTTGGATGAGGTGTGGACTCACAGATGCCTCTACAATTGTGTTGGAAAAGAACTTCAGGGATCACAAAAAGTATACAGCCACATGGATGATTTTGGCTTCTTCAGTCACCTGAGACTGTGGGCAAGGGCTTGAGTCTTCCATCCTGAACTCTCACATTATTCTACTGACCAAGATGTTACTTCATTCTTGTGTATGTGTTATATGTATTATGTGTATTGGAATATATGTATTATATGTATTGGAATATATATATATATATATATATATATATATATATACATATATACATATATATATACACACATATATATGTATATATGTATATATATAATAGGCTTTACAAAGACTATATTTGGATATATGTATATATGTACTATATTATTATATATAGTATATAATATATATTTACAATATATACTACATTACATACAGTATACAATGTATACTGTGTATGAATATATAATATATTTAGTACAAATATAAATAAAATATTTTGTTTGTATGTGATACATATTATATTTTACATGTCACACATACACACACACACACACACACATACACACACATATCCTTGTACTGTTCATTTGTCACATTGGTTATTTTTTTCAAACATGAAATCACACAGCAACCAAGACCCAGTGAAGAAGCTTCCTTCTGTATTGATTTGGTTATTTATCTGTTGGGTTCCTCCTGTCATGTCTCCACAACTCATGACTGTTTATAAACATTTCTTTAACAGTTTTTGGGCTTCCCACTCTCTGAAAGAAAAGTGGACCAGAAGACAGCTGCATCCATCCTGTGGCAGGCCTACCCCATTCTTGTGAGTGTTGAGGGAAATCATGGGAATTGGTTGAAAAATAAAGAAGTTTGTATGCTTTCCCAGAAACACAGACTTAGTCAATGGTTGAGGAAGTACTTAAGATATTGGGCTCAGCCTGACTTCCTTTCTCAACTTTCACACCCTTGGAAGAAACACACTTTTGTGAAACACATTTTTTTGTGATTTGCAACCTTCTCTGCTGGTGACTGCAGGCAAGTTCTTGGGGAAAGTTTTTGAAAGCTCATAAGCCAAATTGGATGGAGGCATAAGATTTACATAGGTTACTATGAGGAGGTATAGCCAATAGGGGCACCATGGTAAATACAGATTTTGGGAATTCTGCTCTTCTGATACACAGGCTTCTGTTATCTGTAGATCCCTGTGTGTCCTGGGCCCTATAGAATTAAAGAGAAGTTACTTAGGTGAGAATCTTATGACCTGAACCCTTTTCATTTTATTTCCCAGAAATATTTTATTTTGAGGTTAATTTATTGGCTATTAAAGGTGCCCTTTCCCAGAAAAAAAGAGAAGATAGCAAAAATTGCATTTCCCTTGAGGTCCTAGGGGTGATGTGTGTGTGTAGCAAGAAAAGTGCCTTTCTTTAAGTACCTAGCTTGAGGTATCACCCACTGGAGAACAGTTTTAAAGCCAGTATGTGACTTCAGTCACATGGACTTTTGTCACTGAAGCCAGTGGGACATTAATGATATATTGTGGAAATCCCTAACTTCCAAATTTAATCTTAAAATCTACCAAGAAAGAATGAACCTAAATAATTTTTATCATTCTTCTCTGTACCACATTCTTCTCCAGAAGTTGCCCTCTTTTACATTCATTGCCAAAACTAGAAGAATTTGGCATAGCACTCAAGTGACACAGAATCAAAGAATCCCCAGAAAAAGCCCTCTTTGCAGTAGGTAAGGTGGCTACTTTCTGGTTAATTTCAGAATATCTCTGAGAAGCTGGTTCCGGAAGCTATTGAGAAGTATTTAGGAGGGACAAACGACCCTGTTACAATGACAGACCTGTTTCTGGACTTGATTGGAGACGTCATGTTTGGTGTCCCATCTGTAATCGTGTCCCGTAGTCACAGAGGTAAGGCTTGAGAATGGGGGAGGAACGTAAGACTCACTAGACAAATCTCTAACTTCTTCCCCTCAGCATAGATAGATATGAAGTCTGCTGAGGGTCAGGTATCACAGGCTGGCTCCCTATGGCCTGTAATGTTTATTCTTGCTTCTGCCAGCAAGTGTCTATGAGAATGAAGTTCACATGCAATTTAATCTAGGAGGTGATCCCAGAAAACACTCTAAAGAGATTAGAGAGTAAAACTTGGAAAAGATTAAGGCCATCCTGGTGGTCAGCCCACTGAGCCGCTTTTGTAACGCCAAGAATTACACTTTGAATATGCTGTTGAAGACTTTTGCATCTATGATCATAAAGGATATTGGACTACAATTTTATTTTCATGTAGTTTCCTTGTTTCCTTTTAGCATCAGGATAATGATGCTCTCAGTAAAACAATTTTACAGAATTTTCTCTCCTTTGAATTGTAGAGCTTTTGGGGAAGAGTCTAAGCATTGATATTTCCAGGCCTTCTCTTTAATTTGTGGTCTGTTTATCAGTGACATTGCAATAATCTGGGCTTTTGCATTGATGAGGGACTTCTAATTACAGTCTCAGTCTCCTTACTCCATATTGATCTGTTCAGATTGCCTTTTTTTCTTGTTTCTGTCTCTATTTGTTTTATTAAATAAAGCACCTATTTATCTGTTTTAATCATCATTCAGTTGTTCAAGGTGCTAAGGTGCTTTGTTCTGCCCCGATATAAATCGGGGAGAAATTCTTCAAGCATGGGGTTTCTGTTTTTTGTTTTTGCAGGTGGAGTCAACAGCAGGGGCAGCCTCCCATCTTCTAGTCATGTGCTGTTGAGAAACAGCATGAAACCCCTGTAGCTCTTACATAGGTTCTAAAAGCCAATATTATCTATCCAGCCTTTTGTTGTGTTGCTGAACTTTCTACAAAAGCAGCAAGCAGGTGGGCTTGGTTATCTAGATTCCTCAGCTGTTAACAGCAATCAGTGTTGCAACTACTGTGTAGGTCCACGAATAGGAAATTCCTTAGCCCTTAATATAGGCCAGTGTCACAACTCTAGTGTTGGACCAAGGGTCTGAATCTTTTAACCCCAAACTCTCAATATCCCTTGCAAAATCTTTTGTCACCCAGGATCTGCCGCATCCTTTTCTGATCTTGTCTCTCCACTGTCTCCTGCTATTTCTTCTCCCACTGACTGTCTTCCTGGCTCTGTTCTTCACAAACTGTTCGGCTGCTTCTTTAGCATCTGGAGCTTTCAACTGCTCTGCTGGCTCTGCCATTGCCTCTACTGTCCATCATTCGTTTCTTTGTGCTACAGTACTGCCCACACTGCTGAATTAGCCAAGAGAAGAGATGCTCCAAACTCTCACATTAAACCTGATGTTTCAGTACCAGGGGAGAGATCAACAAAGAGCATGTCTCAGCTATAGCACTAATCCTGAACAGCATACACCCAAAGGAGAGGTATTTGTGTCTAGGGGGTCTTTTGTCTTTAGCTTTAGTCACAGCAGCTGTCTGCTATGACACCAAGAGAACACAGGGGACATATTTTGAAATGATAAAGGCAGTATTTAAGAAGCCCACTGTCAAATTATTATAAACAGAGAAACTCAAAGCATTTCCACAAAAGAGAACAAGTCAAGGATGTCCCCTCCCTGCCTTGTTCAATATCTATTTGGAGTCTTAGCTAAAGCAATAGACAAGTACTGGAGATAAACGAGACGTGAATAGGAAAGGAAGAAGTCTAAGTGTCCTTATGATGGCAAGATTCTGAATATAAAAGACCTTAAAGACTCCATTAGAAACCTCTTACAGCTGATAAGCATAAGGTTTTTTGAAATTGAACTCCAGTCTTCAGCCTTGGTGACAAGCACTTTGCCTCCTGAGACATCGCGTTAACCAATACGCTAATTCAAACAATCTATACTGAGCTAGTAACAGTGTAACTTTGGTTAAGTATAAGAATGCTATACCTTTGCCCCTCCACATATACCTTCTTTTAAATTAATTAGTTGATTAATTAATTAATTAATTCACTTTCTATTCCAATCACAGCCCCCTTATTTTCCTCCAAGTCTTACCCTCACATTACCCTCCTCCTTCACTGTCTCCTCAGAGAAAGGGAGGGCCCTCATGGGTACCAACTGGCCCTGGCACATCAGCTTGGTTCTTGTCCATGGGATGGGTCTCAAGTTGGGCCAATCATTGGTTGACCATTCTTTCAATCTCTTCTTCATCTTTATCTCTGCACATCATGTAGGTAGGACAAATTTTGGGCCAAAGATTTTGTGGGTGGGTTGGTGTCCCCCTCCCTCCACTGGAAATCCCACCAGCTAGGGTCACCCCCATAGACTCTGGTCCTAGGTCTCTGGCTCATTTCAAAGATGCCCCCTCCCACTGAATTGTGTTCTCTCTCTCAGTCCTCTCTCCCCATCATCTCCCATCACTTTCCCCCACCCCACCCTCTCTCCCACCCAGTTCCCTCCCTCCATCCACCTCTGATATTTATTCTGTTTCTCCTTTCGAGTGAGACTCGAGCATCCTCCCTTGGGGGGTCTCCTCATTACTTAGATTCTTTGGGTCTATGGATTGGAGCATGGTTATCCTGTAATTTATGGCTAATATCCCATTATAAGTGAGTACATAGCACATGTGTCTTTCTGGGCCTCAGCCACCTCACTCTGAATGATATTTTCTAGTTCTATCCATTTGACTGCAAATTCTTGTTTAATTGCTGAGTAGTGTTCCATTGTGTAAATGTACCACATTTTCTTTATCCATTCTTCAGTTAAGGAGAACCTAGGTTGTTTCTAGTTTCTGGCTATTTCAAATAAAACTGCTATGAACATAGTTGAGCAAGTTCCTTGTGGTATGGTGGAACATATTTTGGGGTATATGCCCAGGAGTGGTATACCTAGGTCTTGAGGTAGAACTATTTTCAATTTTCTGAGAAATCTCCAAATTGATTTCCAAAGTGGTTGTACAAGATTGCACTCCTACCAGCAATGAAGAAGTATTCCCCTTAGCCCTCATCCTTGCCAACATCTTTATAGTTCTGATATCAAGATTTACATCATTTGGACAGACACCATAATTTACTATAACTATAGATGATAATATGTCTCATCTTATCATCATTGATATAATTTCTATTGACGTGCATTGGCACTGCACAGGATAAAATTGTATTCACATTTCAACGGAGAGTGCCCTGCCTGTGGCTTGCTTTATTCCTAAGTCTTTGATGTCTCCTGATTCATGTTACTCTTCATTATCTTGACATGTTGGCTTAAAGAACAGTCTTTAGCCATTCCTATGAGGCAGGTCTAGAGGCAAGGAGTTCCACAGCTTCTGACTGAGAGAGCTGCTATGTCTTCCTCACTTCTGAGGGGCCCCTGTCCTGAGCAGAGGGCTCAAAGCTGGGGTATACTTTTCTCCAGCACACTGCCTATATCTCCCTGCACTTCATGCCCATGAGATTTCCTCTGAGACACTGGATATAGGTTTGGTCCTTCCTTGATGGTGAAGCTCTCCTCTGTGATGTTCCTAGGGTTTTCCTTTCTCCTTGATGAATAATACCATTATTGCTATGTATCTTGGCTACAATCAACTGATGGCTGCTGTGCTTCCTGACCTGATGTGGAAACCTAGCCCAGGCTGGGAACATTTCCTATTACAATCTCTTGAAATAAAGCCTCTGTCCTCCTTTCATTTTTCCCATCTTCAAATCTTCATGTTCAAATGTTTAGCTTGGTGACAGCATCCCCTTTGCTTTGTTTTTATTTTGAGTGTTTCAATTTGTAATTACCAACACATGAGTCTCACCTTCTTTCCAAATCTCACATTGTGATTATAAGAAGTTTAGAAATGTCAAGGGTTCTGCAAATAGTAATACAAATGTCTTGGATAGCTTGTGTGTAAAATGTAGCCTCTTGTTCATGAATGATCGCTGCTGCATAGCTGAAATCTGAGTTCTCTTCTAAAGCAATCAATGGGCAGAAGCAAGATTAAAACCCTATTTCCAGCAAGTTCTTCTTGATCTTGAAACATCTGTTTCAGAGTCACAGAATTATCAAGTTTACAACAAGGGAAGCTGTGAAAGGTAATTATTCCTCATCCTATGCAAGAACATACATCATTAAAAAATTGGCCAGCTGATATATTAGGATGTGATGTAATGACAATAGCATATTAAATATACACAAAATTATTTCAAATGTGTACATGTTTACCATATAACATAATTATTAATATATAAAGACTTGTACACCTACACAAACACACACCATATATGTGTGTGTCTATCTATCTATCTATCTATCTATCTATCTATCTATCTATCTATCTATAACATAGCCTATAAAAGAGTGGGACCTTTCTCTGTGTAATACTTATGCATTTTATTTTGTTTTGATTTTTCCCTCTTCTACAAATTGCAGTCCTCTTACTATATCCATGGGGGCAAAGTTGTAAACATTTGCCACCAGGTTGATGTGCTCAACTTTCCCATCTTAAAGTCACTGTTCTGTGGATATTCATTCACTATTGTGAAGATTATGAGGCTACCTTCCATGCTGGGGCTTTATGAGCTAGTACATAAGGAGTGAAGATTGGTGACTCCACTAATATTGCAATGGCATCTTGACCCATGTACAGGACTCTGTTGGTGAGCATGGAAGACAAAGGAGCTGAGGCAAGGAGATGGAAGTTCACCTTGCCTTGGCACTTTTTGTTTGTTTGTTTGGTTGGTTTGGTTTGTTTGGTTTTTGAGACAGGGTTTCTCTGTATAGCCTGGGCTGTCCTGGAACTCACTCTGTAGACCAGGCTGGCCTCGAACTCAGAAATCCACCTGTCTTTGCCTCCCAAGTGCTGGGATTAAAGGCGTACGCCACCACAGCCCAGTTGCCTTGGCACTTCTAATTTACCATTACTTTATCACATTAAGATTTTACACTTGGGACAAGCACACAGCTGGATATGAAATATGAAACCTCCAGTTTCTGCATGGATTATATTTTGTTGAGGTTTGGTCTTTTGCTATGTATTGTAATGCTAAATACTGGCCCCCAATCCCTGATTGGCCCCAAGGATAAGAGAATCTGCATGTAGACCCAAGTGACGCTATGTGACCTTACCCACTAAGTTATTTCAGACTGGTGAGTAAAGATGCCTACAGACGATAGCTAGGCAGAATTGGGATAGGTGGGGCTTGGGGCACTAGGACTTGGGATCTGAGGAGAACCACGAGGAGAGGGAGAAGAAGGAGAGAAAAAAAGATGCCATGAGTTAGGTGAGTCATGAAAGCATGACCATGAGGACTGGCCAATTGAAGTTAAGAGCAGAACAAATGGAACATGTTAAATTATACTATGGGGTTACTAATGGGGAAATAGATTCTAAGCTTTTTCTCACTTTATTAGATTCAGCATATCTGGCTTTATGTGGCAGTCCTTGATCTACTTGGACTTGAGCTTTTTACAAGGAGATAAAAATGCATCAATTTGCATTCTTCAACATGCAGTCTGCCAGTTAGACCAGCACCATTTGTTGAAAATGCTATGTTTTTTGCATTACATGGTTTTGTCTTCTTTGTCGAAACCAAGTGACTGTAGGTGTTGGATTTATTTCTGGGTCTTCAATTCTATTCCATTGATCTACCTGCCTGTCTCTGTACCAATACCATGTGTGTGTGTGTGTGTGTGTGTGTGTGTGTGTGTGTGTGTGTTTAATCACTCTGTAGTACAGCTTGTGGTCAGGGATGGTTATTCCTCAGAAATTCTTTTATTGTTGAGAATTGTTTTTGCTATCCTGGGTTTTTAGTTATTCCAGATGAAGTTGAGAATTTCTCTTTTTATTTCTGTGAAGAATTCAGTTGGAATTTTGGTGGGGATTACATTGAATCTGTAGATTGCTTTTGGTAAGATGGCCATTTTTACTATGCTAATTCTACCGATCCATGAGCATGGGAGATCTTTCCATTTTCTGAGGTCTTCTTCAATTTCTTTCCTTCGGAGACATGAAGTTCATGTCATATAGATCTTTTACTTGTTTGGTTAGAGTTACAACAAGATACTCTATATTATTTGTGACTATTGTGAAAGATGTTGTTTTCTTAATTTCTTTCTCAGACTGTTTATTCTTTGTATAGAGGAAGGCTACTGATTTATTTGAGTGAATTTTATATCCAGTCACTTTGCTGAAGTTGTTTATCAGGTGGAGGAGTTCCCTGGTAGAAATTTTGGTATCGATTAGGTATACTATTATATCATCTGCAAATAGTGATACCTTGACTTCTTCCTTTCTGATTTCATATCCCCCTTGACTTGTTTTTGTTGTCTAATTGCACTAGTTAGAACTTCCAGTGCTATATTGAATAAATAGGGAGAGAGTGGGCAGCCTTGTCTTGTTCCTGATTTTAGTGGGGTTGCTTCAAGTTTCTTTCCATTTAATTTGATGTTGGCTGATGGACTGTTATATATTTCTTTTATTATATTTAGGTATGTGCCTTGAATTCCTGATCTTTCCAAGACTTTTAACATGAAGAGTTGTTGTATTTTGGCAAAGGCTTTTCTAGCATCTAATGGGATGATCATGTAATTTTTTCTTTGAGTTTGTTTATATAGTAGATTATGTTATGGATTTTCATATATTGAACCATCCCTTCATCCCTGAGAGGAAGCCTACTTGATTGTGGTGAATGATAGTTTTGGTATGTTATTGGAGTAGGTTTGTGAGAATTTTATTGAGTAATTTTGCATCAATATTTATAAGTGAGATTGGTCTGAAGTTCTCTTTCTTTGTTGGGTCTTTGTATGGTTTAGGTATCAGTGTAACAGTGGCTTCATAGAACGAATTAGGTAGTATTCCTTCGCTTTTTATTTTGTGGATTAGCTTAAGAAGTATTGGTATTAGGTTTTCTTTGAAGGTCTGATAGAATTCTGTAATAAAATCATTTAGCCCTGGGTTTTGTTTATCTTTTGTTTTTTTTGTTTGTTTTGTTTTTTGTTTTGTTTTGGTTGGAAGACTTTTAATGACTGCTTCTATTTCCCTGTGGGTTATGTGACTATTTAGATAGTTTATCTGGGCCTGATTTAACTGTGGTACCTGGTATCTGTCTTAGAAAATTATTGATTTCATCTAGATTTTCCAGTTTTATTGAGTATAGGCTTTTGTAGTAGGATCTGAAGACTTTTTCAATTTTCTCAGTTTCTGTTATGTCTCTTTTTTTATTTCTGATTTTGTTAATTTGGATACTGTCTCTGGGCCCTTTAGTTAGTCTAACTAACCATCTTGCTGATTTTCTCAAAGAACCAGCTTTTGGTTTTGTTGATTCTTAGTACTGTTCTCTTTGTTTCTACTTGGTTGATTTCAGCTCTGAGTTTGACTATTTCCTGCTGCCATTTTTTTTTTGTATGTGTGTTTGCTTTTTTCCCCTAGACCTTTCATATGTGCTATTAATTTGCTAGTGTAGGATCTCTCCAATTTCTTTATGAAGTCATTCATTGCTGTGAATTTTCCTCTTAGTACTGTTTTCATTTTGTCCCATAAGTTTCAATAGGCTGTGTCTTTATTTTTGTTAAATTCTAGAAAGTCTTTAGTTTCATTCATCATTTCTTTCCTCACCAGGTTATCATCAAGTAGAGAGTTTCCATGAGTATGTGGGCTTTCTGTTGTTTTTGTTGTTATTGAATACTAGCTTTAGTCTGTGGTGATCTAATAGAATACATGAGATTATTTCAATCTTCTTGTATCTGTTTGGTTTGTTTTGTTTCTGATTATATGGTCAATTTTGGAAAAGGTACCATAAAGAGCTGAGAAGAAGGTATATTCTTTTGTTTTAGGGTGAAATGTTCTGTAGATATCTGCTAAATCCATTTGGTTCATAATGTTAGTTTCACTGTGTCTCTGTCTAGTTTCTGTTTGGATGACCTGCCCATTGGTGAAAATTGGGTATTGAAGTCTCCTACTGTTATTGAGTGAGGTTCAATGCCTGTTTTGAGCTTTAGTAACTTTTTTTTAAAACAAATGTGGGTACTCTTACATTTGGGGCTATGATGTTCAGAATTGAGACTTCATCTTGGTGGATTTTTCCTTTGATGAGTATCTAATGTCCTTCCCATCTCTTTTGATAGTTTTTTTTTTTTTGGTTGAAAGTCCATTTTATTGGATATTAGATGTCTATCAGTCTATTTTATTGTATATTGGATATTAATGGCTCCTCCAGCTTGTTTCTTGGGACCATTTGCTTGGAAAAATTTTCCAGCCTTTTAGTCTGAGGTAGTCTGTCTTTGTCACTGAGATGTTTCCTGTATGCATCAAAGTTCTGGATCTTATTTAAGTATCCACTCTGTTAGCCTATGTCTTTTCATTGGAGAATTGAGTCCATTCATGTTGAGAGATGTTATTATGTTTGTGTGGTTCTCTTCTTTTGGGTATGTTGTGAGATGATTAATTTATTGGTTTTCCTTGGGTGTAGTTTCCCTCATTGTGTTAAAGTTTTCCTTGTATTATCATCTGTAGAGCTGGATTAGTGGAAAGATATTGTTTAAATTTGTTTTTGTCATGGAATATTTTGGTTTCTCCTCTATTGTGATTGAGAGTTTTGCTGGGTGTAGTATCCTCCGCTGGCATTTGTGTTCTCTTAGGATCTGCATGGCATCTGTTCAAGATCTTTTGGCTTTTAGAGTCTTTGTTGATAAGTCTGGTGTAATTCTGATATGTCTGCCTTTATATTTCACTTGGCCTTTCCCCCTAATTACTTTTAATATTCTTTCTTTGTTCTGTGTATTTAGTGTTTTGATTATTATGTGATGGGATGAATTTCTTTTCTGGTCCATTCTATTCAGTGTTCTGTAGGCTTCTTATAAATTTATGACCATCTCTTTCTTTAGGTTAGGGAAGTTTTCTTCCATGATTTTGTTGAAGATGTTTTCTGGTCTTTTGAATTGGGAATCTCCACCCTCTTCTATTCCTATTATCCTTAGGTTTGGTCTTCTCATTGTGTCCTGAATTTCCTGGATCTTTTGCTTTAGAAGCTTTTTGTATTGTGCCAATATCTTCTGTGTTATCTCCTATGCCTGAAATTATCTCTCTTCCATCTCTTGTATTCTTTTGCATCTTTAACTCCAGATCTCTTTCCTAGATTTCCCATCTCCATGGTTGCCTCCCTTTGTGATTTTTTTCTTGATTCTATTTCCATTTTTAGATCCTGGACATTTGTGTTCAATTCCTTCACCTGTTTGATTGTGTTTTCCTGTACTTTTAAAAAGGGATTTATGTGTTTCCTCTTAAAGGTCTTCTACTTGTTTACTTGTGTTCTCCTATATTTCTTTAAGGGAATTATTTATGACCTCCTTAACATCCTTTATCATCCTTATAAGATTGGATTTTAAGTCTGAATCTTACTTTTGGGGTATGTTAGGGTATCTAGGGCTTGCTGTGGTGGGAGAACTGGGTTGTGATGGTGCCAAGTGACATTGGTTTCTGTTGCTTATGTTCTTGTACTTGTCTTTCAACATCTGATTATCTCTCATGTTAACTGACCTTGTTGTCTTTAACTGGAGCCTGTCCCTCTTGTTAGCCTGATGATGATGGACCTCCTTGAGTCAGGATGTCTCTGGGTGTGGGAGGGAGTCTGGAGCTCCCAATCTGCAAGCCTGGTTATGATGGACCTCTTGGGAGTCAAGGACTTCCTGGGAGTCAAGCTGTCTCTGGATGTCTGCGTGGGGGAGGGTGCTAGAGCACCTGATCTGTCTCCTGGTGCAGATGTGGAATGGAAGAATGATGTCCATAGCTTTATTAAAACTATGTTTATTTCTCTCTCAGGTGAAGAATGTAGTTAAGCACAGGACCTAAGGCTGTGACACCATCCAGGTGTGTATCTGATAATGTAACTGTACACGTATCCTTGTCTCTACAGATGCTGGAGCCCCCACCTACATGTATGAGTATCAGTATCGCCCAAGCTTTGTATCAGACAATAGACCCCAGTCATTGTTAGGAGATCACGCCGATGAACTCTTCTCTGTATGGGGAGCCCCATTTTTAAAAGGTAATGTCTCTTTTTGGCTGTGTCCTTGGTGATATGAAGCCTCAGTTTGTGTCTTGTCTTGATGGCATTGAGCGAATTTCTCCTTTTAAACTGGCTTTCTTTATGCTTTGTGACAAGGGTCAGCTATAGGACAGTCCCTAGCCTCTCTCCTTCTTTAACACACATGATGGGATTATGTTAATCTGTGCCCAGGGATAGTCATTCTTAAAGTCCTGACCTGTGACCCTGGTAGGAAAGGTGGAAGGTCACCACAGGCCCTGCTTTTGGGCAAGAGTGCCAGTATTTAATATATTTAATATTCCTCTCATAAGTATTACACTGTGAGTGTAGCAGGGTGTGAGAAAAATTTCTAACCTTGAATAAGGTCTATCATGTTCCTACCCACCATGTGGAGATATATATATATATATATATATATATATATATATATATATATACAATGACATATTTAGGGAACCTTTCACAAAGGCCTCAATACCTTACTTTTCAACAGTTTAGCATACTTTGTAAGCCATGTCCTTCATAGCATACCAGTGTCTTTGAGCATCACTCAGTCGGGTATCTACTTGGTATCATTCCAATTCTGATTGCTTTCAGATTCTATGAAAAAGTATATGTGTAAGAGGTAGCCCTAAGGGCAAGCAACGCTAGTGGTACATCTAGGGAAGTTGAGTGTTGTTGCCATTAAATCCCAAGAAGGAAATTCCAGGCAGGTGAGCATGACAAAGAAAGACAGAGAATATCTATAATATTCCTCTTGACTTTAAAATGAGGGCACACTCACCAAGATCTTCTTAAAAGAGCAACAATACCAACCAACCAGAGCTCCCAGGGTCTAAACCACCAGCCTGAGAGCACATAGGGAGGGGCCCATGGCTCCAGCTGTACATGTAGGGGAAGAGGGTCTTGTCAGGAGTAGGTGGGAGAGTAAGTTGTTGGTCCTGTGAAGGCTGGATGCCCCAGTGTGGGGGAATTTGAGGGCATGGAGGTAGGAGTGGGTGCGTGGGAGCACATCCTCATAGAAGCAGGAGGAGAGAAGATGGGATGGGGGTTTTCTAGGTAGGTAGGGAAGTGGGGAAAGGGGATAACATCTGAAATGTAAATAAAATATCCAATAAAAAATTTAATAACAAAAAGTCAGGTGTTTGACTCAATGACTATGTAATAAAGGTCAAAAGTGCATTTCCCACCTTCAAATAGTAACCAGGCCTGAGTCTATTTATCTTCAAACATCAGGGTAGACAGGACACATGCACAGTAATCCATTCATAGACAAGATGGCATTTCTTAAAGGTGCTCAGATTCAAATACAACTGCTTATTAACCACATCTTAAATTAAGTAGCTATTCTTTTTATTTTTTCTTCATCACAGAGGGTGCTTCAGAAGAGGAGATCAACCTCAGCAAGATGGTGATGAAATTCTGGGCCAACTTTGCTCGGAATGGGTAAGACAGGTGGCTATGAAGCCAAAGCTGAAGGTGTGGTGCAGTGAGTTATACTCGTGAGGAAGGACTAGTTTTCTAATGTTTGAGTGATAGTCCTTCTGTCCCTCTGATTATCGCTTTCTAACAATGAGAACTGGGTTCATCCAATTTGTATTTATGATAATATTTGTGATAGTTCAACATGAAGGAGAGAATGCGAATTTTGGCTCAGACTGGGGATTTGGATCATTTTGCCTATTAGCTCTTGTGTTGGAACAGAACATCGTATGTGAAGCATATGGTAGGTCAAAACACCTTACCTCCTGTCATTCATGAATGGAAAGAAAGGGACAGGATCCTACTGTAATCCTCAGTGGAAAGTATTCCGTGATCATCCTTCTCTAAGTCATACTTTATTACTTTTCTTCCAAGTCCCAATGGCACTATCGAGAAGAGATCAAAGCTTCAACCCATGAGCATTTGGGGTAGTATTAAGCTCTGAATTATAGCCTCCTGCCCATGACTCCCAGAAGTTCAAGCCCATCACAAAAACTCATTTCCACAAATCCCTAGCTTCTCATTACTTTTAATACTGCTTTGACATACTAGTCCAAAAACTTCCCAGTTTCAGGCAAACCTTTGCTATGAGAACCCACACAACAATAAAGTAACATATTTCTAAGATACAAGGAAAACAACCAAACATTGCTGCTCTACAGGGAGGGACAGGAGAATGGCAGTGAGGAGCTAGACTAAAGCAGGTCCAAAATCCAAGACAGAAGAATTTAAATCCTAAATCTCCCCATGGAACATCCAGGAATCTATTAACAGACATGGGCTCTGAATTCTGGGGCATGTATTCCCCTAAAGACTCAATTCCTACATCCTCTGTAGCTTCTCTCGGGATCTGTGGTGGTTTAAATACGAATGCCCCCGATAGGCTCATATAGTTGAATGCATAGTCCTCAGGGAGGAAAGCCCTTTGCTTGGATTAAAAGGATTTGTGGGTATGACCTTGTTAGGAGAAGTGTGCCACTCAGGCTGGACTTTGAGGTTTCAAAAGCCCTTGTTAGCCCAGTCTCTCTCTGCCTGTAGATCAATATAGCTATCACTCCACTACCATGCATACTGTCATGCTCATGCCATGACAATAATGTACTAAGCCTCTAAACGTTTACTCAAAGTCCCAGTTAAGTGCATTATTCTATAAGATTTTTTTTTTTTTGGTCATGGTGTTTCTTCACACCAAGAGTGACTAAGACTCATTCTGCTCTGAATGAGTCTGAATGTTTCTTAGGTTGATGTTTTAAGCCATGCCATTTATAGCTTACGAAGGTCTCCATCAAAATGTAACTTTACTCTCATAGCTTCATGCATCACGTGCTCTCAGGGATGCTACCTGAGACATCAAACCTTCTACACACTTGGCGATTGCCCATGCTTTCACTTGAAATCCAGATAGCAACCTTGATGGACATGTAAGCCTTGCATTTTCCTTGCCTACAAAATCAGTGCAATGTGATGATGCCGACTCTAGCTTTCGGTGGAGTTAGGCTCTGAGGGCCATTAGCTATAAATCCACTAAGAACCTGAACATAGGGAAACCCATATAACATACTGTAGATAAAGAACAGCTAATGCTAATATCTCAAACAGTGTCTTTGAAACAAGTGATACCCTTGTAATGGGCCATCTTGCAGATTCCTGAGACGTCCTCAGGAATATGTGCTCCTTTCATCTGTTCAGAAGACTTGCATCTTCATTGGCCCTACTCTTAATTTTGAAACACAGAATCATTCAAATCTTTATGCTGTTAGTGTTTTCCTTTAAATTTCACTGTAAATCAAATTGAAATCAACAAAATATACCCTAACATTGCCTGAAAGCTGTGATGTGTTTGAACAAGCCCATCAGTTATGCAGTCAACTGTCACTGCAACCAGTCTATCAAGAAAAGTCAGGCATGGACAAATGTAGACATAATGAACACTAATTATCTCTAATCACGTTCCTCACAGAGGCTTCATTGCCCTCTGAAATGTCACAGGCCTGGCTTCCTTGTCTTCTTTCTTTTTAGAACCCACTAGAATCTAGAATATTCTGAGTTTACTACAGCATGCTCTCAGAACTTCCAAATTCCTTCATAAACCAATTAAAACGTATTCCAGACTACAATGACAACTTAACCCCCTTCTCAAAAGCATTTTAGATGTTAGATTTCAAATGCTTTGACAAAATGCCCGAAGTCCACTCACTTAAATGGATATTGTATTCTAGCTCTGAGTTTCACTTGGACTTTTCATTTAAGGCTTGTGATGAGGCAGAGCATCACATAGTCAGGAACCCATGACAGGAAGGAGTGGGACCCCAGCACTATCCATGGCCTCCAGTATTTGCTCCTTCCACCTACACTCCACCATTTATTCCACTAGATTCTAGCTCAGTACCAACCTGTAACACATGAGGATTTGCAGAAAATGCAAAATGTAAATCATAACAAGCTTTGAAAAAAATTATGCCAGGAGGTGGAGACCTGTCCATCTGATTCCATCTGATCTGCGGAAGGTTATAGGCTTCTTGGCAGAGATAAGCCAGGGCATCTTTGAGTATCTTTAAGTACCATAGAAGCAGCAAGTTTTGGTGAATTTCTCTTTATTCTGTTCACAGGAACCCTAATGGTGAAGGGCTGCCTCACTGGCCAGCATATGACCAGAAGGAAGGATACCTTCAGATTGGAGTCCCAGCACAGGCAGCCCATAGGCTGAAAGACAAGGAAGTGGATTTTTGGACTGAACTCAGAGCCAAGGAAACAGCAGAGAGGCCATCCCATAGGGAACATGTTGAATTGTGATCAGGAGGCCCAACCAGGTTTAAGCATCTGGAGCTAAAAAAAAAGGGGGGGGGGTATTTATTCATCAGATATTGTTTCCAAAATCAATTGTGTGGTATGCTGTGCAAACACAATAGGGAGAAATATTTGATTTTATGCTTTCAAATTTGGAGATTTTGTTATTTGGTTTTTGAGACAGGGTTACCATGTAGCCTTGGCTTTCCTGAAACTCACTCTGCAGACAAGGCTGGCAGTGAACTCAGACACCCACCTGTCTCTGCCTCCCAAGTTCTGGGATTAAAGGCATGTGACACAACTGACTGGATATATGCTTTCAACTTTTTTGTTTGTTTTGTTTTTGTATTGGATATTTTATTTACATTTAAGATGTTATCCCCTTTCCCAATTTTCCTCCCACACCCAGAACCCCGCTATCCCATCCTCTCTCCTCCTGCTTCTAGGAAGATGTGCCCCCCCACCTACTCCCACCTCCCCACCCTCGAATTCCCCCACACTGGGGTATCCAGCCTTCACAGGACCAAGGACTTCCTCTCCCACCTATGCCTGACAAGGCCATCTTCCCCTACCTATACAGCTGGAGCCATGGGTCCCTCCCTATGTGCTCCCAGGCTGGTGATTTAGACCCTGGGAGCTTTTAATGACATCACAAAACCATTCCCTTAGAAATCAAACTTTAGCTCAAAATGGATTTATGTGTACTAATTATGTTTACTAATGATGTTTTGCACACTGTGTACAGTTTACCCTTGTGTTATTCAAGTGCTCATTTCTCTGCCCTCATGTCTTGTTTTATTCTAGACATGGCATTGTAATGCTTATACCAAGTATTTTCTGTCTCATGTTTGTGTGAACTTTTCTTACCACTTATTCTCCGCTTTGTCAATGCTGATCACCCAGTGGCTGAGCAGAATAGAGAACAGGGTGGGACATCTGCCAACCAGAAGAGAAGGAGAAGGAGGAAGAGGAGGAGGAGAAAGAGGAAGAGAAAGAGGAAGAAGAGGAGAGGAGGAAGAAAAGAGGAGAGAGAGAGATGAGGGGGCTCAGATTAGAGCCATGAAGAAGGAGACAGAAGATCAATAATAATATGCAAGTATTATGGGATGGGCTGAGAGGTAGCCAGATTAGCATAGAAAGTAAAGGTAGATTATTAAATTGCTCAGCTTTTGAGGTGCAGTTTTAAATAATATTGATTTATCCTTGTGATTATTGGGGACCAACACAAAGTAAAGAAATACAGCCACTGGCTTAATTCACTGCTTACATTTATATTAAGAATGATTCATTTACACAATAGAAAAGGGAGCATTGAGAGAGGTTCAACATCATGAGATGCCACCTCCACAGGAGGTGGATAAAAGATTGGCTGTTCCAATGTCTTAAGAAAGCAAGCATACTGTGGGAGAGGGGAGATGTTGTTTTGCTACTTTTTCCTGGGTCCAGTGGCAGATTTGGGGCCCATAAAGCAGGAATGGGGACAAAGGAAAGATGAAAGACAGCAGGACAAACACTAGGTCCTTTATATTTACAGCCTTACACCCATGGAATCATACATTATATTCAGATAAGAGCATCAGCAGGCCACAGTCTCCTCCTCTATAGACCGGGGGTTGTGGTGCATATGGCCTTTTTGAGCTGGCTCTGCTTTGTAGTGTTCTACAGTGGACATCTGTAGGTTCCACATGTGTGGACATGTGGACATGAGGACATGAGTGGTTCCACACTGTTCGAGGTTATTCTGACCATATCACACATTGTCTGCTTTTCTTTTGAAGTCCATGCCAAGGTTTCTATGAGCTAATAATTTGCATTCGGTGTGAAAGCAGAACCAGCATCATGGACAGCCAATGTCTGTCCCCAAATGATGAAGCAGGCAGGTCCTTAGAGCATAGTTTTAGGAGCTCCTTAGTGCTTAGGTGTCAGCATGCAGGGAAACACAGCCTCTCCCTTTCTCATGACTTGTATGACGGGACACTATGGAAATTCTATTCTCAAGGGAACATATTACATTCCCGAGAGCAATGAGTGGGATCGGAACAATTCCTACAATGCCCACAATGCATTTTTTTCCTCCAGATGAAAATGTGTGGCTTAATTTTTAAGTCTTTAATCTTGTCATCTCCCACGGTTTTCTTGTTCACAACATTTAATGGACTTTTGCTGTCACACTGCATGCTTTCTTAATGCATTTTTGGCTGCTGGCTCTCAACTGCAAGCAGAGCTAACAGCTCCTAGCAATAACCAAGGTCCACCTGAATGCTGCTCTGTTGGAAGTTTCCACGACCAGCTTAATTAAGCCCCCTTTAATTTCAGTCACAAGCAAAGTCTCAGGCCAGGAACACAGTGTAGATGACTTCTTTGCCAAAATAAAATAAAACTAGCCTCTATTAGACATTTCCAAAGTTTTACCTTTAAAACATGGCATTATTTATGGAGTTCACACTCTAGTACTAGGCAATCAGGCTACCAAAAGACAAGCAACAATGAAAAAAAAAAAAAAACCAAAAATCTCATAATGCTTGAAGTAAGCTTAAAATTTGGCTATCCTCTGCCAGATGCCTTCAGAGTAACTCCACAAGCCTCCCTATGCCCATCAATTTATCCAATACTTTAGTGGTGTGCACATGATGACAGGCTTGAGATATGGGTAAACCATGTCCTACCTCATACTACACTTAGCTTTATTTACAGCAGGGTTGGACCATGTGGAGAACACTAATCTGAGAAATTGAGAGACTCAGTGTCTATCATCTAGCTTTGCAGACTTTTTTCGAAAAGATAGTATGTGGATGGGTCTTTTGGGAATTACATCCCCTTGCCATGGCTTGTCACCATACATTGTCAGTGTAGACTACATTGCCCTGTTTCTGGAATCTTCACTTGTCTCAGATTGTCACATGTTTTGGCTATTGTGAAAGCTACCAGAACACAAATTAAGTCACTTGTGTTCATTTCAAGCAAGCAGTAATGTCAGGAGAGTTTTAAGAAGGGAACCAAGAAACATCGAAAAGGAGTCTGTCAAAATCACAGCCTTTTACAAGTGCCATTGTAACATGCAATTAGCATATCCTGAGAGGATTCTAGTGTGGCAGCATCTATTCAGAATTGAACCAATGTTATTGATCCTTGTAGTCAATGAATGTGTTTCAAAATAGCATTTTAACAACAATCCTGTTGGTTTTGACTTTTAAGTTTCCTTTAGCCAGCAGCCTCCAACAATTTCTATGGCATCTTATCCTACATCACAATGTCCCATGTTTACTCCCAAATAAAAGCCAGCATTCTTTAAGCTTCTGCCTCCCTCCATGTTTTTATTTAAAGGCTGACTCCCATGGACATACCATCTACATCATTAGAGTTCTGTCAGTTCATTGAATCTTTTTTCTGTAAGATGCTACTTCAATAAGGAGCTTTCACACTATTCCCATATGTAGGGCCTTCAAAGGAGTCTTGGTTTTGGTCGAGGCACTAGCTGGAAAGCCCGGAGACCCAACAGGTGTCCATTGCCTGTAAGGGATGGGCATCTATTTAGCTGCACTCCCAGAATCCAGGCTCCTAACACATGGCAGAACTCCATTGACTGTCACTGTTCAGTCACATTCAGGGCAATGCAGCCCTGCTCAAAGAGCACAGATAGAGGGCATGACTATAGGCCTCAGGCCCTAGAGAGATTTACATACTAATGAGATTCCTGAAGGCCAGAGGGCAGAGCCAATTAAGCATTCTTCCCCAGCCCCTCCCCCTCTCTCCGTCCCTATTTAACTCAGGTTTGCCTTGAGTTGCATATCGAGATCCATCACCATCTGCCATGACATTAAAGCCTGTAACAACCCATAGACTTTCTCTTGTCATTGGGGCCATGTCATGAGGTGCCGTGGAGAAGTCCTTTAATGAGCTGCTGTAGCCACAGCAGTCGTAGTTAACTTCCCTCCTGGAGGAACCCTCAGCATTCCCAGCCACCTTACCCACACCCATAAATGGAAGAGATATATTAATTACAATAATTTGAAGGTTGGCATTGAAAAGTGTCACTTTCCTAAAACTATATAAACAAATAATATTATAACACACAAAATAAAATAATGCCTTGTCCAAAAAAAAGTCATCTGGTATAGAAACTGAATCACTGATAGTCATTTAGTAAAATAAAGAGTGCCTGTCTTGTACATCATTGTGACAGGCAATTATCTAACAAGAGTAATGATCACTGAAGTCATTTCCTTGAGCTTCAGAGAATGGCTTTTTCTGACATAGAGAAGGTTAGTCTCCCTGGAGTCAATCTTGTCTCAAGACTAAATGACAGAATTTTTTATACATCAATGAGACCCATAGGAAGGGCTGCTCTCTCCATGCATACAACTGGCCATCTCGAGGGGCATAAAATACAGGAACCCTGGCCATGCAGAACACCAGAGGATCATCCTAGACTGATCAGAAAGAATCAATTGGTGAGAAGAGGACCAGGTGTAAAATGAGAACAATCTGAAATCCCTGAGGCTAACAGAAAATCATAAACTCAAGAAGGAAATTTAAGGAGACACTAGAAAGTGCAAAGACCTCCCATGTTCATGAATAGGGAGAATTTGTATTGTCTAAGTGGCCATAATATGCAGAAAGAAAGATACAGATTCAGAATAATCCCCAACAAAATTCATATGACATTATGATATGCAGAAAGAAATTCTGAAGTTGATACAGAAACGTAAGACTCACTGTATGGACAAAGCAACAACTATGTAAAAATAAGAATGCTAGAGAATGACAAAGCATGATTCTAAAACATATTACAGAACCTTAGTAACAAAATGAGCATGGTGGTGGCATTAAAATAGATACCTAGCCCCGTGGAATGAAATGGGAGGACAACTCTATGTATCTATAGCTAATTGTTTCTTGACAAAGCACTAAAAATATACGCTGGAGAAAGACAGTTTTTAAGTGGTGCTGGGGAAAATGGCTTTGGTGGTTTGAGTATGCTTGGCCCAGGGAGTGGCACTATTAGGAGGGTGTGTGTGTGGCTTTGTTGGAATAGGTGTGGCTTTATTGGAGAAAGTGTATCACTGTGGGGGTGGGCTTTGAGACTCTCATCCTAGTGGCCTGGGAGATAGTCCTTTCCTGTACTTGGATCAAGGATGTAGAACTCTCAGCTCCTTTTCTAGCAGCATGTCTATATGGACACTGCTTGCCATGCTTCCTGCCATCATGACAACAGACTGAACCTCTGTCACTGTGAGCCAGATAGAATTAAATATTGTCTCAATATAAGAGATGCCTTGGTTATGGTATCTCTTCATAGTAACAAAACCCTAACTAGGACAATGGGTATGTGTATTTAGAAGTTAGAAACTAATTACCTGTTTCTGCCCTGTAGAAAACTCAACTTAAAATAGAAAAATAGTCTTGCTGAACTATACAAAACTGAAGAACAAGGACATAATAGAGATGCAGCATGCCTGGCTGCAGTTATTTCTCAAATAGGACACAGGAAATAAAAACAAGAATTGGTATTTGAGCTTCTATCAGATAGAGAAGCCATGTTCAACAAAATATACAACCAACAGATACATCTACAAAATAACTCTTACATCTAAGGTCCAGGGAATATTTGGAAGAGGAGGCAGAAAGATTGTAACAGCCTGTGGGCCAGGAATGGAAATTGCATTTGCTAGAGACAACAGGGAAGTTACACCTATGATACCTCACCAATTTGGCTGCCAAAACAAGCCTGGAACAATGATACAAGAAATAGATGTGCTAACATGGAAGGAAGAGATCTCAAGCAGCTCTGTCTGCAAAGGAGATGACTCCCCCTGAGTGTGGCTCGAACCATCCCACATGGAATAAAAGAGGATGAAGGAAGAGCCAACCCGCACAGGCATCCTCTATGGTCCTGGCCACCATGGAGCATGATGCTCAGCAGGGCTGTGCCTTCCCATGATAGACAGAGACTGCCAAACTCACCAACCAAAATAAAAGTTCTTTCTTCTAAGTTCTTCAAGTGTTTGTCATGGTGACACCAAGTCTGATTAAAAACATTCATAGTAGGCATAGGGCTACTATTTATTATTTAAAGTCTACATATTTATTATTTATTATATATGTATATAATATATTGTTTATTATATATATGTGTGTATTTATTATATAAAGTCTACAAGGACATTAAAGAAATTGGAGATATGGAGAAGAGCCTGTTCTAAGCAGAACTAGAATGTAAATAAGTATGTGGAACATTAGGCTTCATGTGGCAATGAGACTCTGTTGGGAGCTGAACTGCCAGACATCTGGCAAGGGATACCTGCTAAAGGGGCATAACCAAAATTTAAACTTGCTGAAAGTACTACGATATTTTGGTGTTTATTTTATTTTTTTTTCATTGTTGTTGTTGGTTTTTTTTTGTTTTTTTTTTTTTTTTTGGTAACTCGATTGCCTAATTATAGAATGTGATCTCTGTAAATAATGTCATGTTTTACATTTAAGACATTGGAAATGCCTAGTAGAGGGTAGTTTGTTTTATTTTGGCAAAGAGATTGTCTACATTGTCTTCCTAGCCTGGGATTTTTTTGTGTGTGTGAGACTAAGTTTAAAGCAGGTTTAACTAAGCTGGTGGTGGAACTTTCAACAGAACAGCATTCAGATGGGGACTGGTTATCGGAAGAGGTTGTTAGCTATTCTTGCAGTAGAAGCCAACAGCAAAATGCAGTAAGAAAATGCGCAGTTTGCTAGCAGAAGCCCATTTGATGTCTTAACTGGTCACTTCCCAGGATTTTACTCATTTTATCATATAGTCATAAGGATTCGACACAGGAATCTTTAGGGGAAAGCATCTCAGCTTACTGACACATAAACAGAAAGATGTGGCATCTACAGCCAATGTGACATGGGGAAAATGGACCTGTTAGCCTGCTCTGGGTTCTGGTGTGAGGCTCTCTAGATCTCAGTTTCACACATCACTTCTGCAAGGTGACTATGGGTCAGGAACTGCTCCAGAGGCTACAGCCAGGTGCAGAAAAGCTCTAAGTGTGGCTACCTATAGTTGCCTAATAGGGTGATGTTGCATGTGGTCCTGTGATTCAACAGTGGATGGCAAATAATTCATTCTTCTCAATTATAAAGGTGTGTTTTATATGTGATGGTTGGTGTTTACTTGAGAATGTGCCATACAATTTTATGGGATGAGGTGCCACGACCATCAGCCAGGTTTCAAACGTCAGCAAGATAGTTAATGGGGGTGAGGGTAAGGCTTGGTGCTCAGGAATTAATTGGAGACAGCTTCATTATCTTATTAGAAGGACTACCTAGATTAGAATGTAAGAATGATTGCACATGTCACCTCTTAGCAGTTGTGGTTACTTGCACAAGATCAAGGCAGCCATAATTCTAGCATGCACTGGGAAGGGTCCTTGAAACTGTAGCCCCTGGCAGAGGAGCTATTGAGAGTTTATGATTGTTGAGGGAAGGAAGTCCATTATCCTTTGGGGACATGGTTGATACAGGTTGCCCATGTCCCCATGGGTGGCCCCATGCCCATGTCCAAATGTAGTGCTACCTGGACTCATGTTATTAATAATAAAAAGAGGAAGACAAAAAGGGAAGAAAACAGAATGGAGGCTCTAAAAGTATTTGGAGGGACAGAGTGGTGGATGCTATGATCAAATGAAAATTTCAAAGAATAAATAAAAATATCATTTTAAAAGTTCAACAGATGATTGTGTAAGCTATTTTAAAATAAAAGTCCATGACTAAAGATTGGAAGTAGTTTCCAAGGATCAACTGTCTGAATGACTTTTATATTGGCCCCAGTTTAAGGTAAAATATTAAGATGTCACAATGCTATCCTACGGGAAGTTTTGTTCCCAAGTTATTGCGGTGACCTTAGTGCGAGGTTGTGACTTTGTTAGTCTTTTTTTCCTAGATAGTCTCGTTATCTGGCCAAAGTTTGCAATGTCCTCTCTTGTGTAATTTTCTAGCTTTAACTTATGTTTGTTTTTTTTTTTTTAAAGATTCTGGATGATTTCTAAATAATTAAATAAGTGAGAGAGTAATATTAGTCAAGGCTACACAGGCACAGCTTATGTGCGAGAGTATATGGGAAGATGTTTGATAATTGCAGGCTATGTACGCTGCCCAGTGGTGGACAGTGCATGAGTGTGTGGCTGATCCAAACTGCCTTTCCCTTGAGCCCTCAGGCAGTGTGCATCTGCAATGGGACATGACAGTTTCTCAGATGTTGGACAGTGTCTCTCTCCACAGCATACCAGTGATTAGTCCCAGGACAAGTAGGTAAAGCATCATGTGTGGTTTGCTCTTGTCTAATGCCTACTCTAATATGGGTCCCCATTAACCTGCCAAATGCATAAATGGGCATAAGAAAGCTTGTCAGGTTAATTTGTATCCCTCAGAGATCTTAATATTTAACTCAGTTCCTTGCTGTTTTCTCTCCAGTTCATACAGTTAGACATAGGAATCTTCTGAGGGTCCTCTAATGGAGAAGCAATGATATCAATTAATTGACACTTAGATGAGTCACCGTCAGCTGAAATAATGCAAATTAGACTTCAGGAACATCTCTGAGAAGTTGTGTGAGGCTTGTTAGACCCAAGTCACCAATCATTTCTGAAAAAACGAAGTCACCCTAAGACAGGACGTCTATGCCCAGGTACAGGCAAGCTATACGTGTGGCCAACTATGTATGTCAAATTCCCTGGAGTAAAGGTAGTCCTTTGACTCAACAAGGGCTGGAAAAATAATTTATTCTTATCTTTCATGTCTTGCTAGAAAAGCACTGTACAGTCTTTTCAAATGGAACGCCAGAGCTGTTTGCCAGAATTCAAACTTCAGTTAGCTAGGGAAAGTAAGATGTGTGTGTGTGTGTGTGTGTGTGTGTGTGTGTGTGCATGAGCACATGTGCGCATACATGTACATGTGTGTGTGTGCGTGCATGTGCATGTGTGTGTGTTCTGTAATTGGAAACAGACTTTATGTTTAATTAGGAGGCCCAGAGAGACCATCCCATGTAAATAGGGATGTATAGAACTTAAAAATTCTTATTTTTAAAAATCTGAAGGTGTTTATTTCCTCTTCCATGGCTCTTTTCATTATTGCCAGGTCAGGCTCCACTCCCAAAAATATCTGGAAAACAGGAACTGGAGTTGATGAGGAAAGCATTTTTTTTTTTTTTTTTTTTTTTTTATCAGAGTGCTTGCTCTTTAAGACCACATTTTCTTCTTGGATAAAAATAAGAGAGGAATGTAAACTCATACCAATCTTTTCGAAGTAGAGCTTGTCTACATAAGTTCTTTTACTAAATCCCCACACTCATTGAAGGTCTCCACACCTTGTCACAGAGTGTGAAAGAACATCTTTTAAACCTGAGGTCTCTGGAAACTTCACTGCAGATAAAGACACTGGTCTTGGGGAAGCTCTCAGGAGCATGTCTGGAGTGGTGGAATGCTGGCTTGGTGTTGCTTCTTATCAACATTAGTCTGACCTAGTGAAGGAAACTCTCCTTTCTAGGCTCCTGTTTTCTCCTGTCAACCTTTCTAACACCTAGCCATTCCCTCCTTATCTTTGACCATTGAACTGACAGTGTCACTATGCAAAAGGTCAAGGCAGTTTGTCTTGTGAGAAGTCTGTCAGTTGCTCCACTGCCCTAATAAATCAGGCAGGGTGGGTGATTACTAATCTGGACTGTATAGAAGTCATTTGCAGGGGAGTTCATTTCTGATTTTGAGATTGAGTTACTTTGTACTATTTGGCATGCCCTCTCACACCGTGGCCAACAACAACAAAAAAATCAGCTTGTGCTCATATATTATTCTATTTGGGCTGTCTTAGTAAGGTGACTCAGGCTTGGTGGAAAACAGGGCTGAATACAGACTATTAGTTTCATGTCTTTTGTACATGGAGGCTGATCATCCAAGTTCAAGTTGCCACTATGGTTGGTTTTCTTTCAAGCCTGCTTTTATTCTTTTCAGGGGCCCCTCCCCCCATTCCTCTATACATATGCCAAGTCCTCTGTGCACACTTGCTAAGTGATATCATTTTGCATACTCTAAATTCCTTCCATGATGACATCAGTCAAACGGGATTAGCATCCACTATCATGGCCTTATTCTACTGTCTATTCTTTTAATGGGCCTATGTCTAAACACAATCACATTAGGTAGGAAGTTTGAGGGTAGGTCCTGCACAACTCAACTTTCAGCAGACACATAGTGATTTGATCTCAAATCTTGGAATAGGAAATCATGAATCCTCTGTCCTATGTTGGGTTGTCTTAAGGAACTCGTGATAAGTACTGCAGTAGAAGTTTACTTTGGGAGTCGCAGGGAATGGTGATAAATAATGAGATGGAGAGAGCAGGGAGGAAAAGGACCAGGGAAGGGCTGACTACTCAGCATCTAGCACTGTGTGTGATCAAGGTCAACGCCAGAAGAAAAAGTGGGGCAAAGACTGGGTTTCACAGCTACTCCAGCAAAGAGGATTCTTGATACTTACTGCCAGCTCTACTCAGTCAATGACTGAGAATCACTCTCGAGCTAGAGGACTCTGGACGGCATTGTTCTACTTCAGAAAACCTTCTAACATGGATGGGTAGCTGTTTTTAGAAGGGGGAATTCACAGAGGAACACTGGTACTGTGTGGTTCTAGGACACCTGCCATCACTGATGGCGTCCGCACTACCATTTCCACTCTGAGATCTCTAAAAGAGGCTGTAGGAGTGAGCGTCTGTGCTGCAGCTTAGGTGAGAGACTAGAAGTCAAGTTAATAAAGTCTCCTATGCTACTGTGTAAAAGTACTTGCATTATATCTGTACCTCTTGAGAATGGCTGTCCCAAAACATATACATCCATATATATCAAATACACATGAACATGCACATACATATATATGATGTATGTGTGTGTGTGTCTGTGTTTGTGTATGTATGTATGTGTATGTATGTAGGAGATTAAGTTCTTGATCTCAGGAAGCCCACACCACTTTTGGAAACTCCAGAGCAGCTGTTATCCAGGTTCAGACTGAGGACTTAGGTACAATCACTGTGTAGACTGCCTTATCTCTTTAGTCTCACAGCTGGGGTTTCCAGCTATTTGCAGGAAAAATCCTGTGTGGAGAAAGCTCACCTCCATTACATTGGTTTGTAATGTAATGGAGGTGAGCTTTCTCCACACAGGATTCACCCCCACAATGTCACTTTACATCATTGGCTATAAACAAATCTCCAGTTAAATGCCAGAAGGGCTGGACTTTGTGACTCCTAGCTAAGCAGTGCTTTTCCAGAAAGAAATCCACACTGACAGAATCAACCCAGTTTCTTCTGTCACCCTGCCGCAGTCCCTCCCTGGAATCCTATGGGTCTTGCTTTCAGCCTGATGACCCCTTGACCTCTCCATAGGTTTCTCTGTGCTCATCCTTTTTGGAGGCTCTTTGCAGAGGCATTTTTGTACCGCTCATGGTTTTAATTATTGTAGGTATGTTAATAGGACATGAAATCTCTGCTTAGCTGTCAGAGAAACTAAGTCTTTAAACTAAATGATAATCTCTAATCTGTGTTTCCCTCTCCAGAGCTGATCCTCTGGATTTCCATGGATCACACAGTGATTCTCACAACTATCTTGAGAGAGGATATGACATTTGCTTAGCCAGCTGTACCAGGTTGTATTCAATCAAAGTACTGCCCTAAGGCACTTGGTGATACTAGAAAGGGGATCCCAGCAGCTTTCTTCATCAGCACTTTGTGAAGGACCCTCTTCCAGTTGCATGCTTACACCATATCCCCCATGGTTTGGAGCTTTCACGTGTGTGCCAGTCTCTCCCTGACCTCACATCTGGTCTGGTTAATGTTCAAAGTATGCATGAATCAATGAACTGGTAAGTGGTAAAAACCAAGTGTTTTGAAATAGAGTTCAATTCATGTAAGAAAGTTCTATACCTAAATCTCCGTCCTGAACAAGTGAGCTTCCAAACTTGGTTGTGTGTGGCCTAAGACAGGGCTACTTGGCAAGATTAGTAACTAATCAAGACTTCTCCAAGGAGGGTAGTTGAAGCTTAACATTGTTTCCAGACACAAAAGTCCAAAACTCTAGAAAAGTGAAGCGGAGAGATCTCCCTGGTGAACAACTGTGCAGCCATGAGAGTCTCCAAAAATTTCCAGCCTGTTACAAGAAGCTCCCGACCTCACTAAATAACTCCCTGGAGGTATTTGCTAGAGTCTGAGAACTCCTGGCACTCTGAAGTAAGAGTGTTACAGGGGAAAATGCTTACGTAAGAAGCTGTGGATTGCATTTATGGCCATCTGTTATCTGAGATTTCCATACTAACTGTTTATATAAGACAGCAAATGCTGGGTGGATGAGTGTTCAGATAAAGCAGGGTAAACTTGGAAGAGCCATGGCTAAGGAAGGGGAAGAGGGTTTTGTGTGTGTGTGTGTGTGTGTGTGTGTGTGTGTGTGTGTGTGTAGTTCTGCATTGTGTAATTGGGCTCTGTGGGCAGGTCTCTTGGGCAGGTTCCCAGTTTGTGGGCAGGACTTTACACTCCCTTTCCTTGCGGATCAGAGTCAGAAACCTCATTGACTTGGGAGCCTGTCCATGCAAGATGTGCCTCTGTGCTCTGTTCCTCGTGTCTCTAGCAGCCTGCGTGGTTTGCGGTGAGTACTTTTGAAATACAAATTTGTGGGCACACAAGAGTTGCAGGGTTGTGCCTAGAGCACAGACAAGACAGATTTAGTTCTACAGGAGAATTCACTCTCCTCACTTGGATTTGCCTCCAAGTGGCCCAGACCATGGTACAGGACACACTGAGATCAGGAGACAATAAAATCCCTAAGACCCTACAGCACACTATAGGTGCAGAGGACAAGGAGCCAACTCTGGTACAAAAGGAATCAAGACAGGTCGGTTTCCTTACTTCACTGGATTGTAGAGGATTAGTTGGTTTCATTCATAAAGTTTTCTAGAGGAGAGGTACACTTGCAATAAGGTGCCCATTCATCATGCCTTTACATGTAGTGGGCCCTCTATGCATATTTTCTATTAATACATAAATATAAGATGGATTATTGGAAAACATGGAGTATAGTCAAGCTAGCACATCAGGACCCAATAGCCATTGAAAAAACACTTTGTTACTCATTATTTCCAAGAAGAAAGACATAGTACTAAGGTGGGGATGACCAGGAAGTGCCAGATCCGTGAGGAGGCTCAGGATGGGGGAACCTGTAGCAAATGCCTCTTTGGTTAACATTTCAGGGGACTCTAGGGAACAGTGCACATTTTAAGAGTCTGGTACCAGGTTCAGGGTGATGAGGCCAGATGGACAAGTAGTCCATGTTATCATAAAGGAAACGTTTAGGGTCATTACTGAAATAGACTCTGAGAGGGACAGTTCCCACAGGTCATGATAGCCTCCTAAACATCAGACATACAAATTAAATTCATGGTGAATATGTGGTTATAGCATTGATTTTGCTGTATATCTGTGCCATTTTATTGGCTGAGATAAGTGGCCTGCAGAGACTGGTATGCTCTTCCAAGTTTGCCTGGCAAATTGTGTCCCGGGCTGTCTCTAGCTCTTGAATCCAAAGCCAGTACTCAGCAATCAATTCCCCAAATGCCTCATCCTGCGTGGTTAGGTGATATTGAGAGAGGCCTGGAACTGAAGGACCCAGATTTGAAGAAGAACATGCCTTTGCTGCTGGTCACCCTGGCAATGCCACTCTCTTTCTGTCTTTAGGAACTTCACACAGGATACTTCCAAATTAAGTGGGCATACCAATAGTTACCTGGAAAGACTATTGTTATAAGTACAAAAAACTGGGATGTACTTCTGGTATACAGTAGGCATCACATATGTGTGCAATGATGTAAGTCATAACTTCTGTTGGCAATATCCTCCCCCAACCCCTACCCCTTGCATGCAAGCACACTTTGTTCTAGGTGATATGGTTGAAAGTTCACAGTTAATTTAGCCATGCCTGATCATTTGTAATCAGACTTTGCCCTCTTTCATCTATGAATCATTATTTTTATCCCTCTTCCTCCTCTTCCTCCTCTTCCTCTTCCTCATCTTCCTCCTCCTCCTCTTCCTCTTCCTTCTCCTAAAGCTTCCATGGTTCATGCCTTCTCCTGTCAAAACTCTTGGTGGGTGTTCTCATTCAGCTGTAGCTGTGTCTCTCTAGGATCTTGGCTCTCTCTCTTATGTTATGCTCCTATAGTGGAGTCACACACACACACACACACACACACACACACACACACACACACACACACACTCACGCTGCATACCCTCAGCTCAATTGGACAGAGCCATCTGCCCCTTTCTGATTTTTAATATGGAGATGATCACATGCAATGCTGTTTTTGTTTGTTTATGTTTTTTATGTTTGCCTTACTACACAGTTCAGGTTATACTTTCACTTGCTATATAGCCCAAGCTTGTCTAGAAATTAAGGTGGTTCCCCCTGCCTCAGTCTCCCAAGCAATGGGGTCATAAGTGCACCCCAACAGCCCTGGTTCACTTGCCAGGCTATCTCACTTCCTTCTCCTTGTACCCATCCCATAGAGAGCTGATGTTACAGATTCACTGTAGGTAAAAACAATTCACCTGTTGCCTTCTTTTTCTCCTTAGCATCATATCAGGGCAGGAAGCAAGTCCCCATTCCTCATACATAACTCCGTATCTTTTAAACCACTTTCTTTCTGATTATAAACAGGGCCCAAGCACAGAAAATAACTCTTGAATTCACGAAGGAAATGGAAATATCAACACTCCATGTTTCAATCTATGGATCACTTCATAATCCAGGTTTCCCAGTGGTGGGTTTAAAAATAAAAAGTTAAACAAAATAATAATAATTAACAGCCATGACATAAGAACACAAGCAGGGGATTGACTTCTAATAACACCAGGCATGACCTCAAGCTTCTAATAGGAATTCCCAAAAGAGTCCCCAGTGTTAATGGCTCTTCTCTATAAAGCTCATCTCAGACTTAGGAAGAGGTCTCAATCTGATAATTTAATGATCTTAAAGTAACACACATACACACACACACACACACACGCACACACACACATCGTTAATCAAATGCCATTATGTCAAAACAGGATAAGTTGAGGGGCAAATGTACCTGTGATTCCAGGCGTTCCCTTGCTTTCGTTTACAATAACTAGCATCAGAAATAAAAACAACCAAATGTCCATATTATGGAACTGGTAAATGAGCTCATGCCTCATAGGTAACTATTTTGTAAGTTTGATCCCCATAAGGACTTTCTGGTGCCAAAGCTATTTTTGAAAGAAAAATCTGGAATTTTCTTTTCTGACAAACCTTATTATTATTACTATATAAAAATTTATACAATACTGATCATATTCTTTACCCTTCCAAACTACCCTGAGTCCTTTCCCACCATCCTACCCACCCCAGGCCCAGGTCATGTTCTCTCTCTCTCTCTCTCTCTCTCTCTCCTTATTGAGGAGGAATTGACATACTTTCTGCAGCTAAAGGGAAACAGGACCAGAAGATAGAAATCACACGTTTAAAACAATGCTCTGACAAGAAGGCTATTAACCAAACAAAGAAACACCAGGATTAGTTGTGATGAAATGTGTGAACATCCTCCTGATGCTTAGGGTAGTTCTTTCTGGTCTCACAGAAGGTGGAAAAATAGATAAGGAAGCTGTGAGAGATTTGGGAAGATTGTCTGCTGTTGAAGAATGGAACCAAAGGTCAGATGGATATCATTCCATTTCCTCTTCCCCTTAGAGGATCCTACACAGACAGACCAGAGTACTTTAGATCATTGTGTTCTCAATTCCAGAAAAACTTCTTTTCCATGTTTGCCCACCATGTAAACTCTAATCATTTAACCAGGCATTCAGTGCCCTCCCTGATACACATTGAATTCTATGGATTATCTTCTCCCTATAAACTCCACCCATAGGCTGTTTATCCTTCCTAGCCGGGCACTTATTTTGTTTGGACCTCTTGATTTTGTCCCCTGTTTAATTGCTCTATATTTTCATTGTTCATAGTCATCTCACCTCTTGCTCAGCTTTTCAGCTCCTCCATAATGTCACCAATCAGAAGACCTCATATCTTCCAACACAAGCATGTCTGTTTTCCTATAAGGCTCACCTTCTAGAGACAAGGGGCCACTTCTTTTTCATCCTATAGTTCAGCATGTTGCTCAGCACCAGAGTTCTGATGGATACAGGTTTCTAGAGGGCTCCATTTTTTCATTAATTTATTTATTCATTCACTTTATATCCTGATCACTGTCCCTCCTCAGTCCCCACCCTCCTATAGTCTCTCCCCTACACTTTCCTCCCCTTCTCTGTGAGTGTGGAGGTCTTCCCTGGATATCTTTTACCATGCCACATTGAGTTTCTGCAGGCTAAGTGCACCCTTTCTTACTGAGGACAAACAGGGGAGCCTAGTTGGGTGAACTGGATCCACAGACAGGTAATAGAGTTAGGAGCAGCCTGCTCCAGTTGTTGGGGGAACCTGATGAAGACTGAGCTGCACATCTGTCTCATATGTGCAGGGGAAGAGAGGGCTAGGTCTGGTCTGTGCATGCTCTTTGGTTGGTGGTTCAGTCTCTGAGAGCCCCAAGGGTCCATGTTAGTTGACTTTGATATTCCTGTAGAGTTTCTATACCTTTTGGAGCCCTCAACCTTCCCCATAACTCTTCCATAAGAAACCCCAAGATCTGTTCAATGTTTGGCCGTGGGCCTCTGCATCTGATTTAATAAGCAGGAGAGATGGCTCAGGCATTAAAGGCTAGGCTTACAGCCAAAAATGTAAGAGTTCTGAGAAATTTCTAAAAGGGAAACCAAAAGTTCTGTTCATCCTGGCAGTTCTTTTTCCTTCATGACTTTGGGATCCAGGTCTGATCTGATCACTCCTCTGTGTCCACTAGGAAACCCATCTTCACCACCTGTGGTAGACACTGTTCAAGGCAAAGTCCTGGGGAAATACATCAATGTAGAAGGATTCACACAGCCTGTGGCTGTCTTCTTGGGAGTCCCCTTTGCCAAACCCCCTCTTGGATCCTTGAGGTTTGCTCCACCACAGCCTGCAGAGCCCTGGAGCTTCGTGAAGAACGCCACCTCCTACCCACCAATGTAAGCTGCTGGCATGGGTCTGGGCCTCATTCTGAGAGAGGATTTGTCTTTATGTGATGGAGGAGGGAGTCATCCTCTGGCCAGATAGCTGTTCTTCTGGAAGCCTCAAGAGTAATTTAGAAACATTTAGACCTTAATTTAGACCTTTCATTCTTTTCTAGAGTCCTCTGTTCAGAACCCTCTCTAAAGTGACAGTATTAAACAGAACTACGGATAGGCAGGCCACACTAATTAGTTAGTAGCTAACTAAGTTATTTACTTGTGTGTTAGCTTAAATGAGTTAGTATACAAGGAAAATTAAAATCTGTGCCTGGGACTCCAGCGTGACTCACTAACTCCCACCAATTCTTTATCTATTCTACATTTGTCCTTTGTGATCTCTTGACAGAGAAGTCAACAGTTATTCTTGCATAAGAGGCGGATAGAGGTCATTACAGATACCACTGGCTTTTCTTGTGCCTGGAGATTTGGGCAAAGAGCAGGAAATACAACTGAATTAGTATCATCTAGCATGTCAGTGACTAAATACTAGATTACAGGTCTTTGGGATCATCCCATAAAGATGTCAGCCATGACTTGCAACAGGATAAAGAGTTATTGGTATAGCTCTTGGATTCACAGAAATCTCATAAGCACTAGAAGAAGGCCTTCTGGTGAACGATCAGAGTCACCCTCAGCTCACTGAACTAGGGCTAGCCAAGAGCAAAGCACTACACAAACACTGGTGAGATTGTCATATCCCAGGTAGGTCAGACTACGAACATCTCTCCATTACCCAGGGTGTCTCAAAGGCTTGAATAAATGGAGAGATGCCAAGTACTTCTCTACTGGGTTGATGGTCTCCAGGTTCGCACCACTTAACCACAAAGTCCCTCTTACTAATGACACTGGATTCTAGCCCTCCATTTACAAACACAAACATCCTGGTGCAAGGTTGAAGCTCAGGTGACATCTCCCATTTCTATATGTTGGAATCTCAGGTGTTCACTCTCCCCTCTAGGTGTTCCCAAGATGCAGCAAGAGGGCAGAGGGTCAATGACCTCATGACGAATAGGAAGGAGAAAATCTATCTTGAGTTTTCTGAAGATTGTCTCTACCTAAATATTTACACCCCTGCAGACTTTTCAAAGAACAGCAGGCTACCGGTAAGTTTGGAAACCACTAATCTAGTCCCATGTGCTACAGCATCCGGGTCTTTGGTGTGACTGGAAGGAAATGAAGGTAGCTAGACATAAGAGCAGACATGCCAGGACTGAGTCAGGGTCCAAGAGCTTCCTTCCACCAGAAGGAGTGGCAGGAAAATTGCTTGGGTCTTTAATCTTCACACTTGTGTATGCTCTTAGGCAGGGACTGGCAAGGGAGATGTGGGCTGCCTTTCTCCTCATGTTACTTAAGACAACTTTCACTGCCATGGGTAAACTCTCATGCTCCATAACAGCAGTGTGGAGGGAGGAGTCTGACGCAATCTCATAAGCACTTTTCATGTCCTTTGCCACCCATCTGTGACTGTATTGTATGTAGCTCTTTCTCCTCCCTGGTTGCCTTTGGCACTTGCTGGTGGCCTAATGAGTCAGCATTTGCCATAGAAATAAAGAGGCCATGGAAGGGCAGGCTGCCAGTTACAGGGTAGAGTCCCGAGGAGAAGCTACTATAAAAGAGATATCTTTGAAGTGGAATAAGACAGGGTATGAGCATCCACTCAGACTCCTGGCAGCATCTGGGACAGAACTCAGATGTGTAGGAGGAAGCAGAAGTCACCAGAATCATATTTCTTCCTAAATATATTTGCATTGTGTAAGGAGGTAAGAACAAATCTCACTCCCACTCATTTGTTCACCTTCTGTTTTGGACTCCCCATCCATACAGCCAGACTTAAGAATGAGGATAAGAAGTAAGAACATGGACAGTTTTGTATAGCTTTGCCTTCATGGAATATGGCATGCAAGTCCTTACAGACATACAAGATAACAGCTTCAACATTTTATTGGCCAACCTGTTGGTTCATCTTTACTCTAAGATGAGTTTGACCCTCCATGTATGTTGTAGAGAGCCCAAGAGGAGAAGAAATAGAAGCTCATGGAGTTTGAAAAGCAAGGAACTATCAAGCTATGTACACAGGCTGTAGGGACATGGGATGTGGGCATATATTCTGGGTCTGTTTCTACTTGCTGAAAGAGCAGGAATCATGGGCCTTTCTAGCTTCATTTTCCCTCACATATTGTAAATGTTCCTTAGTGGTTGCTGAGCTGCACCTGAGTCCTGGCAAAGACCACAGAAGCACTGCTCACATTATCCTTGCTTTCTCTTTCCTTATTAGCAGTGCCATATAGTGTTGTATAAGATTTCAACTTTATCTTCTCTCAGTTCTATGAAATGTGACCTCTTTAAATTCTGAAGCCATAAATTAAAGGTTATTATATCCCTGATCAGCCTCAAGTTCTCTAAAACAACCTGGTATAGTCAACTCTTAATAGTCAGATGGCTGAAGGCTTGACAGAAAAAGTGGATGTAAACTTGGATTAGCAAGATGGGGAGGTGGAGAAGTAAAGGCACCTGAGAGAGTACCAATCGGGGTCTAGAAATGAGCATGTAGGCACATCACAGGTAATAGGGATGGAAGCTAAAAGACTCAGCTGTAAGAATGGACCACATGTCAGGATGTCAGAGTGCTAGGAAAAGATAACACCTTCGGCCAGGCCATTGTTGTTCACATGATGATGCTTTCAATTAGAAGAACCCTGGGAAGACTTGGCACATAGGTCTAAGAAGAAAGGTGGGGACATTGAATGAGGTGACATCCTGGCTTCCAGCCAGCTAAGTCAACAATGAAAGTCAATACTACCTTTGCAACCCAGCTAGACCCTGGTAAACTTTGAGTGTGATGCTCTGAATCAGGGCCAGAGCAGGAAAATCAAACCAGACATCTTCTGAGTCCCTTCCCAATTCCATTTTCTAGAACAAGTATGACTCTTTTTTTTTTTGCTAACTAGGTGATGGTATGGATCCATGGAGGTGGTCTGACGGTGGGTGGGGCATCAACCTTTGATGGACGGACCCTCACTGCATATGAAAACGTGGTGGTGGTGGTTATTCAGTACCGCCTGAGCATCTGGGGATTTCTCAGGTAAGGTTTGTGGACACGCCTCTCTGCATATTGGCTACTATATTGATTAGCTCTATGGAAATGTATTTGAAATGTGTCAGTAATAAGGAAAGCAGAACTATTTAGGTCAGTGTTTGGGGTGACAGAATACCAAGGACTACACCATTATTTCGACTTGGGTATAGGGTGAGGCCCTAAGCTATACTGCATCATGATGGAAGAATAGAAACTGAGTCTATGGGACAAAGAGCCAACCATATGGTAAATCAGAAAGTTCAAGAAAATGGAAAGTTGATCTTGCCTTTTTGGTAACAACTCACTTTCTTGGGATATAGCATGATTTTACTGAGCATACAGACTGCTTCAAAATACAGTGCACCCAGTGAAAGACCTCACCTTCTACAAATTCTAACACCAAAGAAACCTAGCACATCCTAATGTGCTGAAGCCCCTGCACATGAGCTCTTGTGGCAAAGAGCAGATCCAAACCATTGAATATGTATGCAGCCAAGTTGTCATTCTAGAAGCTAGCTGAGACTTTACTGGTGCTCATCCCAATCTCATATGGCTTATAACACTGGCTACAATGAGAAGGTTCCTTGCCCTGATTTTGCAACTGTCCTCCTTGCTACCATGTCGACTACTTTTCTGTCCCTTTCTTCTTGACTTGGTGACTGTGTGCTTCCTTCTCACTGTCTATAAATACTCTGAGTGATTCCAGCAACACTTCTACCCAATTTATGACCCCCATTCTCCTTTAAATCCTACGTAGTCCTTTTACCTACCTCCAGGTCTTCTCTACACATGTACAGAGTTCTCCCACTTCACAGGGAGAAGCTGGACTACTGATACCAACCAAAGTCTTCATCTGTCTTCCACAAGGCACCTATATAGCTACTGCTGTTGCAAGCACCCATATACTCACAAGGGTTTGCATTCATCCTGGACTCTTGGCTCATGCCATTTTCCCCCAGCCAGGCAAAAGATCCTTGCAAGTTTATCTTTAAAATATGGTCCATCCACTTGCTTTGGATCCATTTTACCACCTAGCAAAGCCTTGGAATAGGTCAATGTTATAAGGGTCATTTTAATCAAACTTACAACTTTTACATGATAACTGCTGCATACTATGACCAGAACAGTTAATGAAACAATGACTGTCTGATCCGTGTCATGCCTTTGCATAATACTCATATGAATTGCAATGACACAGAAGCCACACCAAGGCTCATAGCATTGCCTCTACCTGAACCACACAGAAGTTGCACACAGTTTTGTCCCCCAAGTCCCAGGTACTTTATTTTTGCTGCTCATCTTAATTGAAATTCTCTTCTTTTGATATTTACAAAGCTCTGTGTGCCCATTTTACTTATGACTCTAGCAATGCAGCCAACTCAAGAGAGTTTCTTTGGTTATGAGCCTAAAACACATCCCAGACCCACCGTTGCTTCTTTCCTTACCTGATTTTCTTTCCCCAGTCCCTTATACCATATTCTCATTTTATCTGTTAGTTTGTGCTCTGTGCTGTAAGCTGAATGTTGCCATTTTTGTTTTTACTTTGTTTCAAGAGATGCTGTGGCCCTCACACCATAGTTGGATGTCTGTTGGACTCTTAGTATATAGTTGTCAGAATAATGAGTGACAGCCTAATGCAGATGAAGATTCCTATGTCAGGGATGCTGATCTCACCTGGATTCCAGAAAGCTGCAAAGGACCCACCCCCAGTTTATTTATGGTCCTAAGATCCCTGTCATGCAATGTGTACCTTCTATGTCACTTGCAGCACAGGGGATGAACACAGCCGGGGAAACTGGGGTCATTTGGACCAAGTGGCTGCACTGCACTGGGTCCAGGACAACATTGCCAACTTTGGAGGGGACCCAGGCTCTGTGACCATCTTTGGAGAGTCAGCAGGAAGTTTCAGTGTCTCTATTCTTGTAAGTATCTTGGGTTCCATGCCTCATGCCCCGTCTTGCTAATATGTCTGTTGATAAGATCTCTCAGAGACCAGCCAACTGCTGGTCCAAAACCTGGATTTGGTGTTGATTTTACTTCCTGCACAACATTAGATGGTCAGTTGCCTACAACCAAACTGATGGTATTTGGTTCCTAGGAAGCTCAAAATTTTACTTGGTGTCCCCAGAGTTGTAGACAGCTCCAGTTCTAGCTTGGATCAATGACAGCCTTGGCCTCTTCACTTAATTGAGTTCTTTTTCCCTTAACCCACCAGAAGTCTTTAAGAATGTTTATTCAATAAAAAAAAATTGAATCTCATTTTGTACAGAAGGCTTTGGCTTTGTAATGTTTTTGTTATTAGTCTTTGAGCATTTCACGCAGTGAATTTGGATGGTATTCATTATTCCCCATTCCCCATCTCCTGCTTGGCCTCCTGCTTCCCAGTCCCTATTTAACTTTGTGTCCTCTTTTCATTTTTAATTTTAAACTCATAATACATAGTTTATGTTGTCCATGTATTCTTGGAGGTGTGGCCTTCACTGGGGTGTGGTTAACCCATCAGGATCACACTCTTACAGAAAGCAGCCCTCCCTCTCTTGGGTACTATTGACTACCTGTATCTTCTTAGCTAGGGTTGAGGCTTACCTTGTGTCTGTTGAGAAATAAGGTTGATGATAAATTACAAGTTGGAAGAAGTAATTGTTTGGATCCAAGTAGATCTACATGGTAGGGAACTCAAGTGTGGAGAGAAGAAACGATTTTATATGAGGTGGCCTTATGGCTTGTCTATAACTACTAGGGTGGGCATCAGAGTTTGGAGCAGAAGGGTGAGTTCTTTTGTGGGAAGTGGCTGAGACGAGGATTGGGACAGTGAAGAATGGGTAGCGACTGTGCAAAACATGGAAACTGAGGTGAGAAAAATTCTTATATGGAAAATGGGAGTTAAGGAGATGTTAAAGAAAGTTCTGGTAGCCATAGGAAAACACAGAGTTAAACAAAATGCAAACTCAGTGACTGCATTTTACACATACATATTTAAATTGAAAGAAAGAAAAATTGCAGATAAACATTAAGAAGAAAAATGTCATGTATAGCGCTGTGGCTCTTACACTCTTGTATGGTCACTGTGGATATCTTGCCCTATCTATCTCTTACAGTTTCTGCAAACTTACCTATTTTCCAGTCTATATATTCATCTATCATTTATTTATTATTTTTCCATGCACCTTCTGAATCTTATAATCGAATTGTGCTTTTTGTTTAACAATGAAACTCTTCTTTAAAGTGCAGTATGACATAAATATCTCCCCAAGCATTAAATACTCACACAGTGTTATCACTCATAATTGCAAAGTTCCATGGTAAGATATGAATTGATTATTTATTGAATATCCCAAGTGTCAGGATCTTGCGGTATCTTCCATTGTTTCCATTATACACAATAAGATATGAAGTATATATCTTTGGCTACTTCTGTGATAATACCACCATTTCCTTCCCCCCTCTTTTCTCTCTTTGTCCCATATTTCATGTTAACTTGAAACATTAGTCCAAAGCTGACTCCTCATTTTTTTTGCCATGATCATTATTTTTTTAGGATAACATCAAAATAACAACAACAACAAAAATCTCAGACAGAATTTGTGACTAGGAATTGTCAAAATGTCTTTCAAGTAGTTTTTCTTGTCACCACAGGCACTTCTGCCCACATTCTCTGCTATTTCTTACTCTGCGCCCTAGTTCCACTCCTCTGAGTTTCTTTTGTGGAGTCTTAGATCCAGAGTCTCCAAGAATGACCAGGGCAGGGGAGAATTCAGAAGGTAAGTGGATGACATTGTTACCCCTGTAAGCATAAACTCCCCTTTTCTCTTCATGACAGATGCTGTCCCCATTGTCTAAGAACCTCTACCACAGGGCCATTTCTGAGAGTGGTGTGGCCCTCACTCCTGGATTGTATATCAGGGATGTCAGGCCAGTGACTAAGGTAGGTCCTACCCTGGAAAATCACTATACTCCTTCTTGGAGTCCTCAGGGGTCCTTCTGATCATAGGACTCGGCTATGTGCTCCAGAGATTTCCAATGTGAGAATGGCTGAACAGAGCTCCATCTAAACTATATTTAGTAGGTTCTGAAGTTTCTTCCTACGAGTCATGTTATTCACATGCTCTGCCATTCTGCATGAGTTGTGTGGAAAGACAGGATGCCCTTTGAAACATGACACATGCATTAGTTCTCTTTATATAACAGATGTTGGAAGCTAGAGGTTGATAGGCCTGTAAATGGAGTGGACAGTGGAATTATGGATTCCTTGCCTTTTATCCACTGCATAGGGCTTCTCTTAAGATAATACATTTTTGGACCATTGTATTTTAAAAGTTAAGACAACAGGCTCAGATGTGTTCATTACCCACGTTAATACCAGTAACAGAGGCAACATTTTGTGCCTGTATGGAAAGTCTATTGATCTAGAATGCTTTCAGGAAATCTTTTCTATCTTTAGAAATGGCATTTAGGTAGGCAGAGTAGAACACCTGTCTACATCAGTGGAAGATACTGACATGGTTGCCTGTTATCTCTTGCAGCAAATTGCTGTTATTGCTGGTTGTAAAACCACCACATCTGCAGTCATTGTTCACTGCCTGCGCCAGAAGTCAGAGGAGGAGCTCTTAGAGGTTGCACAGAAAATGGTGGGTGTGTAGTCTAGTGAACTTCCTCTACCGGCTTGCACACAAGCTTCATTTATTCAGCTGTTCTTTAGCCAATGTGGATCATGTGATATTCTAACCATAACACACTTAGGCCAGACCCATTAGATGGAGTAGCATTGAAATTACCTGCATCATGGTGGGCTATAGTGAGCACCAGTGAGCGTGTAGGAGTTGGGTTTACTATTGTAAACAAACCCTCAAGTTAGAAGCCTTAAACAGGAAAATGAATGGATTGTAAAAACATCAAATAACTCAAATATAAGAGTGTAGCTTGTTCCAGGTGCTCTAAAGAGTTTACACCCTAGTTTTTCATTGTTTTGTTGTTTTTTTATCTATTCCTTTCAATACTCCTGTAGAGTCAAAGTCTGTTTGACTAGCACTGTCTTGTATCCATTTTTGAGCTGTCCCCTGTGTTCTGAGTCATAGTGATCCAGTTCATGTTCTGAACTCATAAAGACACAGAAGCAAAAGGGCAGGAGCAGAGGATGCATCCCATTCTGCCGATCCACCATCCATCCTGCTTAGTCTCCCATCAAAGTTAAAACATCCTGCCACCGAAGTCACCTTGTTCACACATTCTCTAAACAGAAAAATTGAGGTGTTGTTACCAGAGGAGATAGGGGTAGGGCTGAAGGAGGATGCCAGCACAGAGGCAGGCACCTACTCCGAGCCTCAGTGACTCTGATGCTGTGTCTTAGCACTAGTTAATTCTGACTGCTGCCCCTCCAAGGACCTCATTTTTATCCATCATCTGCATGGACTGAGAAGATGCCATACAGGTTTCTTTTATCCTGCTTGAGAAGAAACTGGGAACACAGGTCTGAAAATGTGCTTTATACCAGGAAGACTCTAACCATAATCATTTTCTTTGTCTCCACAGAATCTGTTTAAACTCAATCAGCAAGATACCAAAAATGTAAGTACCTTCTAAGGTTTGTAGCTGCAGTTTTAGACTGTGATTGCAAAAACTTCTCTCTCTCTCTCTCTCTCTCTCTCTCTCTCTCTCTCTCTCTCTCTCTCTCTCTCTTTTTCTCTCTCTCTTTCTCTCTCCTGTTGAGGTCCAGAGCAACAGGTTAGCAGAGCCAAGAAAACCAGAGGCAGTGTTGACACTCCTCCTCTGAGTGCTAGTTTAGTGCTACCAGTCAGCAACCTTTTATCTTTTCAATTATAACTATTATACTAGAAGGGCCAATGAAAAGAGGCTATACTGCCATATGGCTGAGTTGCTTAACTAAGGGTGGTGGAAACCATTGTTGAGGAACATAAGTCATAAGCTACACAGGGAGATGTAGCACCTTCTTTCTTGAACCCATAAAAACTCCAGTAGTGACCCAGTAGTGACCTCCATGGTCTCCCCTCTTCTCACTTCCCATCAGTAGTCAGGGTCTTGTGACATTAGCCATGCTAAATTTTATAGCCCTGCCCTCTTGACACCCCCCCATCCCTTAAATGACTACGAAATTTAAAGAGTCTCAATTCTTTCAGAAGTTTAGCATTTTTAAAGAAGATGTTACTATGTAACAGCTTATGGTTTCAGAGATGGAAAGCAGAAAAGTGTCTCTCAAAGAATTCCATCTTTCAGGCAAGGTATAGCAAAAATAAATTAGCAATATGTTATGTCTCATTACAATCAGAGGTAAGGTTAAAAAAAAGAAAAAAAAAAGTAGAAAATGGAAATGGGACAGAATTAGAGGAAGCCAAGAGGGAAGTAGGAAAGAGACAGGGGTTCACAGTTTTCCTTAAATTGACACTTCCATTACCTCAAACCCTACTTAACCCCATTTCCTAAAGAATCTACCACCTCTTCTTGGCAATACAGTCTGGAGACCAAACTTATACCACATTGGCCTTTAGGGATACTTAAGATTCAAAGCATAGCCACTCTATTGAGTTCTATCTTCAATAGGGTGTGCAGGATATCTCACTTTGTGACCCCTTTTCTCTCTAATCTTGCTTTGGGACATTCATTCCTTCAGGCTCCGACTTGCACTGTCTTGGATTAAGCTCCAAATGGCAGCATCTCTTTCCTTGACCCACAGCCTTTTCCATCTGGACATCATGCCCTTGACTATGATGCTCACATTGACATCCTGACAGCAATACAGCAAACCTAATAGAATTTGCATTTTTTCCATTTTATAATTTAGGGGGGATGGTCCTGTGATAGCTACTGTGTATAATAAACCTGTGGAAAAGGTAGTAAAATATCTAAACTTGTGGATTTCCAGTATTTAGCATCCACATGCCAGTAACGAATTGCAGCTGAAGCTAAAGAAAGTGTTTTCTTACCCAGGGTTGAAGAAGTATCAATCCTTGCTCAAATGGCATTTTATTATATTATGATTAAATCTTGCCTATGCTAGTTCTTGGTGAGAAATATATGTTATATAAGGTACATTTAAACAAGGTTCCATATATAAGGATGATGACAATATTGTGACCAGTGGTTCCCAAGAACCTAGCTCTGAAATTCCAATGTAACTGAGGCCAAGGATTCACAAATTCAGAATCCATGGGAACTTTATAGACCTAACCATTAGAAATAGCAAAAATCAATTCTAGTGAATATTCATGATTGAAATATTTATTATATGTGTTTCAATATATACATTTATGAATATATAAAATATTTATATTTGCTATGTATCTAATGAAAATGCCTCCCTCCCTTCACTTAACTATTTCTTTTAGTCTTATCATTCACAAATGCTAAAAATTTGGTCTCTGTGGCTCACAGGCCTTCTAAAAGATAAAGATTTCTGAGCACTTCCCGGTCATGGAATCTGTGTTCCAGCTGCTCCCTTACAGAGGTATAGTGAGAGATGTGGGGGATTTCTGACTCTGTACTGCTCTCTTCCACCAGTTTGTGTCAACAGTGCTCGATGGAGTGGTGCTGCCAAAGGACCCAAAAGAGATCCTGGCTGGGAAGAGTTTCAACACTGTGCCCTACATTGTGGGCATCAACAAGCAAGAATTTGGCTGGCTTCTGCCAACAGTGAGCATGAACCTCTTAGACAGATGGTTGTTTACTAACATGCTGCTATCATACCTCTACTTTGTGCTCTCATCAGTTTTGTCTTTAAGCCCTGCCTTGTGTCTGAGGCAGCTGTTCCCATCACTCTAGTGTATTCACCCAAACAAACTTTCTCTGGTATGGCCCAACTGAGATGCACAGGCTTGGGAACTCTATATTACTTGCTCGTCTTTTCTTAATGAATTATGAAGTTCTTGGTCTAGGTAAGGGTCTGTTGCTATAACCCTTTTGTAGCCTGAATAACCAAGGTCAAGTAGAAAGTGAGAGAAGACCTGGGAGTTCAGGAGAGCTGGGCTGAGGTACATATATCATCTCCCTCCTTGTGCTTAGACTCTCCAACCCTATAGATCTCCACAGGGATACTTGGTGGTTCATTGCCACTTTTCAAAAGAAGGGGTTTCTGGGTTATTGTTTATTTTGAATGGAGGAGAAATAGATTCTTTTAAAGATTAAAATACTCACTGCTAATAGTAAAAAAAAAAAAAAGAGGGGCATATTTTAATCAGTAATAGGACAACAGGGATAAAATGATAAAGCATTATCTGAACTACCTCCCTAACCCTAAATCCAGAGGTATCTCCAGACTGTTGAGAACACTGCAAGGTACTGTGGTGTGATGATGAGTCCACACCACTATATCTCCGGGATGTAGGAAGAAGAGAAAGACTCCTCTTTGTGATAACAGGCAGAGGTCTGAGGTAAAGTAAGAGCCTTAAAGGAGTCAGGTCTCTGTCTTTCCCAAGGACTGAAAGAAGGAAACAACAGTTAGTTTCCCAAGCTTTTATCCCACACTATGGATAATACTTTAAAATTTACCTTTAAGCTCTTGAGCTAAAAGTTTTGTTTTGATGTTTTATATTTCAAAACTGAAAGAAATGATTGGAGGCTGGCTGAGAATTGTGTATAGTCGTAGCTCTAAGAGAGGGTACATTTCAGGGTCAGACTTCTCAACAGCGTTTTGCTGGGGGAAAGAGGAATTTCACCCCAAACCATTGAACTTTCTCAAATAGGCATTTTATAGGGTTGTGTGTATCTTAGGAAGTGCCTTATTCTGTCATTGGAGTCAAGCTTAGACATTAGAAGGGAATTAGTCTCAGCTGAGAGTTCTACCGCTCTGCAGAAGGATTGCAGAGATCAAAGAGCACAGGCATAGCTATTGATTCAGATGTTAAAGCCTAGGTAAAATAGTAAGGACTAAATGGAATGTTAAGGCCTAGGTAACTGTTATCTGGCTAGCCTGCCATTATAAGGAAACTTTCTCATATGTTTCTACTGCTAATAGGAAATTTTATAATGCCAAATTGATTACATATTCTATTATGTTCTGTGCCCTTAAAAACCGATCACAATAGAAGTCATTAAAATCATCTTGTATAGTTATCCACAATAAGCTTGGCCCCGAACCAACCACCAGCACTACTTCCTGCACCTGTGTATAAGATCTTATGGTATAAGATACCCCTAGATGGACTCCAACATAAGAGACATAAGGAACTGTTTAAGATAAGACTTCCATTTTAAGTAGCAGGTAAGTAAAGTTTAAGTTCCCATGACCTCCTTGGGCTGACATCCTACTTGGCAGAAAGAAACATGTATGTAGGTTACTGACATCCTTGTTGTTAAGACATGAATGTTACAAGTCCCATCCTGGTAGACAAGTTAAGACATGAATATTGGACAAAGCAAGTCCCATGCCACAACTGAATACCCCAACCAATAGGAGCAGGGTAAGTGTACAACAGAGACGTGCTCCTAAGGAAATTCCCTATTCCTAAATCCTGACTGATGGAATAACTTGGTACAGATGTTTGTAGATCTCACGCTTTAAAAGCACTGTAGGACCTTAACTCAGGGTCATGGTTCAGTTCCCAAATCTAACCTGTGGCCCTGTTCAATCATTCCTGGGGCATATGATCAATAAACTATCCCTGTCTGGCTGACTGTTCTTGTGGTTTGTGAGGCAATTCCTGGACACAAACATCAGAAACTGGGTCTTGTGGGAAGGGTATAACCTGTGCATCTGTTTCTGAGCTTCTTGCTTCTGTTTTAACTTCGAATAATTGTTTTCTGGGGAACTTGTTTCCAGACATACATAAGTATTTAGGGGTGCCTTCAGTTTCTTTCTTGACTTTCTCTGTATAAAACATTTGCTTCATTAATTTCTTTTTGTTAAACTCGTGAGAGACCCAAACCCACTGGATGAACAGCTAGAGCCTTCACCACACAGTAAGAGGATGGTTTTCCTGATTGTCATTTTCTGTTCATTCCTGAGGACTCACAAATTCTTAATCATTTCTTTTAACAGATGATGGGATTTCTACCAGCTGATGTAAAAATGGACAAGAAGATGGCCATTGAATTTCTGGAGAAAATTACTTCCTTTTTGGTAAGCATCTAGGGATTCATGGCCACTGGTTTAGAAATACAGATATTTGGAGGGATTGGGCCAAATTTCAGATGTCTTCCACTGCTTCACCCCAGGAAGGATTTACACAGTCCACAGGAGCGTCAGCCTCAATGAAGCCTCAACCTGCAGGAGAGGCTGGTGATCATATTTGACATCTATTTCAGGTCATACCAGAGGATAGAATTCCAGATGCTGTTGAGAAGTACACAAAAGGTAGTGATGACCCCGTTAAGATCAGAGATGGACTCCTCGACTTGTTTGGGGATGTGTCATTTGGTGTCCCATCGGTAATTGTGTCCCGTGACCACAGAGGTGAGTCACAGAAATTGGATAGGAGAGTGATGAAGATTCACCTGCTGTGGCCCCTATCCTGCATACTCCCTAGGATAGACAGATTGAAAAGATCCTATAGTCAGTGTGCAAAATCTGATTCAGCAGAGGTCCTGTTATTTTTTTTTCTTCCAATCTATAGACTCTGAGGATGAGGTGCAAATGCAAATAGTTAACTTGGTAGTTAATAGCAGTAAACAACACCAGGTATGTGTAGGATGTTCATACTAGTTGCTAGAATGCTTGCTTAGCATGCACAAAGCCATGGGTTCAATCCCCAGCACCCTACAAACTGGGATAGAATATATACCTTTAATCGCACCACTTGAATTATAGTATTAGAATTTTTTTAATGTTGAGTTTGAACTCTTTCTTTATTGATGACTGCTTTTAGACCATCAATAAAGATGCAGGCATTAATAAAGATGAGAGGCAGAAGGATCAGAAGTTCAAGATCATCTTTTGTAACACAATATTTCAGTTCCCTGGCCTATTTTTTATTACATTTCTTTTCCAGATACTTAGTTTCTCAGATTTTTTTTGTATATTCTATGTATTAATCCTATATCAGATATAAATGGCAGAGTTTTCCCCATGTGTAGGCTGCTTTTTCAGTTGACTGAGTTTCCTTTGCTGTACAAAATCTATTTGTAACTTTATTAAGTTTTTTTTGTTTATTACTAGTTTTATTTGTTCAACAATTACCATCCTATTCAAAAATGAAGTCCTGTACATACATCTTGACACATATACTCTATATTTTCCTCTCGCTGTTTCACTGTTTCAAATCTTAGGTTGAAGCCCTTCACCCATTGGGAGTTGTTCTGTGCAAGTTGAGAAATAAAGATTAAGTTTCATTCTTCAATAAAGAGATATCTGGTTATCCTATCACGTGTATTTTGGGAGACTTTTAAAGCCAGGTGTTTGTAGTCATGTGGTATTATATCTGGGTCCACTGTTCTATCTCATTCATCCATGTATCTCTTTCTGCACCTTTCTATTTTCAATGCCATGGTTCTGAAGGATAATTTGAAATCAAGTATTGTGATACCTCCAGGAGCAGTATTCCCACTACTCAACATTGCTTTGGCTATCCAGGGTTTCTTGTGCTCCATTATGAATGTTAAGATTGCTCTGTCTGTTTTGCTAAAAGAAATGTCATTTGGATTGTGAATGGGATTGCTCTAGCAGGCCCCACACAGTGCGGTGCCCAGGAAGGGTAAATAGGGAGTCATTGCCTCTGTAACTGCAGTGTCCTTAGGGTTCTGGAATACAGGGGAGAGAAGGTTGTGAATAATTTCCTGGAACTTCTCTCAGATCCCTGAATTCTACTCTGGCCTCCTCTAGTCCAGCAGGCAGGCAAAGGTCCAAAGGTAGGCAACTTTTTGTACATTTTTATACTTTTACAAATTTCTCTCCTGTCTGTTTGTCTGTCTTTGTATCTGCCTCTCTCTCTCTCTCTCTCTCTCTCTCTTTCTCTCTCTCTCTCTCTCTGTCTGTCTGTCTCTGTCTCTCTCTCTGTGTCTACATGTGAGAGAATGTGTGTGTGTGAGAGAGAGAGAGAGAGAGAAACTGTGTGTGTGTGTTTCTATGTGTATATGTATGTGTGTGTGTGTGTGTGGTGCTGGGAGTAGAACCTAGATCCTCCAGTATGCTAGGCTAGCACTGTATTAGTAAAATATTTTCCAAATCTTTATAAGTTACTTCTGATCTGCTCTTCACTTGTCTATTTCTCTGACTTCAGCATGAATATTTAAACTTTTATAGTTAAAAAATAACAATTCTAAAATCCATCTCTCTTTTGATTTTGGTTTTCTCTATTCCTTTCAGAAAACATATTTGCTATAATTTCATTCCTGTTAACTTTAATGGAGATTTTCTGAAGAATGTTGTATAGGAGTTTTAAAAACATCAGTCTTTTGTTGAAATTTGTTTTCATAATCTGTACATTTTTGCTGGAATATTTATCTGTTTTATCCCTAAGCCACTTGAGCCTGGTGTTTCTTCTTTATTTTTCTATGTGAATGATCTGCCTAGTTTTAAAGGTGGGGATATTGAAGTTCATCCTGTTATTGCAATCTTTATCCTCCCTAAGATCAACCCATGAATTCAACATGCAATATATTTATTTCTCTGCCTTTTCAGTTTTAGCTTGAACTTTATCATTTTATGTAACTGTAGCTACTCTCCTTTGTGATAGTTTCTATCATTGAATAATATCTCTTCCTGTTCCTTCACCTTCAGAAGATACAAGGCTTTAAAATCAGGCAAGTCTCTTTGTTTGTTTTGTTTTGAGAGTATATTAGAGAGAGTTATTGATAGGCAAAGACTTAAGAGTGTTATTTTCTTGGGATGGTTTTGTTGTCATTGTTTTGAAAGGATCACTTTGTTTCTACCTACCTGGCTGTCCTTTCTTGTGGCTTGATGGCTCTCCATAGTGGAATGCTTAGTCTTTTCTGCTTTGATTTTGTGCCTCTTACTAATTTTTACATGTAATTGCCTTGTGGTTACAATCAAGAATCTCTCACACACAGCAGCCTTCCATATTGCTGGTAACAGTTGGTCCTTGTTTGCATGTAGGAGTCCCCTACTTTCTTCATCCTATGTGCACTTTACAACGTTGACATCAGAGTTTACATTTTTTGTGGAGAGCACTTTCTTTGAGCTAAGGCTCGTACTTTTCAGCTGCATTTGTTGGTGCTGTTTTCATTGTTACCCTTTGAACTGAGGACACAGAGTCTCTCACACCATCATTACATAACTGGAGTGGCCTGAAGATAGAGTCTCACACATTACATCATTAATTACATCATTACATCCTCCAGTATCTGAGGACTGGTATGTTAACTTTATGATATGTTATCTGTGCTGTCATGCTTCCTGCTACTCACTAGCATCTTTCTGCTTCATTTTAAAGAATTCAATAATTTTTGCAAGGCCTGTCTAGAAGTAAGTTATGCCATAAGCTTTCATTTATACATCTGTTTCTCATTTCTGAATGCCCCATTTCTTTCAGACATCCTTACTAATACACAAAAGATATATCTCTGAACAAGTTTGTGCTGAAGTGATTTCTATCACAGAGGTACTTACTTGCCCATGTTTATTACCGTGTTATTCACAATAGCTGAGGCATGGAGCTATCTACTGTGACAGCTAAGGTATAGAGCTATCTTCCGGGTTTATCAACAGATGCATGGCTAAAGGACATATAGTATACATAAACAATGAAATTTTCCTCAGCCATAAAGAAAAATAAAATGACAGCACTCGTAGGAAAATGGACGGAAATCTTTATGATTTCCGCCATAAGGAAACATTCAGACTCAGAAAAACAAATAGCACATCTTTGTCACAGGTAAAGCCTAGATTTTTGTGTGTCTGTGTGTCTGTGTGTATGTGTGTAATGCCTGTGTCTGTACATGTTATCTGTGTGTGGGTGTGTCTGTTTGTGCCTCTGTGTGTGCTTGTGAATGTCTGTGTGTTTGTGTGTGTATCTGTGTCTGTTTGTCTGTGTCTCTGTGTGTGTGACTAGAAAGGGAAGCATGAGATAGGAAGAAGAGGTCTGAAGAGAGGGGAGGAGTAAAAGAGGGCAATAGAATACAGGTGACATAAATGCAGAGTAGTTTATTGGAGGAGGAAGTTCCAGAAAGAGGGAGGGAGGAAATGAGAAAGAAGGTGAATAAAGCAAAGTTCTGGAGAGTTCTGTACCAGAGCCCACCCACTTGCCCGATAACTTAAACAGCAATTTAACAAGAAATAAATAACATTATTGTCAGGCACACACTTAGATTTGGTTCAGTTTCTAGAAATTTTTAAGGCCAAGCTGAATGGAGCCACTTAGTGTGTCATAAATCTTCTTGAAATGAACAAACACTAGTGTGTTACCATTAACACCTATAAAGCATATTTACCAAGTTCATTGCAACATTCATTATATAATTGTTATGATGATTGTATTAACATAAGACTCAAATATCACTTTTATTTTTGTTAACTAGTTGCAAATATTAGGAAATCAATGGGTTTTCTTGAAGATGATTTCTGATGTGCTTATGAATAGGGGTTTCCTTTGAAGATAGGAGCCTTGATTACATCTAGGTGTATGTCAACTAACATGAACTGTTATGAATTCATGTCTTTCCAGATACTGGCACTCCCACCTACATGTATGAGTATGAATACCACCCAAGCTTCTCATCACCCCAAAGACCCAAGAATGTAGTAGGAGACCACGCAGATGAAGTCTACTCTGTCTTTGGTGCTCCAATTTTAAGAGGTGATAGCTCTTTGCTCATATGCACGTAGAATTAATAGGGCTGGGCTCCAATCTTGGTTTCATATTCTTGAAAAAGTTTCTCCAGTCTTGATCTTAATTTCTTAATTTAGTATAATGGGGGTGAGGTACACATGGATGTGGCCACTCTTTCCTCTGGTATAAAATACATGAAGGAGAATATGTATTACTGTGTCCCCAGCATAACTTCTCTCACATTCCTGACCATTGACAAGAGATTGAGATGCTGTATATCATACATAGCCCACTTGATGACAAGAATCATTCTTCAATTTATAATCAAAATAATATACCAGAACATAACCGAAGGTAGGTTCAGAATTGGTGCAAATTGTGAATCAGAGTCACATATATTGGTATGTATGTTAGTTGGGGTTTTACTGCTGTGAACAGAGACCATGACCAAGGCAACTCTTATAAGGACAACTTTTAATTGGGGCTGGCCTACAGGATCAGAGATTCAGTATGTTATCATTAAGGCAGGTGCATGGCAGCCCAGGAAGGCATGGCACAGGAGAAGCTGAGAGTTCAACATCTTGTTCCAAAGGCAAACAAGAGGAGACTAGCTCTCATGTGGTTAGGAGTGTCTCATTGCCCATCACTACAGTGACACACTTCCTTCAACAAGGTCAAAACTACTTCAACAAGACCACACTTCTTAATGGTGCCACTCTCTGGGCCAAGCATATTCAAAACACATAGTATGTCTACCAATCTATGTAGACATTTAATATTCATGTATGTGAATTTTTATCTTTATTATAATTAATAATGCAATATGATGCTCTGACACAGTTAATATTTGGAGAAAACCTTTCTAAATCTATGAATTTCAGAAACTGCATGGGACTCCTAACCCACTCTCTAGCTGCTCAGGGCACATCAGCTGTCATGGTAAGCTCCCAGTTAAAGACTTACCACATCTGTATTTTTATATTTTTCAACACTCATAAGTTTACAAGACTAAGAAAATACCTAAGAGCCAACAATATTATGGGATAGAGGAAACCCCACGGTGTTATCTTTCTACCCTGAGTGTGGAAGAACAAATGGGTAGGCATGGAAAATGAAGTCAGTATTGGATGGGCATTCTGCTGATAAATCCTAGATCAGTTCTCCTCAGTCTGAAAGTGTGTACTAGTTAACTAGGATTCTGTAGACTTTTGACTAAGTCGGTATGGAATAGGGTTCAGAGTTCTGCCTTTCTAAACAGTGCCCTGAGTTCTGTTTTTAACCTCCCCACCCCACACTTTTCCTCATAGATGGTGCTTCTGAAGAGGAGATCAAACTCAGCAAGATGATGATGAAATTTTGGGCCAACTTTGCTCGGAATGGGTAAGGATGGAGGCAAAGATGGGTATGGGGTATTGGACAAGACCAGACCTCCAAGGTCTTCACTGGGATGAAGAGTAGATTTTAAAGGCTAGGTACACACTCAAATCCAGTCACTCTAAACCATTGCTCTTACATTGTTTCTCCCTATCTCTTGTGATATGCAGATGGTTGGGCACAGATAATCCAGGAATCACTATAAATCTTATTAAAATGCGGAGATCACAGAGTAGCTTTGAGGAATTCTATTTGATTCTGTTCCCAGAAACCCTAATGGCAAAGGGCTGCCTCATTGGCCAGAGTATGACCAGAAAGAAGGATATCTGAAGATTGGTGCCACCACCCAGCAAGCCCAGAGACTGAAAGGGGAGGAAGTGACTTTCTGGACCCAGCCCTTAGCCAAGAAGCAACCCCAGCAAAAGCACAATGAGCTGTGAATGCAAGGCTCTGCCAGACTCCTGCCAGAGAGGCCAAGATATGGTTCTTCCACTAAAGGTGTATATAAATCAAAGATGGATCTTGAAGGATCCTGAAGAACTTTGTCATAGATACAGGCAGGGCCCAGGGAAGGGAAATGTTTGTACTTATGGCCTCAATTTAAAGAATAAATGTTCTTTTTAATGGTCAAATAAGTATCTGTGTTTTGGACTGACTATAAATGCATGTACCCCAGAAAGAGTGTTAAAAGATGAGGGGAGAGAGAGAGAAATGAAAAAAGAGAGAGAAAGAGGGAGAGAGATTTCATAAAAAAGATCTTTCACAAAAGATACCATAGCAAAATAGTTACTTTGAAATCAAAGAGAAAGGAAACATGCTGCAGAAAAAACAGGTTTTGAATTTAGGCTTGTCATATACCTCAGATGGAAGACATCATCCAGCATCGAGGAGAACACTAGGAACAATTGCTAAAGTTCTAGAGACAAAGTGGGGGCTAATATGAGAGTTTGAAAGCCACAGGAACTGCAGATTGATGGAGGGATTTATGCCAACTACAGACTTCTCTATGTATATTATCAGGTGCTCATGAAAAAATTCAGATGCATGTTTAAGACCTTAAAAGGGGAGTTGTGCCCTTCCCAGCATTGAGCAGTCTGAACAGATCTTGTTTGCCACACAGGACCTTAACATCTAGGAGAAGTCATCTATTTGGTTTACACTTGCAACTTCCTGCAGGACCTTACTTAATACATAGGTGAAGTCAACTGTTTTGTTTACACTTGCAACTTCCTGCCAGAACTTAGAAGAAGAGACTGCCCGCTGAGTCTGCTATGCAACATTATCCAGCTGAAACAAAGGATGGGTTTTGGTGGGCTTCCCCTATATAAATGCAGTGCTGAATATTAAACTTTGAGTCTTGATCAGAGAACTTTGTCTTGGCTCCGTGTTTCTCTTACCACCTCGTCTCTCTTTCATTTCCAGCCCTCTTTTCAGGTGAACCCAGTTTGTCGGTGGCCACTGGTGGCTACAGAGATTGGAATGCTACAGGAAAAAAATCTTTAGGTAAGAAGTCATTGGGTAACTGTGGATCTCTGTAATCTGAAAGTTGAATAATGGTTGTAATCTAAGAGTTGAGTAATGACTGCTCAACTAAAAGATGGAAAATTGTATATGGGTGTGGCTTAGTGGTGCCATTAGGCATCCAGGGAGCTCCAGGGAAGGTGGGAGGCTTTCTACCATTTTAGATGATGTAACTGGTCTCAATAGTAACAGTTTCAGGAGTACGTCTATAGGCATGTGGCAGAATTAATGTATTTCCTCCCAGCACCAGACACCCCAGGGGACCCCAGAGCTATTATCCTCCAATGGTGTGGCTTTGGGCTTTGGTCCTGATCTCTCTCACTGTTTGCATGAGTGAGTGTAAATATCTGGGTGCATGTTTAGCATTCTTTGCCCTGAGCATAGGTCAGTGGAGATGCAAGTCAAGCAACAAGAAAGCAGGTTTGTCTCTCAAAGGCAGCTGCCCTCCAGACTTGGACTTGAGCCTGGAGCAGGCAGATTCAGCCAGCTCCAGCTTTCCAAAGACAGAGAGGATGATGGCAAATGCTTAAGACCCCAACTATAGCTGCCTGGCACAGGAGGACAATGAAATGAAGCATGAAGAATTGAGAGAAGTCATTTTATTTTCCTCTTGATTTGTAGCCTACTTCTGGACAGATAATGGAAGGCTTAGCAAGACACTAAAATCATCAACGACCCAATGAAGTTTTTCTAAGGAATAAAAACACTGAAACTATGCATCTGGCACACAGTATGTGGTTAATATGTGCAGAAGCCATGTTGTACAGTGTCAGTTACTTCATTTCTACTCATGACTCCATCCCATATGTCCACTTTTCTATCCAGAGCAACCTAGCTCCTGCCCACTTCATCTTGGTAGAACATCACCATTGAGATAACACAGGTCATGCTTGGTGAAATCCGCTCAGACTGGACCCCCCTTCTCATCACCCTGTGAGTCCCTGTATCTCCTTGGGCTTCCCTGGTACTGTCCCCTCTTTCTTGTTCTGCCACTTTGGTAGGTGTCTCACTCACATCTGTAACTTTCCCTGGGTTTAACTTTGTATTTTTCTCCATTCTCATACTGGCCCCTGAATGTCATACATACCTGTGATAAATACCCTTGCCTTTATGTGGTTAATGCTCCCTTGCTCTAACTAATGTCCTTACAATAGTGAAGTCCCCATGTCTGGTGGCATCTTCCTGTGAGGATATATCACAATGGTAGCCTTCTCTCAAGAAGCCAACAATATATATCCTCCCTTTGTATTCTTTCTCTTTCATAGCCCCTATATTTATCTAGTCAAGGACAAGTCTACCATTTAAATTTCCCATATATATCTCTGTAGGGGTCCAGCCTCGACACAAAATCAGAGTTCTCAACTGGAAGCAGGGATATCTGGAAGGTGCATAATAAATATACACAGACTGCTTTTTGGGTACAAGATGACAGGCAATTTTTCAAAGCTTAAGGATTCTCTTCTCTCTCACTCTCTGTTTTCTGATTCTCTCACAGAATTTGAGGCTGCACACACTCTTCATTCTCCTATGCACTCTGCTTTTCTCCTGTGCACTTTTCTTTTCTTGAACTCCCACACTCCTACACACCTCTGTGTTTTCCCATTTCACTCTCACACACACTCTTCACACACATCTCACAAATACCACATGTACTCTCCTTTCACTCACATACAAGCTCTCCATACACACCTCACATTCTCTCTTCACTCACTCTTCACATGCTCTTCTATTCTCTCTCGTCTTTTTCTTGCCCCAGTCTTTTATTGATACTTCAAAAGTGGATAGAAATAAAGACATTGTATAATCATTGCCAAATCAAATTCAAAAGAATAACCACATTACCACAAAGAATTAATAATTAAAAATTTCCCCCCAAGTTTCAAGCTTCCCTATTCCCAGGCCTGTAGCCAAAATAATAATAATTGCAAACTCATCATTATTTAAACTTTAACTTTTAACTTATTATACTTCAGAGCTCAGAGCTCCGAGGTCAGCTACTTGCATTTTTCTTGGAATCTCTAATAATAAAAGACATGGGCAAAGCTGCCAGGAAGTGGCCAGAAAGAATCTAATTAACCATTAACTCAATAGTTCCACTAACTTTCTACTTCTATGCATTGCACATAATGACTCCTAAGAGTCTCAGTGTTTTGACTTAGTTTTAGTAGTATAAGATTTTATATATTCTATACTTTCTTATCTAGGAACCACTCTTAAATGTTGTGCAAAACTTACTTCATAACTTCAATAGATTTTTCCTTTCTTGGGATCCCAGTGTTGGCTCTATTTTATTTTCTAATAATTTTTTCAAACTTTCTTTTCAAGTCAAGCATTAATCTGAAACTACTATTGTGCACTTATTGCATTGTTTTCAAGATGAGAACACACAGCATGCACCTGGGCCATTAGGACTGTACTGTGTTGTGCCCTATGCCTCAATTTTTAATGGTTTAAGAATGATTACATCGAGGAAAATCTAGTTTCACAGAATTCACCAGAGCAAAAGGAGAAAGAAGTAAGAAAGTCAGATATAATAGAATAATTATGCACACCAAGGCCAACTGAAAAACAGTCATGCACAAATGAAATCTATACAGCTGTTGTCCAGGCCTAAGGTAGGAGAAATGGGAACAACTGTTTTTAAACACAGAGCTGCAGCAGGCTACTCAGATGTCTCCACTCCTGCCTATTGCAGACAGTCCCTTATTTCAGATAGCGGGTCCCCTGGAGAGATGTGTCTCCTGCTTCTCATGGTCCCAGACAGCATCATCTTTACAAGGAAATGCTGAGAGCTTCTGAGATGTTTTCATCCCTGCCTACAGCAGGTAGTCCCTGTCATTGTATGCTGTCCCTAGTATATCTCATATTTCTTCACAAGATTTTCCCAGGTTATAAATGGGTCCAATATGGTATGATCAATGCTATAATGCCAGGAGCCCCCTGGACTGGAAAGGGTAGTGGCAAAGGCACAGAGTAAGACTCTGGTGATGGCTTTAAAGTCTGAGGGCTTCCAGTCAGTCTACCTCTGTAACTATACTGAAATGCTGATGATAACTTCTAAAAAATCCTAAAAACTTTCTTGCTCTTTCTAGGGGTAAAAAGCTGCTGGCCTAGACAATTGACACTTATAACCTAACAGCAAGGGATTAAGTAATGTGGCTTTTGTTCTAGCTCAGTAGGAATTGCAGAGACTAACTTTCAGCCTGCTAGCAGAAAGACAAAGGGACACTTTGAAAAGTGATTATAGTGTTTATTACTAAGTTGTAAAAAGTTTCCTATGAAAGCTATCTAAGGGGGAAAGCTGAAAGATCCTAAGCAGGGGAAGGGAAAAAACTCTTCTAAGTGGGGAAAGGGAAAAAAATTCTTCCTAAGTGGGGGGAAAGCAAAAAATTCTTCTCTAAGCAGGGAAAGGAAAAAAAATTCTAGTAAGGGAACATTTCTTCTCTATCTACATTTCTTCTCTATCTATTTCTCATCCCTTTGTTCTCAATACTTACACATCTTTCAGAATACATGATCACATGTTTATAAGTTCATCACAAGTTCACACAAAAAATCAAATCATAAAAAGAAATAGAAGTTTACAACAGAGAATGTTTACATGCATATCCATTAGGAGTAACTTTCTGGCTAAACATTCAACACATGTCACAGCGCCACAGGTTCACTGAAGGTTTAAAACCATAACTAAGTTATTAGTGAAGTTTTGTATCAATAAGCCCAGTCAATATTTTATCTTCTGTCCTAGTATAAAATTGCTAGCTCCCTTTCTATGACCTTTGGTTAATTGTTTTTGCAACCTTTTGGAACATGCTCTGAGTAGGAGAAAGTCTGGTTACTATCTAAGAGCAATTAACTGGTGACACATGGGAGACAAGAAGAGTTCTCATTGCAGTTTTGACTATCAGAAAAGGACCTATAATAGCAGTCCTACTCTAAAAGAGCTTAATAATCACTGATATAATTTTAGGAATTCTTATAGGATCATCATTAAGACTTAAGAAGTCATCTATTTGTCTATATAGCATCACTGCTAGATAGTACATCTTCATAGATCTGCAGAGATCTGCTCCCCAAAGGGATAGGATAATACCTAGTTATTGTTATATGTGTTTAATAATAACAGGAAAAGCATATTAATAGAAGGAATCTTTCCTAAAATAAATTCTTTTACAGCCTTTCAGAATAAGAGTCAAACTATTGCAGATTATATAATAACCCAAGGCAGACCATCTCAGGAAGATCACATGCTAGTTATTAGCTTGTCCCATTATGGCTTCTGACAATGAACATTTTAATATACATGCTTCTCAAGAAAGCTATTTCAGTGAGAATGGTAAGGTAAAAACTAAAGAGTAGGCATGACGTTTGCTCTTAATTCCAAAAAAGGAGATGGAAAAGCCTTTATCATGTAATTTTCCACAGACTTTATAGTGTTATTGTCTATTCTTGATATAAACATGCTCTCCAAATTAATATGAGGTTACGCCAGTGGTAAACTCATGATCTTGAAGTTAAAAAAAATCATGTGAAAATATATATAATTGGAGTCCATCTATGCATAACTTCCATAAAGCCACCTTGGTTATTCTGTTGTTTGTTAAACATGAATAACAGCATCAACCTAACTCTACACAGCATTTTTTCTGGTAGAGAAATCTAAATCAGTCTTTCCCTTTCTGAAGATCTATTCTGGGTGAGATAGCTTGCTGCAAAGAGTTGGAGAATTAGGGATTAGAATAATGTCCAAAATGTGCTTTTGAGAGCAAACAGGGGTTACCAATAATAACCATGACCTAATGTATGGATAGCCTCCTGCCTCCCAAAGGGGGTTCAGGGCCATTCATTCCAGTTTCACAGCGGCTAGAATGAGGACAGGTGTGAAGCTGCAGGGAGAGGAGGAAGAACTATCTGCTGAGCAAGAATGGAGTCAATGTTTATCCCATCTCCTGATGCCCAGTTTTTCGCTCTCTAGATGACAAAGTCATCTAGAGTTAGGAGAAGAATATTGTAGAATCTTATTGGATTATTGATCCCATATCTATTTATCCTACTTATTTGCCAACTAAATAAAGGCTAGTCCCCCAGCCTGTGTTCTTCCTGACACACACATGATAGTCCAAGATTTTCATCTGCTTTCCTTGAACTTCAGCTGGTAATATTCATGTGCCATCCACCCTTCTCAGAATGGCCCTGTGTTATGCAATCTCTAGGCTTTTACACTTAAAGTTTATTCTTGATGATTCCCCCCCCCTTTTTTTTTCATCTCCTGCTATTACTCTTCCCCCAGCTATAAGTCAGAGGTCCTTCATGATAATACCAACAGAGGACTTCATTCCTTCCAACTTCTGTATTTTTTCCATGTCTCTCTCCTGGTTCATAACTTCCTTCTGAAAAGTGGATTAAATGTGCCCATGGTCCTTCCTCTACAGCAGCAGTGGTTCTCAACCTGTGTGTCTGGACCCTTCCAAGAAATTAAACAAACCTTTCACAAGGTATCCTGCATATCAAATATTTGCATTATGATTTATAACAGTAGCAGAAGTTATAGTTATGAAATAGCAATGAAATAATTTGAAAATTTGGGGTCACCACAACATGAGTAACTGTATTAAAGGGTCATAACATTAGGAAGGTTGAGAAGCACTACTAGGTCACCTCTCCTGAGACTGGGGTACACTTCTCATCTATTGCCTCACCCAACATGTGGGTCAAAACCTCAGGATCTTAATGGATAAATATTTACAGAGGCTTCTGAGAAGGAAACAAAGGTTTTGTTTATTCCCAACAGTATTTTTGTGACTATGTGTAAAATATGAATGCTTCCATATTTCTAATTCAAACTGGAGTTCACTCCTGCTCATCCAGCTTTGGAAGAACAGTTTTCCTTATCTTTATTTTACAGGAGAAGAATCTGAGGTCTAGAGGACTGAGATGACTTGTTCAAGGTCACATGCCTGGAAAGTGACAAAACCCACATGGAATATAGGTCTGGACCTTCTCCTCAAAAATGTCTTCATTTCATCTTGACCAGCAGGGCACCTCTCTTCACCATTCATGGCAAAGCTCTGGACACATATGTTAGCTTAGAAGGATTTGCACAGCCTGTGGCCATATTCCTGGGAGTCCCTTTTGCCAAGCCCATCTTGGATCCCAATGGTTTTCTCCACCAGACAAACCCAACCAAAGTGCCCTGGAGCTTTGTGAAGAATGTCACCTCCTATCCACTCATGTAAGTTGCGGGGATAGGCCTGGGTCTCTTTAAGTGGAAATGTGTAGTAGTGTGCAGCAGTAAAGAGACAAGGTAACACTGGTTCCTTCCGGTCTGGGCCAGAGCACTGAGCAGATCTTGGGTGGCAGCTCTGCCCCCAACATCCAAGAACCCAGAGGAAGCAGGGATCCCAGGCACTCGAACTCAGGCAGTATCCTAGGTAAGCAGACAGCAGGGCCCGCCCTAAACAGGGAGTAACTGGGAACCAAAAGGACCCAGGAAGTCACTCCCGGCCTGGAACACTGGTTCCTTCCTGTCTGGACCAGAGCACTGAGCAGATCTTGGGTGGCAGCTCTGCCCCCGACATCCAAGAACCCAGAAGAAGCAGGGATCCCAGGCACTCGAACTCAGGCAGTATCCTAGGTAAGCAGACAGCAGGGCCCGCCCTAAACAGGGAGTAACTGGGAACCTAAAGGACCCAGGAAGTTACTCCTGGCCCGGAACACTGGTTCCTTCCGGTCTGGGCCAGAACACTGAGCAGATCTTGGGTGGCAGCTCTGTCCCCAACCTCCAAGAACCCAGAGGAAGCAGGAATCCCAGGCGCTCTAACTTGGACAGTGTCTTAGAAACTAGTTCTCAGATCTGAGGCCTAGATCAGACCTCTGCCAGGTCTGCTGTTGTGTGGACCCCGGATTCCACCTGAGACATACTGGAAGGTCCACTCAATCCAGATCCACAGAGGAACAAATGAACTCAGAGCTTCAGACAACGTATCCTGAGATATTCTAGAGGAGACACTGCACCCAGAACAGCAGACACCTAGCTGTACTACTACCTTGGAGGCACCATATCCTGAGGCATCCTAGAGGTACCACTGTAATCAGTGCAGCTGGAAAAGATCACAGAGACATCTGGACCCCTAGGAGATCAGACACAAGCTAGATAACTAGAAAGACAGGCTTCAGTCAGAGACAGCAAGTACAGGCAGCACTAGAGTTAACCAGATGGCAAAAGGCAAGAGCAAGAATGTAAGCAACAGAAACCAAAGTTACATGGCATCATCAGAACCCAGCTCCCCCATCAGAGCAAGCCCTGAACACCCCATCACACCAGAAAAGCAGGAATCAGAATTAAAATCACTTCTCATGATGATGATAGAGGGCTTTAAGAAAGACATAAATAACACTCTCAAAGAACTTAAGGAGAGCACTGGTAGACAGATAGAAACCCTTAAAGAAGAAACACAAAAATTCCTTAAGGAATTGTAAGAAAATGCAACCAAACGGGAGAAGGAATTAAACAGAACCATGCAGGATCTAAAAATGGAAGTAGAAACAATAAAGAAATCACAAAGGGACAATACCCTGGAGATAGAAAACCTAAAAAAAAGATCAGGAGTCATAGACACAAGTATCACCAACAGAATACAAGAGATAGAAGAGAGAATCTCATGTGCAGAAGATACCATGGAAAACATTGACACAACTGTCAAAGAAAATGCAAAATACAAAAAGCCACTAACCCAAAATATACAAGAAATCCAAGACACAATGAGAAGGCCAAACCTAAGGATAATAGGTATAGATGAGGGGGAAGACTCCCAACTAAAAGGACCAGTAAATATCCTCAACAAAATTATAGAGGAAAACTTCCCTAACCTAAAGAAAGAGATGTCCATAAATATACAAGAAGCTTACAGAACTCCAAATAGTTTAGACCAGAAAAGAAATACTTCCCGCCATATAATAGTCAAAACATCAAATGTACAAAACAAAGAAAAAAATACTAAAAGCAGTAATGGAAAAAGGCAAAGTAACATATAAAGGCAGACCTATAAGAATTACACCAGACTTCTCACCAGAGACCATTAAAGCCAGAAGATCCTGGACCGATATCATACAGACCCTAAGAGAACACAAATGCCAGCCCAGACTACTATACCCAGCAAACCTGTCAATCATTATTGATGGAGAAACCAAAATATTCCATGACAAATCCAAATTTACACAGTATCTCAACACAAATCCAGCACTTCAAAGAATAATTGGTGGAAAACTCCAACACAAGGAGGGAAAGTACAACCTAGAAAAAGCAAGAAAGTAATCTTCCAAAAACCCCAAAAGAAGATAGTTACACAAACATATCTCCACGGATGTTAGCCCAAAAGCTTGGATTAGCAAACACTCAACCCACAGACCACATGAAGCTCATGAAGAAGGAAGACCAAGAGGGGATGCCTCAGTTCTACTTAGAACGAGAAATAAAAATGCTCAAGGGAGCAAATAGGGAAACAAAACATGGAACAGAAACTGAAGGAGGGGCCATCAAGAGACCTTTCCACCTGGGTATTCACCCCATGTACAGCCACCTAATCTAAACACTGTTGTGGATGGCTGGAAGTGCATAATGTGAGGAACATAATATAGCTGTCTCCTTAGAGGTCAGCCAAAGACTAAAACACTCAGAGGACAATGTTCACAATTAACCACTGATATGATCAGGGGTTTCCCAATGGAGAACTTAGTGAGAGGACTGAAGGAGCAGAAAGGGTTATTGACCCCCAGGTGGAAAGCAACAATACCAAACAACCAGAGCCCCCCAGGGTCTAAACCACCAGCCTGGGAACACATAGGGAGGAACCCAAGACTCCAGAGGTATATGTAGGGGAGGATGGCCCTGTCAGACATACGTGGGAGAGGAGTTTCTTGGTCCCATAAAAAAAATGAATGAAAAATGAATGAATGAACACACAGTGGGGGGGGGATGTGAGGGCGGGGAGGGGATAGTGAGGGGGTAGGTGTGTTCACTGCCTCATAGAAGCATGAGGAGGGGGATGGGATAGGTTTCTGGATGGTGGGAGAAAGTAGGCTAAGGGGATAAAATCTGAAACGTAAATACTACAACCAATTTTAAGAAGCGGGAAAAAAAAAGTCTTCAGAACCAACATCTTTAAAAAAAAATGTCAGCCCCCTGGGGGTGGGAATTTTTTTTTCTTGATACTAAAACTTGTTCTGAGAATTGTATATTGCAGAATACACAGCCTTGGTGTATCGACTCATCAAGCATACTGAGCAGACCTGCCCAAACCTCTGATGTCCTGGAATTCCATCTGGATTCAGTGAAGACACAGCATCAGAGGCTTATCAACTTACTCTCCCCCCACCCCTCTTCTAAAATCTCAACGCCCTTAATCAGCTTGAAGAAGTTAAAGAAGAGTCAGAGCCCCTATTCCCTGAACTTGGGGACTAATGTGGTTAATAATGGTCTGTCTTTCTAGGGACAAGTAGTGGTTTTGTTGGAACAGGGGGGATTAGCTAGGACTTACTGCATAGCCATAACCTACTGGTAGAAATCTGTATAATTATTATCAAGATGAAGTTATAAATTCTTAAATGGTACAAAATTTACTTTGATCTCAAATTTAAGGTTTTCATTGGTACGAGCCTCTTATTAATATAGAAATGAGATGAATATTGATACACTCATGGGCATTGTGCCTGTATAACACATTTAGGAATACAATGCCTAGACCCAGCCCTTTTTAAACTTTTTTGTCTGATTTGGGACGGTTAACCTATGAGTTAAGGGACTATAGCAAATTCATATTTTTGAGTTTATTGTTAGGGTGCTTTCCATATTTTACTTAGAAATAGCTGAGAGGAGTTAACAGAAAACAGTCCAGGTTACCTTACATGGATAGTTGGTTCTCAAAACATCAGAAGTCCATAGAACTGATGCTACAAATATTTATATATTAATGTTCATATTGATTAGAGACCTGTCTGCTCCTGACAGCTTCCTGTTGTGGATTCTAAGAAGAAATTGAGCATCCTTGGAGTTACTCCAGTTGTGTGGTAACAGCCACTAGGCAAGAATTGACTCTCTCCATCTACAGACAAATTACTGTCCAGAAAAGGACACACATGCAGAATAGTTGACTGATTATATCTGCCTAGACAGAGTAATCAGTCCTTAATAATCCTGCATCACCAAGGTCTGTCAGATGATTCTGGGCCAGAAGGCTGAAGATTTGATGCTCCAACGTTCGGTAGTATAGGGGCTTTTCAGGTGTTCAGAGGTCTCTATAAATTGGCTAAGTTTTAGAAGCTATGCTTTGTGCTTCCCACAATTATAGTTAACTCAGTCATTCTGGATTTCTGACGGGGTTGAAAACTTATAGCTATTTACCGTAAGAGAAAAGATTTGAGTGGATGGTCGTCAGCTGACATTCATCCTAAATCCGGGTTCAGAACTAAATGTTTTAGTTAGGATAGATGACAGAGGTGCTGGTTAGTCAACAAAATGATGGACTGGGTATTAGGACTATCTTGTACCTCACTGGTACAAATTGGCATAATTATGCTCTAATTGTATTTTGAGAGAAAAGTTTCATTTTAACAGGAAGGGTGATGTGTAGGAGGAGCTAAGGTAGGAGGAGTACTGAGAGGAAGAAAAGGAGTAAGAAGAGGAGGAGAAGAAGGATAGGAGAAGCTAGGTGATGAAAGAGAGAAAGAGGGGGGAGACAGGGAGGCAGATATTCATGTATCTCCACCAGTCAAAGATAGTTGTTATATCTAGGTCGGTCAGTGGGTTACACCTCTGATTGAACAATTCCAAACTTATAACGCTTATGATTAACATTATTTAAAAAAAAGTATAAATGCAAAAAGGAAAAGGGGGCATGGGATAGGGGTTTTCTAAGGGGGGGAATGGGGAAAGGGGATGCCATCTGAAGTGTAAATAAAATATCTAATAAAAAAAAAGAAAAAGAAAAAAAAAGAGAGACAAGGTAATCCTCTGGTCAGCTGTACTTTATCCTAAAATTCTCAAGGATAAAGACATTCTAGAATGGTCATAGCTTTCTGGAGTCCTTTACTAGATGTGTATAAATTGAGCACCTGCAATATGCCTGGTTTAGATTCTATTAGGGAATAAACCAATGACTCTTATCCTCATGAAGTTTATATTCAACAGGTGGAGAAAGATTATGTACTGTATATGAATTAATAAAATAATTATATACAGGGTCACAATGTGACCAGTGTTTGAAAATGCTCATTCAGTAAAGTTGAAAGAATATTTAATCAAGTTATTGTCCTGTCTTGATTGTTGACACTGTACAGGAAAGAACAAAGTAATGATGTCTTTAGCTGCTTACTTTCGATCTGAGTAATATTTTGGGTGTCATGGTCACTCTGGTAGGCTTAGTTCAGGTACCCAACAAATCTAGGTGGCCTCCCAACAGCTACTGGAGCCCCTCAGACACTTATCACCTGCCAACTCAGACAGTCATCACCGTCCCATAAACTGACTCCCAGGATCCTCCTTCTGGTTGTCTTCTTACTAATTCTTTTCTTCTAAAAATAGCATTTGCTGTGTTTGCATGCTGATTTTTAATGTAATTCATACACAATAAGATCATTTGCAGTTCGCACACTCTAAATTACTGCTAGCATTTGAAATTAGGTTTTTCATGCTTTGTTTCAAATAAGTCATGAATATGGAAAATCTGTGTGACTGTCTTGTACATCATTCTAAGCCATTAATTAAAAGTTTTAAATTTGTATATTGCTTCAATTTATATCTAGACTCTTATTTGGGGACATCAATGTTCTTATATTCTTGACATAACAAATGCTGTGGTGGAATTATAGCTAAATAACTACACACAATCACAGACCATTTAGGATAAGTACCAAGGAATGAGATTTCTGAGTCAGAGTATGCAGCTGTTAGTAACTTTGTGTCCAGAATTCCCAACAGCATACACTCCATCCATAGAAATATAACAACATCCACACAGCAAAGGCACTCACCTCTTCTTGATCTTATCTGAATTTGTTTACTGGACAAATAAAATCATCGTATAACAATCATAACAATAAAAATCATCATCTCTCTCTTTTCTTGGCATGCCTCTAAATATTAGTAATGATGGGTTCTTCCATGTTTTAAACTTTAAATTTCTTTTTTCTAGTTTGATAAATATTACTATTTGTATCCTTGCCGATCAAAGAGAGTTTGCCCAGAGTGGAGATGTAGAACATGGACCTGCTTCCTTCATTTTTATCACTAGGCAGCCGTGTCTTCTTGGCACCTGAGAGATGGGGTTTCCTCTTCTGTACACCAGGTCCAATGATGTTTCTTAGCCTTCTCAGTGACAAGCGATCTGGGGATGTGGCTTATAATGGATTTGGAATTACAAGCACCGTGATCCTGGTTAAGTGTCTTTGGGCCAATTGTGTATCTTTCTTGTATCAAACTTTCCTCATCTGTATGGCAGCCACAGTAGATGTCTGGGCCTGGTATAGGTCTTAAATGACTCTGCACATAAGGAGATTTGAAATCAATGCTAAATTCTCTTGGAATACTCAGTAATTGTTGGCAATATCTACTCTGATTGTACCGTTGAGATATCTTATCAGGGAAGACAGTGACTGTTGAGATGGGAGAAAAGTAGAGTCTTAGCTGACCAGGGCAGCAAAGCCCTTAAGAATAGTATCTGCCTCATCTGAACAGAGAAGACTGACCTCCAGTACAGGAAAATAATTTATTCAAAGTTACCCATCACATTCACCAAGATAGTACTAGTATGTCATTCTCTGAGGCTGTCCCACAAAGTTGCTGCTCCTGACTTTTGACAGGGTGACTGACACTATAAGTACACTACTATAAGTAGTGGCTTTGGTTGGTAGAAATCTCCTAAAGCATGTTTACCTGATAGAGTTTGGTTACCCTCGAGTGCACTATACGAAGACCATCAGAGGGCAGAATCCTGTGTAGTCCAGGATGAAATGTCATGAGCAGGGCAGGTCAGAATGTACATTATTTTTTCCCATGGCAAGAACAATTCAAGGGCTCAGGGAAGGATAAAGTATCAAGTTTTTCCCCTACAGGATTGGGAAGATCTGGAGTCCTAAAGTTATTTCCAGGATCCCCAGAGACTCAATTACCCACTGATATCAGCTCTACATACAGCCTCAAGTTTGTGTTTATGCTCCTGCTGACTGAATAAAGAACAAGAGGCTGCTTGTAAGCCCAAGGGAACAGCTGGTACAGATGTTTGAGTCCCAGCATTTAGATTTTTGTGCAAGAGGAAGGAGATGAGAGCAGTTGAGTAAGGAGCCCCAACGCAGATGAACTGACTCAGAGGTCCAACCCTTCCACTGACCACGAGACAAGCAAGTTTCCTTGCCTCTCCGTCCCAGAGCTTCATCAGACTTTGGTGCAGTTTCCCCTGCATCTGAGATACATATCTTACTCTTCAAAGCTCTCTCACAGTAACAAGGGCAGTAGTCTCTAGTCTCAGTTACCAGAGAGCCTGACCCCAGAGCAGCTGAGACATAATTTGATTAAACTTATGTTGACAATACATAGAAGAAAATCCAACAACCCAAATGAATGATCATTTATATAAAGAGAAACTACAGTTCTGATTGGGAAAGCTGGGACACACAATAAATAGGGCAATAGCCTGACTCTTTTGATCTTTCAAATCGTGCATTTTCATATGGGCTAGGCATGGCAGCCAGTGTGTCTCCCTTCTGTTTGTAGTACCTGTGACAACACCTGCTGACCTATGGTAAAGATGGGGTGGGGGGAAGAGCATGAGGTAATCTCAGTAACGGTTTCTTTTGCCTTCTGTCATTATTCTCTGATTTTATTGTAGGTCATTTCTATCAGTAATTGCCTTTGGCACTTATTGATGACCTAATGAGTTAGTATTTTACACATAAATGAAGGGCTCAAGATAGAACAAGCTTTATTTATACGTCATGGATTAGGAAGTGGCTGCTTGAAAATATAATTAATATAATACAATATAATATAATATAATCCCTGGATTCTATATGGCATCAACATTCTTCCTATCTTTTCAGAGCACCATAGCATGGATTCAAGGTATACAGAAAGAAATTTTGATTTCTGGATTACTTAGGTCCCTACACATAATTTCTACACATGAGAAGGAGATGAGGACAAAGTTTCATTCACTCAACCACTGATTTCTTCATCCATCTATTGTGAATTCAGTGTCCTTAGACACAGTCAAACTTGAGAATCAGAAAAAGGAGGAACAGAAACCATTCCCACATGGCCTTGCCTCAAGGATGTTGCCATCTTGCCTGTAGAAACAAACACATCATAAGTTCTTCTACATCCCAGTAGCCCCTAAATTGAGTCTTTACTCTGAGCTGACCTTGATTCAGTCCCTCTCTGAAAGTAGTAGAGAACCCAAGGGGTAGGAGGAACAGGAACTCTATCCTGGAAATATTCCAGCTCTGGAAATAGGTCTTAGAGCCACAGGATCCAGGCTAAAATCCTGGCTCTACCTTTGAGAAAATAGGAGACAGGGACCATTTCTTACTTTGTCAGCCTCTGCTGCCTCAAACGGGGATAATTATATGAGTGTTCAATGATGACTGTCAAGCTGTATCTCAGTTTTCTACAGAGAGCACCATGTCTGCTGTCTCTGGCTCAGCACACACAACAACACCTATGCATTATTTAGACTTGCAGAGTGCTCTGAGTTCTCCTTCAACAGCCAGCACCCTGTGCTGTGCCCATGGGCTTCCTGTTTAGGGCTTGTAAACCAGATGACTTTGGTCAAGCCCTGCATCTACTTCTTAGCAGTAGAATCTTACCAGGCTCGTTTCTTCTCTGCCACAGGGGAAAGTATTACTTTCCTCCTCACAGAAAGGCTATTCTTAACATTTGGGACAATTATTGGTTCATGGTACCTACTATGGTTTCATTTTATTAACAAGATTATTACAATATTATTTAACATATTCTTATTCTGCCCTGTTCTGTGTCTTCAATGAAAAATAACCAGATTTATAAATTATTGTATTCCCTGTATCTTCAAGTCTTATTGGGTGCATATAATGTTCTTTGATAATGTTGGCTAAATGGCTGAAGGCTTTCTGGAGGACACGGGTACGGGGTGAATTTAGCAGTGGGAGAATTTGATGTGCAGAGGAGTCACATTAGGAAGGGGCATCATCAGGGTATCATGTGTCTTTTTGGCTAACCACTCATGCACAGAGGATCTCTAAGTAGATAACTGAGATGAGATGAAGCTGATGAGATGCAGAGATGCCCACAATCTAGGCACCAGGTGAAGGGAGAGAACATGATATCTTTGTGATTAATTGTTACCTTGTTGATGTCATCTATTTGAAGAGGCTTGGGAGGAGAAAGAAGTGAGAATGCAGCTGCATTGAGTTATATTACACTCTAAGTCTGAGTTAGGAAAGTTGGAAAGGAGATAGATTGCCTGCTAAAGCCTTGCCAGGAACTAGTGTGTGGTTAGTGATATCCTCCTTGCCTCATAGCCTAGATGTAAGTGACCAAACCAGATAACTTTAGCATTTTTCCCCAAGTTTGCTCCCTAAAACTTATGTGGTTAGGTTATCCTTGTTTAGGTGATGGTGTGGATCCATAGAGGTGGACTGGTGTTGGGTAGGACATCAGTCTATGATGGACTGCCCCTCTTGGCTCATGAAAATTGTCATTCAGTATTGCCTGGGCATCTGAGTCTGCTACAGGTAAGACACCAGCCTCTTCTCTGCATATTAGTCCCTGCATTGGTCTGTATTTTTGTTTGTTTGTTTTGTATAACATGGCTTGAGCTGGGGTGATTATGAAAAATTTAATTTATTTAATCCAGAGTCCTAGAAGCTAAAAGTCCAAGACTGTAATTTCCAGATGAGCTATTAATGAGACACCTAGGTGGTGTTACAACATGCTGCAGAGATAGAAACAGAGTGTGGACAGGCAGAAGGATCTTATTTTTTTGGTAGAAGCGCTGGCTGGAAGTAGCCCAGAAACCCTGCAAGGGGCGGGCATCTATTCCGCCATGCTCCCAGAATTCAACAAATTTAAATATGGGTGATCTTGACTCTGGTCCCTAATAAAGTCGTCATTCCCATCTGAACCATCAGGAACTTGGCTCCATTGTCTTCTTTTTCATTAGTACCCGCCTGTATCCCCCATAAGCCTCACTCACTGCCCTCTGGAGTTCAACAGCACACTTCTCCAAATATTTCCAAATTTCTTTGAAAAATAGTTAAAATGACTTCTGAATCACATCATTGAGTTAGTCACAAAATAATCCATGTTCAGTAACAACTGTACAACAAGGTATAGGCTGTTCCAGGAGCTGGAGGATGGTACATTTGTGGAAGGTTGCAGACAGAGGTCATCCTTGCAAATCTGAGAGCACTCTAGAAACAGTACAGTTGTTTATTGAATTTCTCTTTGTTCTGTTTGCTGGAACACTAATTGTGAAATTTGCGCTATTAGCCAGAGTATGACCAGAAGGAAGGGTACCTGCAGGCTGAAGACCCAACACAGGAAGCCCATGGGAAAAAAAGGCAAGGAAGTGGCTTTTTGATGGAGGTCAGAGAAAAGGAGTCAGCAAAGAGGCAAACTCAGGGGGACATGATGAGCTCTGAGTCATCTTATTGTTAAACTATAAAGCCCCCAGGGTGGTGGGTACATTGCACAAAGGTAATAAAAGGTTATATACTTTTTTTATTATCTCAATTTGTAAAGAAATTGAAAAAATATTCTGTGGAATCAAATCATGTTTTGTTTCTTTCACTCAAGATGAACCTATATTCCTCAGAGAGGGAAGGATGAAGAGAGAGGCAACACTGTAAAGAGTTGTTACACACATGTTGGCTGGATGAAGGTTTCGTCTGACATCTAATGGAAGATGAGTACCTTGGAGGATACATGAGATATTGCTTTGTTAACTTCCCTGGGAGTCACAAACAGACATCTGTTAACCTCAGATATGACACGAACAACAAAACAGAGCTAATTCAACCCAATGTTTGGCTTATGTTGGAGTTACTTACAAAGAGGCTTTATCATCAAAAAGTTCTACTCCAGCATGGGTGAGAACCTTTCCATAGATGAATTTCCAATTTTAGCTAACTTTCAACCTTCTGTATAGACTAGCACTTCAGTATGTAGCTGGAGTAAAATTGTGTGTGTGTGTGTGTGTGTGTGTGTGTGTGTGTGTGTGTGTGTGTATCTGGGTGGGTGTTAAAGAAAAGAGTGGCTGGAATCTCAGGTGAGGGTCTAATAACTCTGCCAACTGTTCTCCCTTTGATGAAACATCATCAGCCCAGATTTTCTTGTAGTCAGTCGTAGGTGATCTAATTAAGAAGTTAACATCTACTGTGCTTAGATGATGATATCCCACAACATAAACCTTGGCTCATCTTACCCCAAGTAGAAGTTATTTTTATGCTTGTGAGAAAAATGACTGAAGAGTTTGATAATTTGTTTTGCTAAAGGGAAAACCATTCCAGCAGTATAGCTCCATGGCTTTCATCTGGAGACTTAGGATCTTCTGGGTTCTTTTCTGCCATTTACAACATATACAGCTTGTCTTGTGACTTAGGTCATCTCCACTCCACATCTGCCTCTGTCTTAGGTTATCATCACATATAATCTCCAATATCCTGGGGGTCTTCTTTGTATCTGAAGCTGCAACTTAATTCATGGCCTTTCCTGTATCTCTTCAGGAACTCTGACCGTGCCACAGGGTGCTGAGCCTCAGCTGATTTCCATGACCCCCTCAATCTTGGATTTCTTACACCTTCAAAAACCAGTGGAAGACTCTTACTCATTGCAAAGTTAATCAGCCTGCTTGAGATACACCATAACATAGGGAACTGCATTAAAGGATCACAGCATTAGCAAGGTTGAGAACAACTGTCCTAGAGTAACCTGAAATGGTGACTGATGTCTCAGTGCACTGCCTACCTCAGATGGTGACTAAAAATTGAGATCAGAGTATGGAAGGATTTTCTGCCTCAGTGGGTAGAGCTGAGCTGAGGTATGGGTACATTTCCTAGCCCAAAGATCTAACTTCAGGGTATTATTTCACCTCTCACATACTCTTGAATGGCAGCAAATCCCATGGATGCAATCATAGGTGAAAAGAGAATCACACAGTCTAAGTTCTTTCTTCTCTTTTCCTAAGAGGAACCAGAATGCTTGGGCCAGTAGTTCTCAACTTTTTAAGGCTACACACTATTAGCACAGTTTCTCATGTTGTTGGTGAGCACCAGCTATAAAATTATTTCATTGCTATTCCAGAACTGTAGTTTTGCTACTGTTTTGAATCATAATGTAAACATCTGTGTTTTCTGGTGGTATTAGGTGCCTCATGAAAGAACCACTTGTCCTCCCCTAATAAGTGCTTGCAACCCATAAGTTGAGAACTGCTTGCTTAGGTCTAAGACCAGGACAATGAACATGACAGCCTGTCTCTTGAGAGGGGACTATGGGTAAGTGCAATTTTATCTTGTTTGTAGAAATCTCAAATGACATCTGCCATTCTCAGCAAGAGTTTTCTTTAATGCCAGACAATCTAGTCTTGTCTATGGCCTCAGAGTATCCCCTATAATTGAAGCTTCAAATGAGGTCTAAAACAGGTTGGAACATGAGGGAGAAAGAATGACCACAGTCTGTGCTATAGCACACGTGTATCTCCAGCACTGGGTTGACATTATGTACCACATCTGAGTATGTGGTCCTGAAATGTGTAATAAAGCAGGTTGAGCAAGCCAGTAAGCAGCATTACTCCACGGTCTCTGCTTCGGTCCTGCCTTCAGTATCCTGCCTTGAGCTCTTTCCCTGACTTTCCTTCACAATAAAGTGTAAGATGAAACAAACCCTTTCCTCCTCAAGTTGCTTTTGGTCATGGTGTTTCATCACAGCACTAACAATGAAATTAGGACACCACCCATCTTAACTTTCTTAATAATTTTCCTGACTTTATAAAGACTAGAGACCTTTACATGATATCTATATTCTAAAGAGAAGTGACTGTAAAGATCTCTCCTCTTTTCAGCTACATTGAATTGACTTACAGAAATGTATTTGAAAAGAAAACACAGATATCAACCTCAGGAAGTCAAGATTAAATGAAACCCTTTGGGAGTTGCAAGGATGACAATAGAAGATCATAAGAGACACCATCCATAATTCCTGAATATTCATAGTTGGTCAGTTTCCACACTGAGTGACTTAGTTTTCAGTATATACTTTTACAACTGGGTGGTTAATCATATATTATAGTTTTTCTTTAATTTTGCTATTATTTACCCTTATAAAAATAGTACCATGCTTATCTTTAATTATTATTATATTTTTAACATATTCCTCCATTTATGAATGTGATATAAAAGCCCCCCCCTTTAAATAAATTTGTTGGAGTAAAAACATTTAATGCATTTAGACAAAACTAATGACGTGAGTGATATGCAGAGATGGGCGATCACCTGAGAAGGACAGAGGAAGCATTCATATTTTCATGGGGAAATAAAAGGGAGAATTAACTGAGGAGCAGAGACAAACTAGAAGACATGAATGTCTAGAATACAGAAGCCGACAAGCAGCCAGAGAGTTATACAAAACCTTTAAATGAGAAATCCTTAAGCACAAGGTTTTGTAGCAGAATTGCAAGGTCAAAGGCAAGGGTGGCTCAAGTCCAAAGCTGAATAGTCAGTTGCCGACTTGGCAGCCTGAGAAAAATGTTATTTTCAGGATCTGGTGGTTGCCTCTATACAAAGTCATGATTTGTTAGAGTCTTGGGATATTCCGACTAAAAAACGACAGCATCCTTTCTGTCATCTCTAAGTATTTTGTTGTTGGGTGCAGCTAAGGCTTTCTGACAACTCTCATAATGTCAAATAAAAGGCACATTGGCATTAAAATAAACACATACAAGGCTTCAAAATGTTAGCATATGTCTGGAGTGCATTGGAAGCTGCCTCATAATTTTAGATTCTGTGCAGGGTGAGCCATAGAGCATGGTGTGAACCAGTTCTTCATCTGGAACCACCCTCGACTTAAACCCTTCCTACAAAAGAGTAACAAAAGCTAGTGGTGGATTCCAAGCGAGTGGAGTGTTCTCCACTTCAGTCGCCCTTAAGTAATCACGGAACTAACAAGCAAAGCTGGAGGATAGGCCAGTGCTACAGTGCTTGCTTTTGCACAAATCCTGTTTTAACATGTCGTGTCCTTACATCCATTAAAATTAATGGGCATGAACTGGCTTGTGGGAGGTTGTTTGAAGCCTCCAGAGACATCTATGCTGCCATGTTCTTCCAACTTCTTAGGACTTCAGGTTGCTTCTTAGAATGTTGGTTTCCACACAGAAAAATCCAAGGGTGAAATAGTAATCCTATATCAACTGCTTACATGTAAACAAAAAGAGAGGTGTCCCTCCAGCTCATGTGACACAGGGACGTTGGAATTATTGGGCAGACCTAAGGTCTGGTATGGGGTTTGGTAGAAAGAACTTCACTGACCACTGCTACAAAGTCATTATACAGTAGGAACAGCAGCAGCAATTGCAGCAGGAACAGGCAAGTTCTAGATGTGGCCTCTTCTTTTTGCTTGGTTCTCAAATGGTGCTGAGATTTAACATGTACTGAACACAATCCATTCCTATGTTTTATGTTTTCTTAGGAAAACTCACAATAGTTTTCATAACTCAAATGCCAGGGATGTTTGCCAGGTTTCAAAGGCCAGCCAGCTAGGGCAAAGACAGCATCGCTAATAAGTGTATGTATGTGTTGCTAAATAGTTGGATACTGCCCTGACTTGTTAGGACAACATTGATATTGCTCATGTGGACAGAGATGCAGGGAGGGGGGTTTACATTTTCTCTAAAGAGCAAATGTCTTTCCTGATAAGAGGGAGGACCTCAAGATCTGGTCAATCATTCACTTGAATTGATTCTGATTCTCTCACTGAGTGCTTGCCTTCTGTATAGGGCTCAACATCCTGCCAGTTAGCAAATGAATGCCTTACATCCCTTTTTGAATTTTTGGTCTCCAGAAATGTCATCAAATACATTGGGAGAAGAACTCATGATCTCTGGGCATTGTGTGTTGATATAGAACTCTTTGAATATTGGTACAGAGCTCTATTTTTGGTATTGACATTAGTCTGATCTGGACAAGAGTAGACTTGCCAAATGACCATGGTGAAAAGAAGGCAACCTGCCTCTTCTATCCACCTTTTTTAAAGCCTTCAGCCCCACTCCACCCCCAACCTTTGGCCAGGTGAATTGATGCTGTAATTGTTTACATGATCAATGTATTTTTTCTCATGATAAAGCTGCCTGTTGCCAGTTAGGACATCTTCCTAGTACCTTAAGAATGAGAAGTAGCTAGCAGCTACTACAGAGTGGAAGTTGGCTGTCTCTGGTTGTGTTCCTGCCTTTGAGTTTGACCTTCTGTAGGATGTTAAGTATCCCCTACTCAAGGCTCAGCCTTAGCTTCTGCTGAGCAGTTTTGATGCTAGTCCATTGGGCTGCAAGAGAGATATATTACAGACTAGATGGATACACAAGAGATACTGATCTTTTCACCTTTATGGAGTCTGGCTGTTCAAGATCAAGAGGCAAACAGGGTTGTTATAACTGCTTTAAAGACTTTATATCCAACTGCAGTCACATTATAATGTTTGGGGATAAAGCCTCAGCATATAAATTCTAAGGGATACTAACTTTGATTCATAGCAAACACAAGGGTAAAGTAACTAAGGAACTTTGGACACAATGTCTTTGGGTTTCTTCAAAAGCATCTTTGAGACAAGTATTCAAATACAAGAAGTCTTGTTTTTGTACTGGCTGGTTTTGTGTGTCAAGTTGACACACACTAGAGTTATCACAGAGAAGGGAGCCTCTCTTGAGGAAATGCTTCCATGAGATCCAACTTTATTTTCTCAATTAGTGATCAAAGATGGGAGGGCCCACTGTGGGTGGTGCCATCCCTGGGCTGAATGTCCTGTGTCCTGGGTTCTATAAGAAACCAAGCTGAGCAAGTCAGGGGAAGCAAGCCAGTAAGCAGTACCTTCCATGGCCTCTGCATCAGCTCCTGCCTCCAAGTTCCTGCCCTGCATAAATTCCTGTTCTGACTTCCTTTGGTGATGAACAGCAATGTGGAAGTCTAAGCTGAGTAGACTCTTTCCTCTCCAACTTGCTTTTTGGTCATGACGTTTTGTGCAGGAATAGAAACCCTGACTAAGACAAATTGGTACCAGCATAGTGGAGCATTTTTGTGACAGCGTGAACATGTTTTTGGAAGGACTGTGGAACTTTGAGCTAGAAGAGACATTGGTATGTTAAGAGCTCTGTGGGATGTGCTGTAGGAGCTTTGAAGATAATGTTGACAATAGGGAAAACAATGGAGACCTGGCTTATGAAATTTCAGAGGAAAGATTACAGACTCTTATCAGGGCCTTTTCTGTTTTGATTGTGAAGATTATGTGGTTTTGGTTAGCTGTGGCTGAAGAATCAGCTATGATTAACAAGATACCAGTACAACTAAATTAAAACCTTTGCATTACTGGGATGATTGATGCTGGTTAGCTGGAGCTAAGAAGTTAGCAGTGATTAAAAAGAGACCAGCATCACTAAGGTGAAATCTTCTGGCAAGTGTTTCCTGAGAGCACAGAGAAGCTATGTTCCAGAGGCAGCCACGGTTGTACCTCATGTTGGCAGCCAGACTTGGTAATGTGTAAGAGTCACCCAGGTGGTACTGGTTTTGAAACATAAAGGAGTAGCATCTGGTGATTGGCAATGTGATAGGCCAGAAGAGGCCATTGGTGAAGGTGCAGCCTCAATGGCAGTTAAAGGCCCGGGACCGAAGGGGTCATACAGAGAAATTGAGGCTTAGAACCACGAAAAGAGCCTATGAGAGGCTATTTGTGAAAATTTAGTCCAGTTGCAGCAGAAGACAACAGTATTTGAAGATGCCAGTACCATGAGATGACCACCAAGAACAGCAGCTGCAGTGGTGTACAGGCAGCTGGAGCCTAGAAGACAGTGTGTGTCTAGAAAGGGCAGAGCTCGAGAAGTGACTCAAGCCCTTGGAGGAGCCCAGAAGATCATGAGTGGACCCCAAACGTTGGATGGTTAGAGTTTGATTTTGCTTTTGATTGTGATTGTGCCCTAATATTTTTCGCTCTTGAAGAAAGTAATTTATTGGAGCTCACAGTTAAGAGACTTTGAATTACAAAAAGGCTTTGAATTTTAAAAGATATTGGATATTTTAAAGGGATTGAAATTTTATTTGACGACTACTACTTCTACTCGTACTAGTAGTAGTAGTCTTTAATCTTTTTTTTGCAGTTCAGTTATTATCCCCCTCTGACTGTACCTCATCCAATACCTTCTCCCTTGTCTCTAAGAGGATGTCCCAACCCTCCACCCCACCCCCACTCCACCAGGCCTCCCCATTCCCTGAGGCCTCAAGTCTTTCCAGGTTTAGATGCATCTTCTCTCACTGAGGCTAGACCAGGCAGTCCTGATGTATATGTGTTGGGAGCCTCTTATCAGCTGGTGTATGCTGCCTGGTTGGTGGCACAGTGTCAGAGATCCTGGGGGTCCAGGTTAGTTGAGACTGCTGGTCTTCCTAGGGGGTCATTCTTCTCCTCAGCTTCCTCCAGCGTTTCATCAATTCAACTACAGGGATCCCAAGTTTCTGTCCATTGGTTGGGTATAAGTATCTGCATCTGACTCTTTCAGCTGCTTGTTGGGCCTTTTGGAGGGCCGCCATGCTAGGCTCCTGTCTGTAAGCACACAATAACATTAGTAATAGTGTCAAGCCTGGGGCCTCCCCCTGAGCTGAATCCCAATTTAGGGCTGCCACTGGACATCTTTTTTTCTCAGGCTCTTCTCCAGTTTTGTCCCTGCAGTTCTTTTAGACAGGAACAATTCTGGGTCAGAGTTTTTGACTGTGGGATGGCAACCCCATCCATCCACTTGATGCCCTGTCTTTCTACTGGAGGAAGACTCTACAGGTTTCCTCTCCCCACTGAAGGACATTTCATCTAAGGTCTCTCTCTTTGAGTCTTGAGAGTCTCTCACCTCCCAGGTCTCTGGTACATTCTAGGTAGGTCCCCCCTACCTCCTACCTCTTGTGGTTACCTGTTTCCATTCTTTCTGCTGGCCCTCATGGCATCAGTCCTCTTCTGCCACATACCTGATCATGTCCTCCTCTACCCCTCCTTGTTCCCTCACCCAGGGCTCTCCCTCCCTCTCCCCTCCTGTGATTGCTTTCTTCTCCCTCCAAAGTGAGATTGAGGCATCCTCTCTTGGGCTATTCGACTTGTTAGGTTTCTTGAGTTCTGTGGATTGTATCCTGAGTATTCTGTATTTTTTTTTTTTTACTAATGCCCACTTATTAGTGAGTACATACCATGCATGTCCTTTTGGGTCTGAATTACCTCACTCGGGTGACAGCACTTGTTGTCGAGGATGTGGTGAAAAAGGAACATTTCTACATTGTTGGTGGGGTTGCAAACTGGTACAACCAATCTGGAAATCAATCTGGAGGTTTCTCAGAAAATTGGAAATAGATCTACCTGAAGACCTAGCTATACTACTCTTGGGCATATACCCAAAAGATGCCCCACCATGCCACAGGGGCATGTATTCCACTATGTTCACAGCAGCCTTATTTGTGACAGACAGAAGCTGGAAACAATCCAGATGTCCCACAGCAAAAGAATGGATACAGAAAATGTGGTTCATTTACACAGTGGAAGACTACTCAGCTATTAAGAATGAGGACATGAGTTTTGCAGGCAAATGGATGGAACTAGAAAATGCCATGAACTAATTTCATTCTCCAGTTAAGTGAATGAAAAACTGATGAATTCTGGCTTCTGAAGATGTCTCCATAAAAATCCATGCTGGGAGACAGAAAACAGAAATCTTGAGAGCTTTCCTGTCACCTAGCCATTGCCTCTTTATGGAACAGGGTTCCTGTCTAATCATCTACCCTTCTGATAGACCACATAACATCTATTGCCCATCCTTACTCTAATCTTGAAGGATGCAGAAAAGGTCAGTAGAAATGCTAGACTCATACTTATTAGGGAAGGATTATAGAGATCACAGGGAAGACACCCCGGCTGTCTCACTGTTCAGTAATATATGTCCTTAGTACCCTGAAAAGTTGGTTATTCCCAAACATTTAACACCAGGGCACAGTGCTCGAGAATATAGTTCTATGATCACACAGGGTTTCTTGATATCAGCTGTTCATATGACATGATGTGGGCAGTCCCTCAGCCACACTGAGCCCGGATCCACTAACATGAATCACAAGGTTAACTGAGCCTGGATCCACTAACATGTCAAAACACTGTATGTCCTCAAATTAATGCAAAGATTTCTTTTCTGGACATTTAATATAAATATACTTACACACAGCCTTTGACTCTTCAGTCTGGCTTCTTTCATTTACCATACCTTGAAGTTCTATCTTTGTTTGTATGTTTCTATGGCTCAATAGTATTCTGTACTCTAGACTGTCAGTTTGACTGATTGATTTATTGGTTGATAAAATTTGTGCTTTCCCCTTTTGACTACAAGAAGTCAGATTGCTGTTTGTGGACTAGTTTTTGTGTGGCTCCTGTTTTCAATTCTATAGAACTGAAATTGCCAAGTCATGTTGGAATTTATGTTTATCCAGTGAAACTGACAATACTCCCAAAACAGCCATGATATTAGGTGTATTTCTATCTTTTAGCATCTTCTTCAGTTTCATTCTTTAGTGTTTTAAGGTTTTCATCGCAGAAGTCTTTTTAGGCCTCCTTGGTTATATTTATCCCTAGGTAGTTTTAAAGCTATTATAAATGGGATTTTTTTCCTGGTTCTATCTCAGTGAGTTATAATTGGTATGCCGAAAAATTGCTAAACCGTATATATTATTAGTTTTATGTCCTATAAATCTGACAGAAGTACGAATGAGAGCTAAGAGATTTCTGATAGAACTTTTAAGTACACTTGAGTATAGGATCATGTCACCTGTAAATGGGAATAATTTGACTGTTACATGCTAACTCTGTACCTTCTCACCTTTCTCTCGTCTTACCCTTATCTATACAGATAAACTCCAAACACTCATATTGATTGAGAGTAAAGGAAGTGTTTACTATGTTTTCCTTCTAGATATTAGGGGGGATGTTCTCAACGTCTTCCGCTCAGTATAATGCTGGCTATGGGTCTGCCCTACAGCCTTTACTATGCTGAGATGTATCCCTTCTCCTCTCAGCAAGATTTTATAGCCTTGCACTTAGTTTTTCTGCACCTATCTTCAATTATTTACATGCTGTGTTACGTTTATTGATTTGAATATGCTGAATTTGCCTCCCTGAGATCAAACAGCTTGGTTAATGTATTTTTTTAAACTGTTTTTTAAAGTTTATCTTCTATTTATTTAATTTTTCACACAATGTATTTTAATGTTTCTCCCCTCTCAGCTTCTTTTTTATCTTCCTATCCACCCAGGTTCCGTTCCCCCCCCCCCAAAAAAAAACAACTATTTTTAGTTTCTTTTAAAATAATTTTATATTTTTACTTTATGTGTATGAATGTATTGCCTCTATGTACATATGTGTGTCACATGCATGCCTCATACATGAAGGGATCTGAAGAGGGTATCAGATCCTCCTGGAGCCTGGATTATAGGTGGCATGAGTACTGGGAACTGAACCCATGACCTCTGCAAGAGCAAGAAATGCTCTTAACTGCCGAGCCATCTCTCCAGCCCCTTAACATGTTCTTGAATTCAGTTATGAATGTCTTGTTGAGTGTTTTATATCTATGGACAATAAATAGATCATGCTACTGTTTTGTTATTGTCTCCTTATGTGTTTTGAGTATCAAGGCAAAAATAACTCTACAAAATGAGTTTGGTAGTGTTCCCTTTTGTTTGCAACAAAAGTAAATAGATGACAATGAAAATGGGTGAAGTTGTTTGGAAGGACAAATAATTATTTGTGGGTATATATTGATGTAACAACTTATGGAAATGAAAATAGAGGTTTCTCATAAGTTTAAAGCAGAACTGTATGATCCAACTAAACTGCCCTGGGATATATGCCTCAAAGACTATAAATCCTGCCAAAGTGGCATCTACAGTTCATACTTATTGCTGTACTCCTCATAGTAGCTAAGAAATTAGTCAGCCCAGATACCCAAACATATACATTTGGATGAAGAAAATGGGGCACATTTACACAATGGAATTTTATTCAACTATAAAAAAATCATAGCAAATGAAAATCATTCTGTTAATCAAAACTAGACTCAGAAAGATAAATACCACCTTTTCTCTCATACTTGGTTTTAGATATTAATGTTTATATTTTTGTATGTATATTGTCAATTGGTCATGAAGCTAGAAGAGTCCATGAGAGAAAAGGAGAGATGTGTGTGTATGTATGTGTATGATGTGTGTGTGTGTGTGTGTGTGTGTGTGTGTGTGAGTGTGTGTGAGAGAGAGAGAGAAAGAGAGAGAGAGAGAGAGAGAGAGAGAGAGAGAGAGAGAGAGAGAGAGAGAGAGGAAGAAGGAGGAAGAAGAGGAAGAAGAGAAAAAGAAGGAGGAGAAAGAAGAGGAGGAGGAGAAAAGTACAAAAGGGGACTATTAGTGTGGAAAGGATGAGCTGAGAGATACAAAGGGATGGAGAAAACTAGAAAAAGATAAAGCCCATTACTATGGAGAGTAATTTAAAACAGTATTAAAACAAAAATACATTATCCATTTATATAAGAATGCCTATCCTCAAATTTCTCCATTTCTCCTCTGAAAGACTGTGAGATCCTTGACTATGTCAGTGCATGACAGAAGGCTAGACCACTTGACAGGAATCTTATAAAGATAACTTCGGCAAAAAAGAAAACGATGAAACGTAAAAGTGTTACCAAAATGAGATCTAAAATGCTATCAGCAAACAGAAGCTGGGAGGTGTGCCCTGACCTCTCTGGTGGTCAACTGTGTGGCTGTGAGGGGCTCTGAATTTTTCAAGCTTGATGTGAAGACCCAAGACCAAAGAGTCACCTTGCTTGAAGGTGTTGACTGAGCTGGTGCCTGGGTTTGGGAAATAAGAGAGCACAGAGGTGTGAATGCCCTGCTGAGAGATACTTATGTAAGAAGTTGTCAGGCCAGTTTGTGGACTCCTGCAGTCTAAGTGTAGAGTCCAAACAATTTAGATAAAGCAGGGCAAACTCTGAGTGGGGGTGGCTTAGTGATATCCTGAGAAACGAGAAACCCGCAGAGCTCTTTGGAATAGAAAGATTGTTCTTTTCTGGTATCATACAATTGAGTGAGAGAAATTTCCTGGTAATCTCCAGGAGTGGGGCAGGATCTGTGTGTCCCCTTTGTCATAGGCTGGAGATCTCTCAGTCCCCCAAGCCTATAGCTTTCTACCATGTGCCTCTATGCTCTGATCCTGGTGTCTCTTGCAGCGTTCACAGCAGGGGGTGAGTATGGAATACAAATATTCAGGTGGTGGGCGTACATATCAAAAGTTAATACCAGGTAGAGGTGGGCAGAGGTGACAAAAGTATAAAACTGTAGCGAGCTTTCATTCATAGCCATTTTCGCTCTCTAGACAAATATCTCATCCAGACCAGCTATTGGAGTGAGTGGACATGCTGAGTCAGAGAAAAACAAACACTCTGAGATTTAAGATCACATGGCAGGTACAGAGGGCAATGAGATAACCCCATGTGTCACAAAAGGGGTTAGGAAATCTGTCTGTTTCCTCCTTAACTGTTCATCTACATTTTTGCCTGATCATGGAAAAAAGCTTGGTGGAAAATTTGGAATCTCAGCTAAATACTTCCAAACCACTTGTCTTCAGGCAAAGTACTCATATGGTGAACTTGTGTCATCCTGTCTCTACAGAAGTGGTGACAGTCCTCCCCCACTGAGTCACTATGAAGATGTCTTAGGTGGTTTTTTTCTATAGTATTTAGAGTGGGCCTAGGTGAGAGAAGGTAAGGAAAGGAGGTAGATAAATCAGAGGGTTGATTTGAAATGAAGTGTATCAGGTCTGAGGAGCTAGATTGCAGGGTCAAGCAACTGCCGTGTAAGCACCAGGACTTAAGTTTGAATCCCCAGTGTCCACATGACATAGGTGGTGAGACTGCAGTCTCAGTGCTCCTATGCCAAGATGGGAGGTGGAGACAGGAGAATGCCCAGAGGCTCCTGTACCAGCTAGTCTAGTATATAAGGGACCTAGGAAAGAAAAAGGGCACCATATTTTAAACCAGGTAGGGTGGGCAGTGTGTAAAGTGGTCCTCTGACCTCCACATGTGAACCACTGCAGGCACACGCCCTTACTTACACACTCACAAATGTGCACATACGTGCACATACATCATATGTACACATATACTAAAATTATAGTAAAATAAAATGGAACATGTTAATAGGAAATTGGAGGTGTGGTCAGGTCATCGCATTAGAGATAATGGATGTTAAGATAATAGTCTGCTAATTCTCACTCTCAAAGGAAGGGTTCACCACTGGGGTGGAGTATGACAAGAAGAAAGGTCTAGGGTCAGTTAGGAGGTAGAAGGATGGGTAAACTATAGACAGGTGCTTTCTTGAGGCATCTTGCAAATATCCCCCCCCCCTTTTTTTCAAGAGATTCTTGGTCACAGGCTATCTTAGTTGCCTTGTACATGGTTGTAAGTGACTACAGCCCATAAGACAATAGCCCAGGAGGGGAGACATGAATGAAAGAGGTGTATGGGATAGTGGTGCTGGATTTGATGTACCCCAGGAACCACAGTTCCCACAGAGTCAGGAAAGTAACAGATGCTAATACAACAGATGAGCAAATTAAATTCATGGTTAATACAAGACTACATATTGGATCTCAGTGTTTATCTCTGACATCTCAGCAATTGAGTTGCGATCCATAGGACCATGCACACCACAAACACCACCTTAGCCTATCTATGACTTCTAAGTTCAGAGCCATTACTTGTCTACAAAAACACTGACAGCCTAGAATATGTTTAGATTTTATCTTCTATCTCTACTTGTGGCTATGTGAGAAGCCAGGAGATGAGAGTAAAGCAGAGAAAGGAACCAGGTTTGGGGTGGAGCACTTTTTGCTGCTGGTCATGCCATTTCCATCGTGCGTGTGCGTGTGCATGTGTGACAGAAGCTATTTGCAAGCTTGTGTTCTTCTCATAAGTGGGATCATTTGTAATTACCTAGTAAACTTTCTTGGAGACATACTTTAAAGAAACTGAAAAGAATCTCCATCATACTGGTGATTGCTTGTGATGTTGATTTGTGCACACTCCACACAATGTAAGTGACAACTACTATATCTGGCCTTGTTCATAACTCCCACCTGAGCCAAACACTTCTTATGCTGACAAGTCTGGTTCCTACCCACTCTAACTCAGTGGGAGGTTGGTATTGGCCTGATGGAGGTTATGCTCAAATCTGCTCAGACATTGCTCCCTTCACCTCTTCAAAGCACTCAGCATCTTCTGCAACCTATTCCTCTTATCCCAGTCCTCCTATGAGGCTGTGCTCTTGTCCTGATGCCCTATGGTAGACATTCTTACACCCATTTGTGGCTGTTGCTGCATTCTTGCTTTCAGCCTTCCTGTTACTCCACAGTGGCACTGGCAGAGTGGTCGCACACATCCCTGCCATGTACATTGAACTTCACTCGCCTCTTATCAACTTTCATTGTGGAACAATTGTGTCTCACAGTATCATCCTAGAATACCTCACCAGCTTCTCAATAGGACCTGCCTCTCACTGAGCCAGAATCAGATCCTGGTACCTAGTCTTCTTTCTTCCCTGTGACCTTAACATCAGGCAGGGATCAGTTCTTCCTTTCTCATTTATATCTTCATATTAATTTACAAAATTTTCTCCTAGTTATAAAAAAATAGACAGTTCCTAATACAAAGCAGCTCACATTGCCACCATCCACAGACATCCTAATATGTAAATTTTCCAGAAAATTCCTCTCTAAATGGCTGATAATTAACAACAAGGAAAGGAAGGAAACATTGAGTTTGCTTTAGTTACACAAAGCATCGTTACAGTTGTAACCTACTTTACATAAAGGTTTTCCAGTATTAATGGCTGTTCTTCTTTATATAAATATAATTTCAACTTATAATGGGTTTTTGTCCTGATGACCTAATGTTAAGTAAAATAAAAGTCATCAAAACATAATCTGAGGATACATAACTTTCTTCCAAAAATTAACTTAGTATTTTATACTAATTAGCAGGGAATAACAGCAGGAGACAACTTAAATTTTTCAGTAATTTGTAGATAGCTAGCATCCTAGATCCCTGTTTCATTCACTGTTTTCAGTACAAGGTTTCCAATAAAGTGGGTTATTCTTCTGTTAGATGGAATCCTGGAGTCATTTTCTACTATGCCACACATACAGAAGGAGGTATGTTTTCTGTACAAACATGGGAGCAGTTGTAAAAGTGAGAGTAAAGGACTTACTGATAAGGATGCTCTGAGGCACTGAGGTGGTTAACCATGTAAGTGCAGACATGGGTGATCATGAAAAGGTGTGTACAAGTGCCCTGTCTCTTTAAGGAAGATCAGGCTGATTCTCTCAGACCCAACAATAAAGTTGGGACAGAAAAAAAGAAACAGAGAAATGAAAAAAGATTGTCTACTCTGTAAAATGAGGTATATGGAAGCATACAGAATATGTAGAAGTTTATATAGACATAGTGGAATACATAAAAGGCTCTACTCTGGATGACCCAACTCAGAGCCAATGGAGGAATAGCCTAGAACTTGATAATTTTCTTTACTCTGCAATTGTTCAGACTTTGTATTTGTCCATTGGGTAAGACCAAAGCCTGGACTTTACAGCCCTCCTTTGCAGGGACCTTCTCACCGCTGTACAACTGTTAACAGGGTCTGCTTGGCAGTGTGCTACTCAGCCCTCCCAGCAGACCCTCTGTTCTACTCTATGTGCTGTTGCTGTTCTGTGTGTTCTTGAATCTACATTTTCTGTATGTTCTACACCTTCCCCCATTCATTCTTGCACCTGCCATAAGCAGCAGTTCTTCTTTTGAGACAAAAATCAGAAGTGTTCATTGTAGGACACATATTTCAACTCAGCATTAGGCCAAGTGTCTCTTATGGTCCTTTCCCATGAGGTCGGCTTCCTGAGAGGAGTAGAGATCTCTTGCTCATCCTCTCGTCCACCATGCAGCTCAGCTCTGGGATCTTCTTTTTATTATTATTTTTTAAAGACGAGATCTGGTTGTGTAGCTCTGGATGTCCTGGAACTCTCTATGTAGACTAGGCTAGCCTAAAATGCACAGAGATATGTCTGTCTCTGCCTCTGCCCCTTGAGTGTTTGAATTAAATATATGTGCAACTATGATAGGGCAGTACCAAGTCCTTAATGGGTACATGTTTCCAGAGACTTTTGAGGATTATACTCCAGGTCACAGACATTGATAGTAGCCACTACTCTTTGTTTAAATGCTTTTCTTCTGCCATTTCCATTTGTCCCTTATATCAGCCCTCTAAATTAAGGTCTGTTTTCTTCATCATTATCTTATGTGTGAGAAGATACCGAGGCTTACAGGGCTGTGGCAGCTAATTCAAGATATCATGCTTAGAAAACGGGAAACCTATTAGAAACCCTGGTCTGAGTTTTCCTTCCTGATGTGCTGTCTTTTTCTCTTGTCCAGCAGGACACCCATCCTCACCACCCATGGTGGACACCCTACAAGGCAAAGTCCTGGGAAAGTATGTCAGCTTAGAAGGATTCACACAGCCTGTGGCCGTCTTCCTGGGAGTCCCCTTTGCCAAGCCCCCTCTTGGATCTCTGAGGTTTGCTCCACCACAACCTGCAGAGTCCTGGAGCTCTGTGAAGAACGCTACCTCCTACCCTCCTATGTAAGTGTGTAAGTCGCAAGGGTGGGCCTGTGCCTCTTTTGGAGGAAACCTGCCTCACAGCAACATAAGAAGGGTCATGTCTTCTAAGCTGGCTTCTACTTTATTCTGGAACCAGAAACATTGTGGAGGACTTCAGCCTCCCCAAGGCCCCGCTCTGTTTTGCAGAGGATCTTTTGCTCTGTGTGCTTGTAGTTTGTGTTTCCTCATCCCTAATGCAAGCCTTCCGACTGCTAGAAATAGAAGAACATGGTGGAAAGTTGAAACACTTAGAACTGCCCAGTCTCCTAGAACCCTTTCTTCATGATGTACTACTTGAGCTCCTGCTGATTTACATGTTTTTGTTGTTTATTTAATGAGTGCTTAGTACAGAAGAAAGATTTAGGAAATACAAGGTGCCAAGCTGAGGAACGTGACCCGATACAGGTTGCTATTCAGAAGCAGCTGTCACTGCCATCTGATACATTTCCAATCTCTTGTCTGCCACAGGCCTCTGCAGCTTTTGATGAATGCCTCCCTCACTTATGAATATGCTGGCAGCCTCAGTCACCCTCTGCCACTGACTCTTATACTGTTGCTTTTAATCACCTTACTTTCAACATTACGCTGCATGACACACACCAATTCTTTAACATCTGATCAGGGTGAACTGTTGGAACTACTCCACATATTCATGAACACTTTAGGATAAGTCCCAAGAAATAGAATTATTGAACCAAAGACTACGAACCTATTCTTAAATTTTCTCCAGAGCATCTCCATTGACAAACTCTGCCTAAACCTTAGACTTAGTGAAACAATTTTATTCTGCATTTGAGGAAACAAATAATATGAAATGATCATAGCAATAATAAATGTAAAGTCAATCTTTATTGTGTGTTGAAATCCTCATGAACTTAACGGATTCCTCTTTTGACATTCAAGTTACTGCTTTATGACTATTACACCTTTTCCCTCCATGGTGGAAGAAAAGTTCCCAGAATGAAATGTAGAACCATTTTCATTGATTCATTTCTGTACCTAACATTCATTTCTGTGTCATCCTGATATCTGAGGTCTTAACAGCTGCTTCTACATGATGCTTCTACAAGCCAATAATGCTTGGCTCCTCGGTCCATTGAGATCTGGGAACATGGCTTATAATGTACTGAGAATATAAGCACTACCCAGTATGAATCTTTGAGGTTGTAAGATGTTTAATCAGTTCTCTGACCACTCTGTGCCCTGTCTTCTCATCTATGAAATACAGATAAAGGTGGAACCCGCCCAGGGGCTCACCTAAGGTATTACTGTGTGAGCATATAATGTAAATCAGTCTTCTTCACTAGAAGACATCAGAAGTATTACTAACTCCGATCTTCAATGGCCTTCGAAATCTTTTATGAGAGCAGCAATGATTACTTCAATAGCTGATGATAGAATCCTAGCAAGCCAGGGCTGCAAAGCTCTTGCACATAGCAGTCTCCTTATTGAGACCTGGCAGATTGAGATCCGGGTCAGGAAATTCCCCAGGGTCACCTAGCTTAAGCGTGGGTGAAGCTGACCTGGAAAGTAAGCAAGTTACTGGTGAGATGCTGATACCTCAACAGGTCTGCCAGTTGAGAGAATTTCTGTGGCTGATGGCAGTCACCCCAGGACTAGACCATGTTCACCTGGTAGAGAACCTCAGTCAACTTTTCAGCCCACTGTACAAAGCTCAGCAGAGCACAGGACTCTGTCTAGGTAGTTCAAGGAGTGTCATCTCCAAGGGCAAGCCAACATATGAGCGCCTATGTTCTTTTTGGCCAGAGCAGATCTAAGACTCTGGGAAGGGAGACATAGTAAGTTCTTCATTTGCTGTAGGACAAGGAGACTATGTTCCAGACTGCAGTTCCCACAGCTCCTGGTGTATCTCCATTCCAGTGTCCCCATTGGCTGATAGCAATTCACAGAATTACATCTCCTAGTGCATTCTGAATGCCAGGTAATGTTTCCAGTTTGCATCTGGTAGAACGTCAATGTTTTCTTTCCTTCTACAGGTGCTCCCAAGACCCAGTGACAGGGCAAATAGTCAATGACCTCCTAACGAACCGAAGAGAGGCCATTTCTCTCCAGTTTTCTGAAGACTGTCTCTACCTAAATATTTACACTCCTGCTAACTTGACAAAGAGTGACAGACTGCCGGTAAGCTGTGGAACTGTTCTAGCCTTCTGAATTTCAACATCTGGCTCCTTAGTGCAACCAGAAGGGCTTAAAACAGCTAGAGGCAGGGCACCACAGCAATGAACCAATTCAGAGGCCCAGGACTTTTGTCCATCATAGAAGACCTTCTCCCTTGATTTTCCCCAGGAATATCAAGCAATGGTACCTTACTTCTGGGTCCACTGAAATCTGGGAATGTTGTTTGTGATGTACTGTTCATTGCATGAGTCTCCAAAGCAGTGCAACATTGAGTAGCTTCTCTAACCCTCTGTGACTTTATTTCCTCATGTATTAAACTGGTGTTTGGGGAAGATGGCCTTTTTTTTTTTAATTAATTTTTTTATTGGATATTTTATTTACATTTCAGATGTTATCCACTTTCCCCATTCCCCCACCCACCCAGAAACCCCCATCCCATCTCCCTCCTCCTGCTTCTATGAGAATGTGCCCCAACCCACCCACTCCATCTTCCCTGCCCTCATATTCCCCCACATTGGGGCATCTAGCCTTCACTGGACAAAGGACCTATTCTCCCACCTATGCCAGACAAGGCCATCCTCCCCTACATATACAGCTGGAGCCATGGGTCCCACCTATGCCAGACAAGGCCATCCTCCCCTACATATACAGCTGGAGCCATGGGTCTCTCCCTATGTGCTCCCAGGCTGGTGGTTTAGACCCTGGGAGCTCTGTTTGGTTGCTATTGTTGCTCTCCCCATAGGGCCACAAGCTCCTTCAGCTCCTTTAGTCTTCTCTCTAACTCCTCCATTGGAAACCCCAAGTTCCCAATCAGGTCAAGGGTTAGTTGTGAGCACCTGCCTTTGTATATGTCAGGCTCTGGCAGACCTCTAAGGAGACGGTTATATCAGGCTTCTGTCAGCATGCACTTCCTGGCATCCACTTCAGCATGTGCCTTTGGTGACTGCACAATAGTTAGAATTTAATCTTCTCTGGTTTTCTCACACAAATAGAAGGAAAAACTGATTACCTACAGTTATTTGCCAGTTTTCTGATGGAAGTTCCTTTGCCCTAGGAATTGTGAGTCAGTAAGAAGAACTGCTTCTGAGAACATCTGTGGCAGTAGCCACAGTAGGGGCAGATGTCCTGCTGTGTTACAGATGTTGAGAATGTTTCTGAAACAGGAGTTATTAGCCCTATAATGACACATAATAGTTCATTGGCAGTTACAGAAGTCGGGGGTCCCTTCCCCCAGAGAGTAGCTTCCAGGCTATACTCCATGCCCTGGGCAAGGACTAGCATTGTAACTTCCAATTTAGTTAGTTGTTGGGATTCCCCAGCACTACAGCACAGCAAGAATTACAGATTTCAGACCTGTATATCAGGATTCCCCAGCCCCTGATAGCAGCTATTGCTACTGGTCCAGCTAGGAACAAGAGTCGCTGAGATTCGGGGTCTGTAAGACCTAGCAGCTCAGAGAACTCTTATAGCAGACAAGACTGGTACCTTCTCTTCTTTGGCTTTCTTAGTCCTATTTCTCTACAAGCCTTAGGTCTCCACACTCCTCTTTACTTCTCTGGTTCCTCTTGTGTCTGTCCTTACTAATCTCTGGAATATTTCATCTGCCTCTCACTGCTATAGCCACTATTGAGACTGCTATTTCTAGAGTGGTAGCTACCGCTGCAATTTTGCAACTATTGATGCTTCTGCTGACATTGCTAATGTCATGACCCCTGCTGGCTCTGTTACTGCTGTGCTTCTGATGTGCTTCTGCTGTCAACTCTGCCATTCTTTGGACACAGCTGTGTTGTCCCCAAGTGTCACAGTGCCTGCTGCTGGCACTGTAATAGCTACAGGTTGTTCCCCTGGCGCTGCTGCTGTTCTTTCCTGTCACTGATTCCTCTTCTTTCTTCTGACCACCACCTCAGCCTATTGGACTAATGGAGGATATCAAGATAGGTAAGGGGACAACAGTGTAGCTTGGTGGTAGAGTAGCTGCCTGGATGCTCAAGGCCTTGAGTGTGATACCCTGCATCAGAAAAAAAAAAAAAAAACTAGTTAAGAAAAGTCCACTCTAGAGAAGCCTTTGGCTCACATATGCAACCCCAGCACTGAAAATATTGAGTCAGAAGCATTTGAGCAGGTTTGATGTTAGCCTGGGCTACATAGCAAGTACCTGGCCATCTATGGTTGCTTTGTCTTAAAAACCAAACCCCAATCTGAGAGGAGTGGGGAAGAAGAGGAAGAGGAAGTGGAAGGAGTAAGGAGGAGGAGAAAGAGGAGAAACCTTTTAATGGGCCTACTCTAGAGGGTCAGGGTGGGACTATGGGAGTCTCCTCACTGGGTCACTTGTTCCTTCATCTTGTGGTTGTATTCAGTGTCACCATATGCACAGTCAGACACGGAGTTTGAGAAAGATGAACATGAGCCATTGACATAAAGCCCTGGCATGAGGAGGGTGGGGTTCTGGGGTGAGCATGACACCATTGGCCGCGGATGTTTCCTACAGAGATGTTTTCAGTTTAAGGAGCCCTGTAAAGACAGGACCCATGAGTGTTTGGAGAAAGGCAAGAAATGATGAAGTAGATGATTATTTTAGGCCTCAGCACTGGGTAGGAAAGGCTGCCTGTTGTAACCTTGTTCAGTACTAGTACTGTTTCGGGGATGTCATACTCGAGTCATCTTAGATTAAGGCAACCAAACTAGACAACTTTTACGGCCCTTCTGAGGAGCTTTCTGATAATCTGTGTTGTTGCGTCCTTTTCCAGGTGATGGTCTGGATCCATGGAGGTGGACTAGTGTTAGGTGGGGCATCAACCTATGATGGACTGGCCCTGTCTACTCATGAGAATGTGGTGGTGGTGGTCATTCAATACCGTCTGGGCATCTGGGGATTCTTCAGGTAGAGTTGAATTCTTCCACAACTAGTCCCCATGTTAGTCTGTTTTCTTATTATGCATCAGAATACCAGATCAATACTTGGGATATTTATAAGGAAAATCTTATTGAGTTAAGAATTTCAGAGGCTGGTCATCCAAGATAAATTTTTTCCTTCTGTTTGAGGTCTGGTGTGGGCCCTCATATTGAGATCAATGTGGTAGAAAGACAGAAATGGAATCTTCAGGATGCAGAATAGATCACATATGAGACACAAAGCTGGAGGGAGATGGTGGGGAAGCCTTACTATTTTTATACATGACTCACTGGGGAACTAACCCTGGTGCTATGAACTCACCAAGGGCAGTGCACACAGTGGCTTAATGGCCTTTCACTGGACCTCACACATTACAGGCTCTAGTACTCCATCATTCTTTCAGATGAGCACATCCAAATATAACAACTGCCAGATCAAAGATGCCAGGACTCAGTCCTAGTGATGCCAAGCATCTATAGACCTCTGCCAGGCTCCTTCAGAATGCATTCCTCTCCTCCGCTGATGGACCTCACCTATCCATTAATTCTTCACCTATTACACTGCTTCTAAGCTGATTTATGTGTTGTTCCCTCTGTAATTCCAGGCATAAATAACAGCTACTTCTGAACCACCTTTTGCAGAGTGGGCACATTGCTGTAGGAGATGGACTGAGTTATGCCATGCTCCTGCTATTTTGAGCAGAGGGAAAAGAACAAAACCTTCCTCCTTTTCCTGCATCCCTCTGCTGGTGCTGGCCATGCTACCTCCTGCTCACTTGACATAAAAGCCTGGAGGATACTTTGGACTCCACGTTTTCTTAAACTCAACATCTAACCAATGAACCAGTTCTTTTGGCTCCACCTTCAAAACAAATTGACTTCATCTACTTATCATCCACTGCCTGCTTCCACTCTGATCAATGCCTTACAGTTTAGGACTAGATTATTGTTATAACCAGTATTTTTTTATAAGCCTGTTACTTTTAAGGCATGAGTTTTCTACAGTGTAGCCAGAATGCTATGACAGACATGAACTGAATCACATCTTGCTCCTACAGATCGTTTCCATGCATGTGTTAAATCTCTTGCCAAGGCTCTTGGCACCTGCTCTGCTTGTGTCTGCTGCTAGCTACACTCAGACATTTGTTTCCACGGCCCCAAGGTCCTTTGTAGCTGCTGCTTCTTATAACAAGCAGTAATATCTCATGATACTCATAAGCCTATATGGTCATTATACTCAGGTCTCTATTGGCTAGCACTGCCCCCATGAGGCCGTTCTTGGTCCTGCAGTCTGAAGCATCACTCACAGCCTCCCCCCGCTCCAATTCCTACATCTTTTGTAAACTGGTTTTATTTCCATTTTCAAAGAACTTTCATTACTTGATACTAAAACGTTCCCCCACCAGTTTATTATGCTCTGCAGTGTGAACTGAATACACTCAGAAGTTGGAGATTTTGACTGTCTTGTTTCCAAATAAGCACTAACTAGCTCTTAGGCTACACAGTTTCTGGAAGATGAGTGTATAGTACCGGGTAGCACGTTGATATAGAGATGAGAGGCAGGTGAAGACATACAGCAGGACCGCAGAGCACAGCTTATTTCACTAAGAGCATCAGCACTCTTCTAGGTCTGAGAATCCAGCCATGACATATCTACCTTCACCCTGGTTTCTTTCAGCACAGGGGATGAACACAGCCAGGGGAACTGGGGACACTTGGACCAAGTGGCTGCACTGCGTTGGGTCCAAGACAACATTGCCAATTTTGGAGGGGATCCAGGCTCTGTGACCATCTTTGGAGAGTCAGCAGGAGGTGAAAGTGTCTCTGTTCTTGTAAGTGTCCCTGGCACCAGGACTTACTAAGTGTGATATCTGCTGATAGGATCCCTTGGAGACCAGATAGCCTAGCCACAGGAGCTTTGCTTTCAATATCTAGATTCAGGTTGGTACTTTAATTGTTCAGCATTAGACAGTGGAAGAATAAAACCTGTTGTAGTAATTATTTAAAATTGGCCACTGGTCAAGCCGACTATCTAAGTTGCAGTGGCTCTGCTTAGCTCAGCCACCATATTCTATGGCCAGAGGCCACATGTGTGCCACAGCTAGAAACAGCCAGCCAGAAACACCAGCCCTGCCACCCATGAGATGCCAGCGTGGGAGATGGCTCTGCTAATCTTCCATGCTGTCTCTGCATGGCTAGGCATTGCCCAGACCATCCCATCATCCATGCGGGCCCAGTAAGAAAATGAGACTCTAATACTTAAAAAATAATCAAAGGCTGTATATGTTTGGTAATGCTAAATAACAATATGCCCATACAAAGAGAGTTGTTTCCCAATTAGCTAACTTTAAATAAAAGTTGTTACCTGATACTGCTCTCCATACCTGCCTGGCTCTCCATTGCTCTGACACTTCTCTCTCCCTAGTTCCTCCTCTTCCTTTTCCTCTTCCTCTCCTTACTCCTCCCACCTTAACCCCTCCTACAAAAAACCAAGCCCTCATTGGCTTCTAAGAAGTACTTTTACACCCCACCATAAAAAGCACCTGCTATATATTATTTTTCTTTTCTCAATTAATTGTTATCTTTCTGTTTGCTCACCACATTAACATATAATTCACTTGGGGAGGGCAGATAAGTGTTGAAAGTAAACTACAGATCACAAAAGAGAAGGGTGTGAGGTAGATCAGGTATCACTATTAGGCTCCAAGGTAGACCTACACACTGAGGGAACTAGAGCACTCGGAGCTGTCAGGGGTCAACTTAGTGGCTTCATGGCTTTGAAAACCCAATAAAAGGGCAACAGTGTCTGTGACTCAGGGTCCAGGTGGGAATGGAAAGATGGTCAGTTGTGAGGAAGGATGGACAGATGCTCAGACACATTCTGATAAGGAATCAATTTGGTGAGGAGACAAGGAGTAGGAGAAACTGTAGGAATCTATGGAAACTTCTGGGAGTTCTCAGTGACCCTCCCGCTCCCTGAGAACTGATCACAGCACAAACCCAACATAATTTTCAAACATGTGACTGAATAGAGGAAAATGGTCTTGTTTTCCTCAGAGATAAGGAAAAGTAGATAAATCCAAGGAGGTCATTTAGACTTGTATTACTGTAGTAATTCTACAACTTTTATTCATCTCTGTATGTGTCTACCATTTCTCTCCTGTAGACCTGCCTTCCATCCTCTTTCCTTTTCATTGTGATGTTCCTGTGTCTCTTTCACTTATTTATGTTGCATAACTTTTTTCAGTTTTTGAATTTTAGTTTAATTCTGCCATGATTTTCCCTTGCACAACAATTATATAGAGTTATAGCTTCTGTCTTCAATTCTGACCCTAAAGAAACCCTAAAAACAAGCTTTAGCTTGTGCATTCTTTGTTTATATACTTCTACATATGGCTTATTTTGGATTCTTTATCACATAGGATGATTTTCTTCAGTAACTGAAATATTTTGGTTCTAGAAAGAGAGTTCAAGGTCTTTTTCATGCTATCCCCTTGATGAGATAACTAAATATTATAAATAATTTCCTAATTTATATAAAAGCATTGCAGTTCATTTTCTTTATTAATTCCTGGGTTTCAATGTTTTCATATGATACATTGATTTCATGCTTACAATCAAATAACTTTAATTTCCTCCATATATTACTTACAATCTGATGATAAATTGGAATTGGTCGAAGGACAAATTTAATTAATTTCAACATATTTACAAGGATATTGATATTGTAATATGCTTTAGATGAGATATTTTAAAATAGTTGTTATTGATTCTACTTTTATTTCATTGAGAACTCATTAGAAACAAGAAATAACTTCAATTTTTCAGTCCTTTTTAATGCTTTATTTGTGGACTGTGATACAATAATTTTGGAGAAGTTTCCATTTGCAATTGAGAAGTTTTATATTCCTTATGTATTGGGTGGGATATTTGTATAAATCTGTTAAGTCCAGTTGATCCACGGTATATTTTAGCGCTGAGATTTCTTTGCTGATTTTTAGTTTGGAAGACTTTTCCAAATATGAGGGCTGCTTATTGAAGTCCACCAATACTATTGCATCATATCCTAGGTGGCCTTTCATGTCCCTTAGTGATTGTTTTATGAAATTAAGAGACCACAAATGTTTGCTCATAATTGTGGTACCTTCTAGATGAATTCTTCCCCTATTAATATGTAGTGTTCCCTATCTCTTATAATTAGCTTTAGATTGAAATATACTTTATCAGCTATAAGGGTAGCTATGCCTGCTTGTTTGCAGTTTCCTTTTGCTTGGTAATCTGCTTTCTCTGCTTTGGTACTCAGTGTGTAACACCCGTCTGTTGAAATGGACTTGTCTTTCAGTTTTTCCTTCTTCTGACTCTCTTTGGATGTTTTCTGTCAATGTTTCCAGAGGGATGTCAAAATGAAGTTCAGCTACAGGGTCAGGTAAAATTTGGTGCTGGCTGCCATGTGGGGCCAACGAGGCCATCCCACGTTGGCCAGGAGCCAGCAGAACCAAGAGGGAGGCTTCATGCCAGTCATCAAGGTGATCAGAGTCCAAACGCTGGTCCCACAGAATCCTATGGGTCACTGTGAGTATAAAATCTCTTTCTCTACTTGTCTCTGCCAGGTGTTGTCTCCCTTGGCCAAGAATCTCTTCCACAGGGCCATTTCTGAAAGTGGTGTGGCCCTCACTGCAGGTCTGGTCAAGAAGAACACCAGGCCCTTGGCTGAGGTAAATTCCACACTGAGCAATTCCTGTGTCCTTTTGCCTTGCCTCCTCACAAATCTCTCTTGCTATGGGATGCAGTTGATACTTTCAACGGCTAGAGCTTGTTTAAAGATCACAGCTAGGCCAAGCTCTGCAAGTTCTGAAGTGATTTTCTGTGAATTATGTTCCTTAGACACCTGACAGCTCAGTACAAGTTTTAGTGTGCAGCAAGCATTTCCCTGAGCACATCACATGCATTATTTTTCCTCATAGAAAAGATATAATTCATATGAGTGGCAAAAGACACTTGGACAGAGCATGGAGGAAGTAGCTCTACACCAGACAGAATTCTTAGTTCTTTTTCCTTACCACACTGGACACGGCTTCTCTTAACACATCCACATTCACAATATTATGCCCACTTAACAAATTAGTTTTCTTTTTTAAGACAGGGTTTCACTATGTAACCCTGGTTGCCCTGAAACTCACTCTATAGACCAAGCTGGCCTAGAACTCACCAAGATCCACCTGTTTTGGCCTCACAAGTGCTGGGATTAAAGGAATGTGCAACCACACCTGATTCCACTTAACAAATTATAAAGTAACATAGGCTCAAATATTTAAATAGTCTGTATCAAATCTCAATTACTGACAGAGACAACACTCTGAGGAGCCCAGAACCCCCACCTGCTGGTATTGAGAATTTGGGGCAATCATGTATCATCAGTAGAAAGTGGGTATTAAATAGAACACTAGGCTGTATTGACAGAGGTATAAATACTACTCTTGACCTTTACTGTGGCCTGTGATCTGTTGAAGAAAATTGCTGTCATATCTGGTTGTAAAAACACCACTTCAGCTGCTATGGTTCACTGCCTTCGCCAGAAGACAGAGGAAGACCTCTTGGAAACCACACTAAAATTGGTAGGTGAAATTGGTTGGCCTCTCTCAATGCTCCCCAGCCTTGTACTTTACCCCAGACTTCTTCACTTCAACTCTTCTGCAATTTTGGAGAATCTATTTCTCAGATGAATCCTGAGACATCATTCACATGTGTCCCCACAAAGGGAATATTTATCACATCCCTACATCCTCTGCTTTTTGGATGTGTCCTGTGGGGTTCCCTGTGATAACCAACTACCAAAAGCACCAGTCAGTCCTCAAATGTTACCTCTGAGTAACACCTCTTAGATGGCTATAATGATGTAATTCCTCTCTTGCTGCCTGGGCCCTGGACTAATCCCTGCTGACCCTACCTGCCCTTGGGGGTTGGAGGTGAGGTATTGCAGAGTCAGTGACACAGACTCCAAGAGCAAGTGAGAAACACTGCTGCAAGCTCATCTGAATGCTGCTGCAAACTCCTTTAATACCGTTGACCTGAGCCCCATTGGTCCCAAGAAAGCATCTCTTCTAAACAGCAGTTCCCAATTGGCTGGCATTGTCTGCATCAGCAATCCTTGGTTTCTCAGGCAGTCCTCAATTAGGTCCTTCTACAGGAGATGCTTTTGAGGCTGTGTGTCCCCAGGTATTTACATAGAGGTGGCCCAGCTATTCTTGCTACACTCTCTGTATTCCCCATACACTTAACCCATTTGATATATGATTGTTTTCCTCTTTGGATTATTCTGGCAAATAGAAAATATTCAGTCTATTCTACATCTCCTACCCTGACACCATGCTCCCTAAATTATCTTGGTTGGATTTATGGAGAAGGCCAGTATACACATTGTTGGTGGATTGGAAAGAACAACTGCTTAAAGGATTGGGTGAAAAGTTACAGATGCTCACTGAATGATTCATAGATTGTAGACAAACTGAAAGTAAGTGACAGGTTATGATGTATCTACACTACACCAATGGACTGGATTCAGTGAATTGGATGGAGGGATGAATATCTGGAAGATAATAAATAGGCAGGTGATTATCCTTAAATCTATAGAAGTAGTCTCTGGAAACAAGGAAAGGTAGGTAGGAACTGTTATAATTTAGATAGCTTCTAAATCAGCCAAATGGTGCTTTATAATGAAAAAAATACTGATGGCTTTTCACTCTAAGAGAGAGAGAGAGAGAGAGAGAGAGAGAGAGAGAGAGAGAGAGAGAGAGAAACAATCTCAATAATACAGAAGGCTGCCACTGTTGCCAAGAGGCAAGAAAATGTCCTGAATAGATTCACTGTTTTCTGCAGAGGAACCATGGGGTGTTGGAGAACACATAGGTGGAAAGATGAAAAGAAGGACTGGTACCCATAGAAGATGCCTTTCCAGAGCTCCAATGACCCTGACTCTGCCACCCCACCACCCCCCCACACACACAATGCTCGAACACACACAGTACAGTTAGTCAGAGAACACTGTAGGAATCAGGAAGGAGAGACTGGTCATGCTCTAAACCCAAGTCAGAGAATCAGCTTTGCACCAGAATGGCTTCCTAACACAACCGTTATCTTATCTTTACAGAATCTTTTTAAGCTGGATTTGCACGGAGACTCCAGACAGGTAAGGATTATCGCCTTCTGGATTAAACTCCTCTTGAGTTTTAACAGTGCTTCTACTCCAAATAACTATGAATAAGACTTCTGTCTGTGGAATTCTGGTTATTTCTGTGTGTGTATTGTGGAGGCTGAGAGAGGAGAAATCACTCATTCACTTGTCAGCATAGACAGAAGGATTAGAGGCTGGAATTGAACTTACCCACAACTCTCTGTAGAGGACTTTGGTCAACAACTCTGTACCATGGGTTTATTTGACCCCTTGACCCCTTCTCATTCATATTCCGAATTCCCAAAAGGAGCCTGCAGGAACAGGCTTTATTAGAATGCCCCACTATCAGGAGGCAGAGATGGCACTAAGTGTTTTGTGAAAGGAACAAGCTGATCACTAAGTGTTTTGTGAAAGGAACAAGCTGATCACTAAGTGTTTTGTGAAAGGAACAAGCTGATGAGCCATGCAGGGAGGAGCCTAGAAGTTCATTCTTCTATGACCTAAGAAAATCCACCATTACTCTCCTTCTCCTCCCTCTCACCTTTTCAATACCCAGCTACTGTCACCTATGGTCCTGTCTTCTGTGATTAACTCTCTGTGGATTCCAGAACTTCCTTATAAGATCTTATGAGAATAAAATGAAATTCCTTCAACCACCCAATAATGACTTACTAAGGACTCACTTTGTGTCTGGAGCTGATTTAACAGTTGAAGAATGACAATGAAGCATATGTAATCTGCTTTTTTGGAGATTTCTGTCCTAGTAGGGGAGGCATGTAGCAGAAGAAAAAATATGTAATAATGTGTAATCATATATGTTTTCTATAGATTAGAATTAAGTTGATTGGGAGGTATGGCAATGAGAGGTGGGAGCCATTTGGAGTCCTGTCAGGCGAGCATCCCATTTGGAGTAAGGCTTTATCTTCTTGTCTCATCACTGATAATCACATATGTCCACTTTGTAAGCTATTTACTACCATTTTTAATGTTTGCTGCTATAAGTTATTTCTCTGCTTAAGATGCTCTAGAATATAGTGATGCTGATATACCCAGCGTCCCCAGACACGACAGGCTGTGAGAAACCCTGGGGAGAAAACCAGAGAGATAGGTGGCCTTCTGCCAGGCTTGAGTTCTGGTACCTCTTGACCTTGAAGTCAGTGTTGATGAGTCAACATGACACTACACCCAAAGAAGAAAGAGGAGAATTGCCTAGCTCTTGGGGAAGCCATGCTGAAGAGTAGTCATGTGATACCTCTAGTGTGTGAAAAAAAAAAAAAAGAACAGGAAGATATTGGAAACTAGGTAAATTGATGAATTCATGGGGCAATCACAGTAGACCTCATGATTGTGAATCTGAAGCCAAAAAAATTTATTTTTATGTTACTCTTGGTTGGGGAAATGCTAAGCCCTATTAATCTGGTGTTTTATTATAAATAAGTTCTACATGTTGATTATTTGCAATAAAGTTGTTATATAACATGGTTTTAAAACTGGGACCCACATATAATGTTTAGAATGTTAGGAGCAGGTTCCCTGGAGCCTAGCTCTGTAAGTCCCCAGCAACAGTGGCTCAGGATTCACTGATGCAGAATTTATTAGTGTCAACTTCACAGGCATAACTATCAGGAATAGTAAGAATCATCCTGACTGATATAATAATCTACTATAGATAGAAATACATATTCTACAATAATATACATTTAATTTTAGCTAAGGGCCCCTCTTCTTCCTTGCCACCCTCCACTTATTACTGAGATACCCCAAATCAGGCCTTAGTGGCACATACACCATTAATTTCCTTCTTAGTATCCTAAGTCCCCACAGCCCCTACCCAAGCCAGGATGTCCATTTTCTGGCTTCTCCCTTAGAAAGTCACACACACAGAGAGAGAGATGTGTCATCCCTGGCACTGTGTTGCTCTCTTCCCCAGAGCCATCCCTTTGTTCCCACTGTGCTTGACGGAGTGTTGCTGCCAAAGATGCCTGAGGAAATCCTGGCTGAGAAAAGTTTCAACACTGTGCCGTACATCGTGGGACTCAACAAGCAAGAGTTTGGCTGGATTCTACCAACTGTGAGCATAAACAGACCTCTTAGATCAGACCATTCCCTACCCATCACTCCTCCAACATGTTCTTTCTTCCTGGACCTCTGCTTGTGCCTAGGGCCTCTGTCTCTTGTTATACATAAATACTTCCATGGAGACATTTTCTGCCTGAGCTAACTTTAAGCCTGAGTGGTTCAGTCCTGGGAATCTTAGCTCAATGAACAGTTTGTCACTTCATTAAATTTAGGTGCTCAGAATGTGCAGGCTGAGAAGGCCTACACAAAATGATCCAGGCAATCAGATAAACATGGGTGTCTCTAAGTGGGAAAGGGCTGGAAGTTCAGAGGAGTCTGACTGGGAAGCACAGCTTCTACCATGAACCTGGATACATTTTGAATAAATCTCCCCACATCTTCTCATTTTACATCACTGAATGATTCAAAGTCACTCAGTCATGACTTAGAATACCCTCTTAAAGGGAAAGAAGGGCTTTTCCTTTTCAAAGATAATAACAAAAGCCAGACATTAGGTTCAAGAATAAGGCAGGTTTCCTTTTCTAATAGGGTGGCAAGAGGAAGAAGCTCAAACATGACTTGAACTCAAGTCCCAGATAGAAACATCACTAACCCTGAAGATGTTTCAAGGCTGGGAAAGGAACTGTGGAGTGAGTGGAGAGTCTGTGTAGCCAGACATTAGATTTCATATTCAAACCTCATCTTCAGGAGAAACACACTCGTGACAGGCAGAAGATCAAGATGAAGTAAGGCGACCAACATGGTTGAGATGGAAAAATAATTGCCACCTTGTGCGTTTACATTCCAGGGAGGTTACATAAAAGATGAGCAGTATTTATTCTTAAGCATTTGGGTCTTTGGGTGTGAGGTTTCCATAGGTGAGAGGTGAGGCTAACCCCAAGGTTTCCACAGTCAGTCTGGAGCAGGTGTTGATGGCTGTCTATTCATACTATGTCTCTGCTGAAAATTAATTTCTGAAAGCAGCAGACTTTTCCAGCACAGTCATTATAGAGAGACTAGTATTATCCCTCACGTGGCTTTCAGATGCTAGAAGCTATTCTAGAATTAGACCAATCTCTGTATAGGACTGTGACAGTCTGAGAGTTTCAGGGCTCTCACTGCAGAAGGGTTTTCAAAGAATGCAATGGATGGCTTTTGCTTTCTCTTTTATGTCTGTGAGGTTTTCTTTCCTCTCTGCTTTGAGGGTCCTTGTGCCCCCTGGCCTGATCAATACACATCTTTAGAGTATCAATTTTCATGAGGGGATTTCTGTATAAATCCACGTTTCCCTGATTGTTTTAAAGCTCATAAGCAGCCATACCCATCAAAGCCCAACCTAATATCTTAATTTGCTTTGCTTTGTTATAGTTTGCCTATTTGGTTCATTCTGATAATGTCTGTTTTTAAATAGATGATGAACTATCCCCCCTCTGATGTGAAATTGAACCAGATGACGGCCACATCGCTCTTGAAAAAGTCATCTTTTCTTCTTGTAAGTACTCTTGGGACTGTGGCAACTGGTTGAGAAACAAAGAAAAGCTGAGAACTTGCCCCAAATTATAAACCTACAGAATGTCAGGAGAAGAATAGAGTCCTCTTACTTTGCCCAATTTTCTGATGTTCCCATATCCTTACCAAGGATTTGTTCAGGGCTCAAGAGATTCATAGTCAATGAGTGAGCCAGAGGAGTCATACAAGTCATGTTGTCACTTTCCTTATCCATTCTAGAACCTCCCTGAGGATACGATTCCAGTGGCCATTGAGAAATATTTAAGAGATGCAGATGACCCAAGGAGAAATAAAGACCAATTTCTAGAATTGATTGGGGATGTGGTATTCGGTGTCCCATCTGTGATTATCTCCCGTGGACATAGAGGTGAGTCCCTGAGGTTGAACAGGAGAGAGACACTTATTTTACCCTTTTCTCTGTGACTGGCTTACCCCCAAACATTTACAGATGTGAAACTGCCAACATCAAGCCTTTAAGACTGCATCTTTGCCTTATCTTGGTATTTGTGCCAGTATCATCTGTGGAACTCACTGAAATGCAATGGAGTAAATGGGAGTTAATTCCTGAAAATATGAGTTGGAACAGGAGGTAGTGACAGAGGAAGGCACAGAGGCTGATACCTGGCTAAGCATAGATTCACTGGAGCTGGGGCTGGGGAAGGCTGAAAAACCAGCAGAACACATAACCCAAGGCAATCCCATCTGAATAGTAAGCGAATAGAGTATTTAATCTACCAGTGACCACTTGCCATTAGGCTAAACCTGATCCAGATGACCTGCTGTACAGGTCAGCAGAACAGTGTGTGGTAACCAGACAAAGAGCCCTTAGGTGTAAAGAGACAGATGGTGGATGTAAACAGAAGCCAGACTGAACAGGAAGAAGTGTCGTATCAGTAGCATCGGTCACAGGTTCCTTATCTGAAATTAGGCTAGTACATGGGTTTAGAGACCAAATACTGGGTGAGGTTTTACAGGGGTTTGATACAAAGCTAGTTTTAGAGTAGTAACAGAGGGCAGAATTAGAATCAGGAAGGCTGTTTACAACCGAGGAGGTCAATGAGGGAGGAAACCCCTGTAGGGTACGAATGTAGACACTCTGTGTTCTTGGCTAGCTTCTGTCCATCTTAGTGTGCCACTGTGTGCAGGCTGAGGTCTGTCACAGAACCTTCTTGTGTGACCAAGTACTGGGTGTTGGGAGCCGCAATGCTAAGATGGCAGGACATCCTGTCCTCCCACTTGTAAACAACTGACTGTGCAGGTGCAAAAGGCAAAAGGCGCGCCAAAGTCACTGCCCATCCCGGGGAGTAATATGGGGTGATGAGTGAACAGCCAATCAGAAGTGAACACACCACTCTAGGGTATATATAGCAGTGCCATTCCTGGGCTTGGGGGCTTTTCCACTTTTGCTGTTACAAGAAGTAAAGCCTTGTCTGTAGTGATACCCGATTACTGCCTCCGTGTCCTTATTCGCGGGCGAAGGGGACACAGAAGAGGTGCGCGCAACAACTGGGCATGGGTGTGAACCTCGGGATAATAAGTTCACCCTAGGGATGAGGACCTCTGGGGTTGCCATTTGTGGAGCCCTTCTTCACTCCCAACTTTTGATCACTTAATCACAACCCTAACTTTCTGGGAGAATTTTTTAAACATTTAATATTATATTTCATTTATAATTATATTATAATTTATTTCCATGTGGATTGCATTATTAATACATTGGTATTAATTAAAATTAATTAATACCAACTAATAATAATTGGTATTAATGATTAATATCAGTAAATAATTGTTAATATTGACATAAATGTTAATTATTGATTGATAGCTTATATTGATGCTACTATTAATTAAAAATTAATGTTAATAATTACTGCTGGTTAATAATTTATATATAGTTATATAATATATTCATGTTCAAGTGTGTTTCTCTCTGTGTGTATATGTCCTGTTTCTGCTGGTTCTGGCAAAGGCCAGAAGAAAGTCATGGGAACCAAACCTGGATCCTCTAGAAGAGAAGCCAGTCCTCTTGACCACTGAAGCATCTATCTACCCCTCCAAGGAGGTTTACATTTTCTATTTGCACCCATAACTTAAAGTAGCTATGGGCGTCACCTGCTGCTATTTCAGTTTCCCCAGTTGTGGGTGAGAAGAAAAGGGGTGAACCCAATACTGCAATGAGGAGAGAGACAGGGAATGACCCTATGTAGTCATATGACAGCTATTATCCAAATGCAACAATAATAAAAAATATTTAATAATATAAATACTAAGTGATATTGCAGTTTATGAGTCAATGTAAGACAGTTACTGTAAATTTTCTACCACAGCAAATTTTGTGCTTAGTGAAAATGACATTTTCTCTCACCATTTTTAAATACTCTTTATCAACAGTGTTTATCATATTGTAGAATGTAACTCAAAAATAAAACAGTGAGTGAGTGAGTGAGATGGCTCAGCAGAAGCGGTTCTTGCTGCCAAGCCTGATGACCTGGGGTCAGTCCCTGGGACTCACATGGTTGTCCTATGACCACACATGCACTGTGATCTGCCAACTCCAATATAAAACACAAATAGACAACTTTAATAAAAAAGGTTAAAGATGAACAGAATGATTCTGATTTTATGATAATCTACCCATTTCTGACTTCCAGCCTCTGACCCTTTCTTCTTTGACGTTTTGAGCTCTTTCTTGTAGCCCCATGTACATAATGTGTGTATTTAGCTATCTAGATCTGACTTAGTGCACTTAGCATATAATTCTCCATCTTTACGTGCTTTGCTGTAATGGCTATGCATCTTCCTGTTTAAGAGCATGCATTATTCCATCCACACTATGCCACACAGTCTTTATGCATTCATCTATTAGTGGACACATAGTAATACCATAACTTGATTTTGATGAGCAGTATAATTATGGATCAGATATAATTTCAACACAGTGGTTTCAAATCTTTGGGATAAGTGCCAGAACTGGGATTGATCTGTAATGTGGCAATTCCATTTTTAACATGCCTCAAACACTGTCCTTGTGTTTTGTAGCACACTCATTGTATGAGGGAGTTTCCTTGTTTTTTTACCCTTGCCAACACTACTTGTTGTTATTAGCTTTTCAGTCATGGAAAGATGCTAGCTCAGTGTGGTGCTAATTTGTATTATATAAATGATCATTGATATATGAACAATTTTTATTGATTTACTGTCTATTTTTACTTTTATCCCTCTTTCAAAAAATGTCTACTCAGGTCCTTACCATTTTCTTTTCTCTGTGAAACAAGGTCTCTCTATTTAGACAAGGCCAAGGCATCCTCATGTCTTTGTGTCCCAAGTGCTAGATTACAGGTGTGCCCTTCACTCCACACCCTGCTCTGGATCCTTATCCAAGTAAATGGGTGGTTTGCTTGCTTTTTTCTTGCTGTTGATTCTTTACATTCCTTAAATACTTTGTAAAGTAATTCTCTATAGCCTGTATCATTTGAAAATATGCCCCACCTTTCACACACACACACACACACACACACACACACACACACACACCACACACACTCACACTCGATGCATGCAGTCATGCATGTACACAATCAGACATGAATTATTCATTATGTTTCCCACCTGTGAATAAGTTTTGCAGTGGAATATTTATTTGATTTTACAGTTTTTGCCTGGGTGGTCTCCACTTTTGGGATCAAACCCAGAGAGCCATGTTCTAGCCAACGTCATGTAGTTTTTCTTTATGTTTTCTTATAGCTGTTTTAGTTTCCCTATGGGAACTAGACTTACAAACCAATTTTCTATCTTTTTTTCTTTTGTAAATCACTCAAGATAAATGTCCAGTCTAACACTTCTGCATGTGGCGATCCACTTTTTTGAACATCGATTACTGAAGTGACTTTCTTTTTCTAATTGTGTGTTCTTTTTTCTTGGAATGTATAGCAACAATGGAAAATCCATGATACAGACTATGCTAATTTTAGGTGAAAGACACATCAAACACTAATTTTTCTAATGAAATGGAGAGTCATGCCATATTCTAATCAAATTACCTGTGTTCTTGGGTACATGTTGTGCTCCATTTGGGGTTCTACTGGTCAGTGTGTCTACCTTTTGTTGTTGTTGGTGGTGGTGGTTGTGCAATTAATTTGTTATTCTAAGTATGTGAGGTTTAACACAGCATGGAAATACTAGATGAGACATTAAGCATTGTTCTTATTACCCATGATTGCCTTTAGCATGTGCATGCATGCATGCATTTGTGTGTGTGCATGCGTGAGTGCTTGCAGGTGCATGTGCAGGTACGTGCGTGCACACATGCCCATATGTGTCCATGTTTACTCTCAGCAATGTGATTTCATATGAATTTAGAATTACTTTTTCTATATCTGCGAATATTGACATTGTAATTTTTATGGAACTACACAGAACTGGCAGAACACTTTGTGTAATGTGGGTATTGTGTCTACTTCGTTTTTACTTTTTTAGACAGGGCCTTACTATGTAGGCTGGCTCAGAACTCTCTATGTAGACCAGGTTGGCCTTAATTAAGATGACCACCTGGTTTTTGTACACCAGTCTGTAATGCTAGACATCACAAGAATGAATCATTTTTTATATCTCAGTAATAAATATTACTGCATGAAACTGGATTAGCCCTTAGCTGTGCCTTTACATTTTACTTACTAGCATTTTCTTGAGTGCTTTTGCATGTACACTTATAGAAAATATGGTGTGTTTTTCTTATAATGTTTTCGCTTATTTTAGTTTGAAGGTAATGCTGTCCTGGAACTATTCTCACTTCTTTGTTTTTAAAAGAAATTTAAAGAGAATATTTGGACTGATACTGGTTTCTCTAAGTGATTAGTTTGACCCATAAGGGAAGTCATCAGAACTTGGAATGTTCACTGATAGGAGGTTAATGTTGTCACTGATTTGATCGTGTGTGTGTGTGTGTGTGTGTGTGTGTGTGTGTGTACATGTACAGGTGCCTGTAAAAGTCAGAAGACTGTATTGAATCTTTTGGAGATGCCCTATGTGGGTGTTGAGGACTCAGGTCCTGAGGAAGAACACCATTCCTCATTTCTACTAAGCCAACCCTTCAGCCCTTATTTCATTTTTGGTAGACTATACTGGATGGACAACATATTATTTTGTCTTAAAATAGTCTGTACTACTCTCTTAGACTCCACTCTACTTCCCTGGCACCAAGTCTTTCCTTTGTGTAAATATTCTCTTTTTCTTAGTTCAACTAAGTTTGTTAGTTTGGCTTTTCTTAAAAAAGAAAAAAAAAAACCTCTTGATTGTCTTGACTTTCCTTGACATTTTCATATAGCTTCAGAACTCACTTAAAAAAACTTACTTAGTTTTATGTTTGTTGGTGTTTTATCTTCATGTATGTCTATGTATGTATGCCTTGTGTCCATGGAAGCCAGGAGAGGATATCAGATCTCCTGGAACTACAGCAGCCTATGGTTGTTGTGGGCCTCCATGTGGATGCTGAGAATTGGATGCTAAGAATTGAACCCGGGTCCCCTAGAAGGGCAGCCAGTGCTCTTAACTGCTGAGCCAACTCTCCAGGCCCTTGCTTTTTACCAAGCATGATTATTTTTTCTTTCTTCTATCCTTGGGCTTACTTTGTTGTTCTTTTAGATCCCATTAGTGTAACTGTAGATTGTTTGATAGTTTTCTTCTTTTTAGAATGTAGTTTTTTAATGCTATGAATGTTTCTCATACAACTGTTTTTGCTATATCTCATTAGTTTTGACAAGCTATGGCACCATTTTTGTACACACACATGCACAAAAATGCATGTATGTGATATACACACATGTCCATGAATGTTTATATATGTGTGGGCAGACACCTGTGTGTGTGTGTGAATGAGAATGCCAGACCTCTGTTGTTCTCTACCTTATATCCCGAGATAGGGCCTCTGGCTTGAACTCAGGACTTGATAGTTCAGCTGCTCTAACTAGTCAGAGCGCCCCAGAGATTCCCCATCTATGCCTCCAGCATGTTAGAATCACACCAGTCTGTAATGCCATAGGCAGGCTATATTTACATGCATATTGGGTATCCAAACACTCATTCTCACATGTGTGTGGCAAGCTCTTCACCAATGTTTCCCCTTGTTTCAAAATGCTTTAAATTTTCCCCTTAGTTTCATAACAGAAATATTAGTGGCTCGGGACCATGTTTCTTTTTAAGAGTCTGTAAGTCTGTCCAAAATTGTTTCTGGTGTTAATGTCTGATTTCAAACCATTGTGATCAGAATTCAAACCATTGTCTCTGATTCCAGTCTTCTTGTATTATCTGAGTACTGCATTGTGTTCTCACATAAGATCTGTTCAACAGAATGTTCTATGAGTGCTTGAAAATAATATGTATTGTTGGGTGGAACATTACATGCAAAGCTATTAAATTGATTCTTCCCAAAATACTGATAAAGATCTGTTTCCTTGGGGATTTTCTATCTGAATGAGCCATCATTAACAGTGGTATTGAAGTCCCTTTGTGATTTTATTACACCCTACCTCTCTGGTGCTTCAGATCCTCTAACATATAGATGCTCTGGTCTAGGATGCCTTGAACAACTCTACACTTCATCCCCCTCTACTGTACACTTTTATATCTTTGAGATCAGGAATGTACATCCCATTGTAATGATGATATTCTGGCTATAACTATCATTTGATTTAGTTATATTTCACGATCCCATTGTTTTGTCCCTGTACTGAGAATAAGCTTGCTCTGCTCACCATCATGGCCATTTCTGAATATTGTTCTCTGTTCTGTGTCATTGACCTTTGTGTTTTCATTTGTCTCACATTATCGATCTCTATCTTTGTGTTTAAAGAGAAGAGTAAGTGGTGAGTTTGTAAGATTTGACTTGTCTGAGAAAGCTGTTACTCTCTTACGTATGAAAGACAGCTTTCTCCAGCATTGTACTCCTGAGGCAAAAGTGACGGAGAGCTCCATGTTTGCATGTATTTATCTTTAGAACCCCTCTCTTTCAGACAAATATCTTGGAAGTGCCTCACGTTTTTCTGAACAGGTGGGGGGAAAAACCACCAAGAATGGTTAAAACAGGTCTGAATGGAGGACACCTAGCAAAGTGTGGATCTTGAAATGAATGGACACTAGTGGCTCATCAGTGAACAACCCAGTGTACTTTCTGGGTGAAGTACATTCATAAATCTTTCCCCTTACATGAATATCACTGCTTCCTTCCACTAACTACACAGTGCTAAGCACATTAAGAACCTTTTGTTGAATTGTTTTTCTGTTCGCACTGATACTCAGAGGTCTCCTGGATTACAAAGGCCTTGATACCATCCAAGTTTGTGTCTTGCAATATGAATGGTGGGTGAACCTGTGTCTTCTCAGATGCTGGAGCTGTCACATACATGTATGAGTTTCAATATCGCCCAAGCTTCTCATCGGAAATGAAACCAGATACTGTGGTAGGAGACCATGGAGATGAAATCTACTCTGTCTTTGGTGCCCCAATTTTAAGAGGTAATGGTGCTTTGTTGCTTTTGATTTTGTGATCAGGAGCTTCGGGTTCCAAGGCTTCTGTGACCTTGAGCACATTTCTTCTCCTTTCTTGATGTTTGTTTCTCAACTCAGTGTAATAGAAATGAGCGCAGGTATCAAGTTCCCAGGCTTTCTCCCACTCCAACATACATAAGAAAAGGTACATACTCCTGGGCAGCCAGCAATACTCTATATCAAGATCCTAATCAGTAATGCACCAAGAGAAATGAGTCATCCAAGTGTTCCATTTGAAGACAAGAATTTCCCATCCATAATGACATTTCAGAATGTGAGTGAAGATGAGATCGAGCTGTCCCTACTCAACATGCATACCAGAATATGAGTAAAGAATGAGTCAAATGTCATGTGCATCGATCTGCCCATATGCATACCTAGCTACATGTGATATTTTACCTATATTGTTATTAATAATACAATATTTAAGAAAACATTTCTAAATGTTTTCAGTACCTCAACTTTCAGTAATGGCTATAATTCATGGCTGTGAGCCACCTCATGGCTTTTTATGGCATACTCTGTAGCTCCCAAGATCATATCTTAGGGCCATTGTCCATCTAATTGTGGGTTTGTAGGGAATGCATAAGAAAAGATGCAAGGCCCAGCAATCCCATTGGCCCTGTGATCCACAGAATTCTTCATCTGTGGCATTTTCATATCAAGTAGATAAAAATTGGACATGGATGATCACACACCAGAATATACCATATGCCTGCTGTGTGGTAGATCAGCTATTCTCAAACAGAAAATACAGACCAGCTAAGCACAATCCCCTAGCAATGAAGATTTTGATTCCTCAGCTTTGGTGTAAAAGCCCAGACTCTACTCTTTTAGAAATCTCCTGAGTAATACAGCTCTTGTTAGCTCATGAACCATGAACTGAATCAAAAAGATTATTCTTATTCCTCACAGGTGGAACCTCAGAAAAAGAGATCAGTCTCAGCAAGATGATGATGAAATTCTGGGCAAACTTTGCTAGGAATGGGTGAGTCTGGTGACCCAGATGGAGCCAAGTTGATGGGTGAGATGACATAATAGGGTACTCTTAAGGAAGAGGTGGCTTTTAAAACTTAAGTGATTGTCTCCGACCCTGTGACCCAGGGCTCTGACAATGATGCTCCTTTTTTTTTTTTTTTTTTTTTTTTTGTGGTGCACAGGTCTTTAGAAAAGATAAACCAGAGAACTCTATAAATATCACAGGAATGTAGGGAATACATAACAGCTTTAAGGAATTCTATTTGATTCTATTCCCAGGAATCCCAATGGTCAGGGGCTGCCGCATTGGCCAGAGTATGACCAGAAGGAAGGTTATCTGCAGATTGGAGCCACCACCCAACAAGCCCAAAGACTGAAAGATAAAGAAGTGGCCTTCTGGACTGAGCTTCTGGCTAAGAAGCCACTGCAGACAGGACACACTGAGCTGTGAATGGGAGGCTATGCCAGCCTCAGCCTCAGTCTCAGGGGAGTCTAAATGAGACTACTTCACATGGAAGATGATTGTGGCCAAGGGTTTGGGGAGACTGCAGAATTGTGTGGTGGGAGTGGGCAGAGGCCAGGGAGAGAATATTTGCACATGTGGACTCAATTTGAAAAATAAATTTTGTTTCATAAATCAAATAAATATCCTAGATCCTAGATTGGAGATGAATCTGTGCTCCTCAGAGAGAGGCAATGTCACAGGAAGATACCTCTGCAGAGAAAGCTTTTGATTATCCAGAAACCTAAAGACAAGCACAGGGGAAAGGAGTGGGGATTTTGGTTCACTTTCTCTTTGCTTCTGAGTGATGACATCAATACATGAAGACATTTACTTTAAAGGGTTTGGTGAGTTGTTAAGGGGAAGTGGGGGATAATAGGAGAGCTCCTGGAATCACAGATCCAAGCAGAAGTTACACACATAAACTGATTTTTCCGTGTATATCTATGATAAGTGTATGAGAAAAATCCAGAGCAGGTATGAAACATCAGAAAGGCATGAGGCCCTGCTCAGATTTTCTAATCCTAATGAATGAAATCTGAAATGAAAAATGAAATTAAAAAGTACAGGCTTTTGTTGTTGTTGTTTGTTTGTTTGTTTGTTTGTGAAGGTTTGGTGAAGACTTATTGAGGCTTGGGGGTGGGGCATTAAGCATACAGCTTGGGGAGAGATGTATAGGAAACTGTCCTGGGTAGTGTTACTAGCTGTCTTTTGATGTTCAGGAAGGGCAAGGTCACAGAGAAATCTGCAGTCCAATATATAAAACCATGGTTTCCTGTGGGGCAGTGGGCTGTGAGAGGCAGCTGGGCGCCTGGTCGAGCACAGGCCTGGAATCCCAGACCCCAATCAGATGGCAGGTGTTTGGCTCTGCTCCCGGGCCCTGGTTCCTTTCATTTAGCTTCAGCCCTCCACAGCCCCTCCCACAGAGAGGTCTATGGACATCAGTCATGAGGAACAGTGCCTCAGGCTCTCCCACATGTAGATGAGGTATCTTCAAACTCTCAGACCAAGCCAATAGGCGTTATCTGCTACCAGACCCTGACCCACCCCAAAACTGTATATAAGAGCTCTATTTGGGAGAAGTAAAGGTATGCGAGAATTATCTATGTGTCAGAGAGTTTCTGTAGCAAGAGCTGTAACACTTGGGAAGAGATCTGCTCTACCGAAGCGCCTTTAGGACCTAGCCAGCTTCTTACTGGCTCAGTGCAGAGGGACAAGTGCAGCACCTGGGAGTGACTGGGAGGCAGCAGCAGAGAAGGCAACTCCCCCTCCCTGCTCACACTCTATCCCCTTGGCCCAAACTCCTGTACCCAGCCGGGCTGGAGATCTTCGTGGGACACCCTCCAGAACAGGGACCCACAGGATCCTCTTAAAAATTCTGGTAACTGGACTGAGTACCACATTCAAATTAGCAGCTCCTGGATACCAAGTCTCAGAAATCTGACTGAAGAAAATTAAAGCATGGGAAAGATGCCTGTGAAGGGTATATGTACTGAGCAAGACATAAGCCCTTCAGAATAAGCATAAACAAAGGGCTGGCTAACATGAGCATAGTCGGGAGGACTGTGGTAGCTAGAAAGAGAACAAAAATCCTATGCTATATATATCTTATACTACTTGTATACTGTACCACAAATATTCAAGCTCTTTAAAACACACAGAAGCACCCACACTTGTGTATACACACATACACCACATAAAAGAATGGGGATTTCATCAGACTAACAAAACCCAACCATGCTTCTATTTACTCACAGATAGCATCTATTTAGTTTCTAGTTTTGTAGACATTGTATCAATTAATAAATACAAAATTTACAGCCTCAGAAAAGAAAAATCCCACTAACAAGAGACAAAATGATCAGCCCATGTAGACTGAGTAATAGCACAACTGTTGGATGGAACAGACTGGGGATTTCAAGTAAGTGTATAGGAAACTCATGCTCTGATCATGGGTTTTTTTTCAGCAGTGACACAGACACAATAAGAAAGAATTAGAGCTTTGGGGTTAATATCCACTTATCAGTGGATATCACATACCATGTATGTTCTTTTGGAATTGGGTTACCTCACTCGTAGTGATATTTTCTAGTTTCATCCATTAGCCTAAGAATTTCATGAAGTCATTGCTTTTCATAGCTCAATAGTATTCCATTGTGTAAATGTACCACGTTTTCTGTATCCATTCCACTGCTGAAGCACATCTGGGTTCTTTCCAGCTTCTGGCTATTATAAATAAGGCTGCTATGAACATAGTGGAGCATATGTCTTTGTTATATGTTGAAACATCTTCTGGGTATATGACCAGAAATGGTATAGCTGGATCCTCAGACAATACTACATTCAATTTTCTGAGGAACCACCAGACTGATTTCCAGAGTGGTTGCAATCCCACCAATAATGCAGCTTGCAATCCCACCAACAATGCAGGAGTGTTCCTCTTTCTCCACATCCTCGCCAGCATCTGCTGTCATCTAAGTCTTTTATCTTGGCCATTCTGACTGGTGTGAGGTGGAATCTCAGGGTTGTTTTGATTTGCATTTCCCTGATGACTAAGGATGTTGAACATTTCTTTAGGTGCTTTTCAGTCATTCAGTATTCCTCAGTTGAGAATGCTTTGTTTAGTTCTGTACCCCATTTTTAATAGGGTTATTTGGTTGTCTGGAGTCTAATTTCTTGAGTTCTTTGTATATATTGGATATTAGCCCTCTATTGGATGTAGGATTGGTAAAAATCTTTTCCCAATCTGTTGATTGCTGTTTTGTCCTATTAACAGTGTTCTTTGCCTTACAGAAGCTTTGAAATTTTACGAGATACCATTTGTCCATTGTTAATCTTAGAGCATAAGCCATTGATGTTCTGTTCAGGAAAATTTCCCCTGTGCCAACATGTTCAAGGCTCTTCCCCACTTTCTTTTATATTAGTTTCAGTGTATCTGGTTTTATGTAAAGGTCCTTGATCCATTTGGGCTTGAGCTTTGTACAAGGAGATAAGAATGGATCAATTTGCATTCTTCTACATGCTGACCACCAGTTGAACCAGTACCATTTGTTGAAAATGCTTGCTGGTTTTAGCTCCTTTGTCAAAGATCAAGTGACCATAGGTACGTAGGTTCATTTCTGGGTCTTCAATTCTATTCCATTAATCAATCCACCTGCCTGTCTCTGTACTAATACTATACAGTTTTTATCTGTATTGCCCTGTAATACAGCTTGAGGTCAGGGGTGGAGATTCCCCCAGATGTTCTTTTATTGTTGAGAATAGTTTTTACTATCCTGGGTTTTTGTTATTCCCAATGAATTTGAGAATTGCTCTTTCTAACTCTATAAAGAATTGAGTTGGAATTTTGATGGAGATTGCATTGAATCTGTAGATTGCTTTTAGCAAGATGACCATTTTTACTATATTAATCCTGCCAATCCATGAACATGGGAGATCTTTCCATCTTCTGAGATCTTCAATTTCTTTCTTCAGAGACTTGAAGTTCTTGTCATATAGATCTTCCACTTTCTTGGTTAGTGTCACACCAAGGTATTAGTGGATATTAACACAAAAGCTTAGCCAAGATACAGTTTACAGATCACATGAAACTCAAGAAGAAGGAAAACCAAAGTGTCGATGCTCAGTCCTTCTTTAAAGGGGAACAAAATATTCACAGGAGGAAATACGGAAACAAAGTATGGAGCAGAGACAGAAGTAAAGGCCATCCAGAGACTGCTCCACCTGGGGATCCATCTCATATACAGTCACCAAACCCATACACTATTGTGGATGCCAAGAAGTACATGTTGACAGGAGCCTAATATAGCTGTCTCCTGAGAGGCTCTGCCGGAGCCTGACAAATCCAGAGGCAGATGCTTACAGCCAATCATTGGACTGAGCACAGGGTCCCCAATGAAGGAGTTAGAGAAAGGACTGAAGGAACTGCAGGAGCTTAAGGGGTTTGCAACTCCATAGGAAGAACAATAATATCAACCAGTCAGACCCCCCCACACACACACACAGCTCCCAGGAACTAAACCACCAACAAAGGGGTACACATGGAAGGACTCATGACTCCAGCCATGTATGTAGTAGAGGATGGTCTTGTTGGGCATCAGTGGCAGGAGAGACCCTTGGTTCTGTGAAAGCTAGATGCCCCAGGGTAGGGAATTGTCGGGGCAGGGATGCATGAGTGGCTGGGTGGGGTGGGGGAGCACCCTCATAGAAGAAGGGAGAGTGGGGTGGGATAGGGGAATTCTAGGGGAGAAAGTGGGAAAGGGGATAACATTTGAAATGTAAATAAAGAAAATACCTTTAAAAAAAAAGAATTGGAGTCTTAAACTGCTACTCTGAGAGAAATTCTTCCAGAAATTCTTTTCATGTCTCCATGAACTCACAGCAAAATTCTGTTTAGGGACTTCCTTGGAGTCAGCCTTGAGAACCTGTTTACTCTGGAGGAAAAGAAAAACAAACAAGTGAAGCAAAGCCTAACAAAACAAAACACAAAGTTGCAGCAGCCTACCAAGAGAAATGTGCAGCAGGAAACCAGCCAGATCTGATAGGAAGTGAGGCAATGTGATTGAGCTGGAGACTTGCCAGTACCAGCATTGGCTGGGAAGGATACAGTTTCAGCTCTACATTTCCACCCATCACACTCTGTGTGTATGTTGTAACAGCACAGCATACCACAACTCCACTCCTCCTAGCAGGCAAAACAAACCTATGCGTACCACCTTGATGCACACCACCAACAGTTCCGCCGGGTATGGCTGTAAAAACAACAGTGGTGCTGCCCACGCCAGCTTATTCTGGTGATCAAGGTTTCTGAGGGGTTATAATTGACTCCACCCACAAAGCACTCTGCTGCTCATGGTGAGCAACACAAATATAATTTGTGGGATTCTGTTGTCTCTTTCCACTGTGTGAATTTAAATTCATTCATTGAAGAAATAGGGGGAAGAAGGAGAAAGTATAAAATTCCCTAAATGAAATGAAAATGCAAATGCAACATACAGGACCCAGATAAAACAAAAGTAGTTCTGGAGAAAATTCTACCTCGTGACTAACTACGGTCTATGTCTTTTAGAAGATATAATTATGCATCAAGTGGACTTAAATTCACAGAATAGTCTCTCCCAGAGCTGTAGAATGGCTATTATTTTATCAGCTTATGGAAACTTTTTCCAAAACGGATCTGCTGAAGAGATTTGATCTTAAAGAAATTAAAGATTTCTAAAATCAAACAAATAACTTAGTAATGCACACCGAGAACTTAAAACTAAATGATTAGGTAAAACAACTAAATACACAACAAGGGAATGAAAAGAGGTACCCAATCACAAAAGCATGAAGAGGCTACACAGTTGGAACAGGCTAGGGCCAGCAATTACAGAGATGCACCAACTCACCCACTGTTGTACACTGCCATAAAATGGGAGGGCGTGCACTTTGGCACATGTTTGAAGAATCGGTGTATACGTGCATGCATGGATGGTTAGAAACAGGGGCTGTTGCCATCAGAGTTTGTTTATTATATGAACATTACATCCAAAGGTTCTTTCTCTGAAGGGTAAATTTCCTTGAACCTGAGTATGCACTGTGCCCAGCCTAGTCACATGACAAGAATAGTACAAAGATAATTTAGGGATCATTTGAAGGTAAGTTTCCTTCCTAACTTGAGAATATGGACTCTAGGAAATGCCAGTCCAGGGAGGTCAAGAAATGAGCAGAGTGGGAATGTGGAGTATTCTAAAATGTTCAGCTTTGTAAAAGGACACCTGCCTACTGCTGTCTGCTCTCGATAGGTCAAGGTGCATTGGATTGAGGTGAGAGCGCTGCAGGGAGACTTGCTTATGTAAGAAGCTGTTGGATGGGTTTCTGGTCATTTGTAATCTGAGTATGGGGCACTGACTGTTTCAATAAAAGTGGGTAAAGTCTTAGTAGGCGTGGCTTGGAGGTCCTGACTGACACCCAGGGAGCTATTTGCAAGGGAGAACTTTTTTTCATCTTAGATTACATAACTGAGCTGGTTGAGCAAGACTTAAGGAGGCGGGCCCCCAGGTCCACAACAGAAGCAATTCTAAAGCAGCAGTTAGCTCACAGACCCACGGTGCCCTTGTCCTTCTACAATGGGCCTCTATCCTCTCGTCTGGCTTTTTCTTGCTGCATGTACAGCTTGGGGTAAGTTCTTTCTGGGTTACAAATGTCTGTGTGTGTGTACATTTTCAGTCTTTGTTCTGGGCACAATGGGCAATGCTGTGGACAAAATAGTCCCGGTCTCTTGGTGAGTTTTGCTTTCTGCACTTGAAGGGGTACATCGAAGTCCAAAGAATTTGACTCTCACAGAGACATGAAAGAGGTCAGACACACGGATACTCAGCTATAAGAGGCACAGGAGAACTGTAGAAAGCTCAGTCTGTTTTCCTGTGGTTCTGAGTCAAGTTGCAAGCAGGTCATAGAGAGAGGCTGACCGGATCATTGGAAGCATAAACTCAGGAGCCAGATATAAGGCTGGTTCTTAATCAATAACTCCTACTTGATATCCTAAAGTTTGCAATGCCTGGGTGATACAGTGCCTAGAGGACCCCACCTCAAAAGCAGAGATGACAGGAGCACCCTTTTCACTGAAGACATAATGAGTGTTTGCTTCTGCTCTGGATCTGGAGGATAAGTTAGGTTAAGAAGTACGCAAAAGGTTTAGCTGAAAACTTAATGAGTTAATAGAAATTTCAACATGCTTAAATCAGACAATTGAGATGATGATGTTTTTCTGAAGCTCCCACAAGGCAGGGACAGGCCACAGGGACAATGTAAAAGAGGAAACAATGAGGCTAGTCAGAAGGCCAGGACAGTGCAGAGACGGGGACAACAGCCATAGTTGTAGTTTCACCTGGAAAGAAGGGAGGAGTGAGGTGGTGGTGGGGTGGGGGAGTTCATGGAGGATTTTTGGAGGTTTGTGGGGATATGGGGCTGTGTTCGGGTTTTTTGATGTCTAGATCTTGGAGATTAGGACAGGTGGGGTGGCCCAGGCAAGAGACTTAGATAAGGTGGGGGATGGGATCCCCACTAGTTAAACCCTGATGATCCCAGTTCCCCCAGCCTGCGATGTCACTTTGTTTTCACCTTTTTATGGTTGATGCTTGGTGCTTTGAAATCTCGCCTGTTTACCTGGCAAAGCTTCTTTGAGGAATTATGTAAAAAGAATGAAAGTCCTTTGGCACACAGTAAATGTTCAGTTTTGCACTCTGATATTACACAATTTTAAATACATAATTACATAATGCTTGTGCCACTGCTGTGTATGCACTTGACACAGTAATATGACTCCAGGTAATCTGTTTCTACCCACTTCAGGGTGGACCATCACTGAGCTGATAAAGGCTACCCCAGGCTATTTCTTCTCAGGCTTTACCCTCCTTCACCTCTTAGAAGTGCTGAACACATGTCAACATCTCACCCCATTCTCCATGGTCTTCCAGAATATCCTAAAGTAGATTTGTGTGTACATGTCTATCAGAAAGTTCATCATTCTTTGTAATAACTAGTAACAACAGCTTGAATATTCACAATATGCATCTGGCTGTTGATAGCATGAGACATAGAGGCTGAATTCTGATGAGGAGTTTTCAGTTCTATCGACCACTTCCCACTAAATTTGGAATTTTTCTGTCTTTTCTGGCCACAAGCTTTGAGGAAAATGACAATGTGTCCAAGTTCAAAGGTCCTGCCCAATGAGGGATGTTCTTACAAACTGAGGCTCCTGAGGTTGGACAAAAAAGGACATCATGGGGGCATGACCACGTGTCTCTAAGTCCACCAACCATATAAAGAAGGACCAGGTTGGTTTGTGCAGGTCCCACAATGCATAGAAAGAGAAGAGTGAGGAAGCTGCAAAAACTGTCTGTTCTATAAGAGTGAGGCAATAGGGCAAATGAATTTGATGCTCAGTCTCTCTTATCTGGAAGACCATGCTCAGAACCCCCAAAAAGAATGTTCTAGAAGTGTGTTGTCTGCTTTACCACAGAGCTATTTCTGCTGCTTATTTGTAAAAACCCAGTCCCTTACTCAGTCATCCAGGGTCTTCCCTGGTGTGCACTTTCTCTTCCAGGATTAGCTTTGTCTGTCATGGACTACTCCTGGTGGCAGTCATAGGACACCCACCCTTCCCAGCTGGATTGTGTGTGCTGTCTGTGAGCCACAGCACTCGTTCTCATTCCTGCAATGTCATTCCTACCCCTCCCATTCCCTTAGCCACTCCCCACACTGTAAATCACAACCCTTGTGTGACCAATCAGGAGTCCTCGCTCTCTCTTCCAACTTCTGTGTCCCCTACCTGGCTCTACCCCAGGATAAAATATCATGCATCTCAATATCAAGTTGATTGTGTCTACTGCTCTGTCTATAAGGTGAGCCCTCCCAAGGACAGGGACCACCTCTTGCCCATCTTCTCACCCATCTTGCAGCTCAGCACCAGGATTCTAGTGGATGAACATTTCCAGCGGAAATCAAAACTCATTTTCATGCTTGGTACCTCTCTTTCTGCAGTGACTTAGGCTGGATACTTTTAAGACACCGATACACTTTAGTCTTTAATCAGCTCTCTGAGATGAAGACAATTTTCTTCACTCTAATTTTATGTAAGAAGGGAATAAGACCTGGAAGGGGTTGGGTGACTTTAGCAATGTCATCAGTCCTGATGGGTGGGTGACAAACCCTCCAAGAATGCAAGTCTACCTTTTCCTTACTGTCCTTATTTTCTCTTGTCCAACAGGGTATCCATCCTCACCACCTGTGGTGAACACCGTTAAAGGCAAAGTCCTGGGGAAGTATATCAATTTGGAAGGATTTGCACAGCCTGTAGCTGTTTTCCTGGGAGTCCCCTTTGCCAAGCCCCCTCTTGGTTCCTTGAGGTTTGCTCCACCACAGCCTGCAGAACCCTGGAGCTTTGTGAAGAACACCACCTCCTACCCTCCTATGTAAGCCACTGGGGTAGGCTTGCTTCAATGTAAAGGGGATGAAGGTGCTTTATTCTTCTGTCTTAAGCCTTCATGCTGCTTGAGAATGGCGGGTGGGACTACATGAGTGACAAGAACAGTTGAGGGTGACTTTAAGTTCTCATGCTCAGGTCTATCTAGCCACATAGTCACCACTGAACAGTACCTGTCCCCCACTCAATCTTGGAGCCAACTGAGAAGCCCAAAGAGTCCAGATAGCCTAAAAACATCAGTGCAGGCAGTGTTTCTTCCCTTGGCAAGGTACTTGTGAGGATTCAAGGATTCCACTCCTGGCAGCGACCTTACTATTGCATACTTTTCTCCTAAAAATATCATTTGGTAATTGCAAATGTAAGACACAAATACTGAAAACCAAAAAGGCAGGGGAATACACAGAAGCAAATGTAACGAAGTTAAAAATTAGGTACAATCCAATTACTGAGAATTAGTGGCAGCGTTTGAGGTCAGATTTCCAGTCATGTGTTTGTCCTCCCTTTATACAGGGATTATGATTATGGAAAATTTGAATGACTATTTGCACATTTATAACATCAATATTATTCTACACTATCAATGCAACAGCCAATGGATAGAAATTATATTAACTGGATATTAAATTACACTTTATACATCCAATCTTTTACTTGGGTTAAGTTCTTTTTATGTTATTGACAGTAAGACAACACGGTGATGAATTTGTCGCCAAATCATTATACGTAATCATCAGGATTTGGAGAGAAATTTAAGAAGTAACATTTATGAATCAAAGAGTAGGAATTTGATTAAGTTTATCTCCAGAAATATCTAAACTGCACACTCTTCTCCCAGGCAAACATGAAAACCCCTGTTCAGAGGAACTCTCCCCATGCTTTGCCTTGCTCAAACCATGTGTGTGTCAGATAAGTAGCTTGAACTGAAGAGAATTTAATTTATTTGAGAGTTCTAAACACTAGTAAAGTTGAACCCTTCACCTCTCATTGCTCATTCAGTTCCTAGTTCTATGAATTATGCTCCTTTCTCCCATTGGGTGGAAAATTACCTAGGCTAGAGACATGAAGGTCACCTTTTCTATTCCACTTCTGCCATCTGACATCTGTGGAGGCTTAGCATTTGAGCATCTCTATTCTCTCTTTGACATACTGGAAGCCAGGTACCATCTGTGAAACAGGATAATTAATACCTGGGGCTGATGTGTCTTAAGTGACTCCTACTCCAGGAGAAGGTGATCAGTGCCTGGAACTCTGAAGAACTCAATTAATTGCTAAGAATTCCACTATACAATGGGCTTATGGGGCCCTTAATCAAAAGAGCTCACAATGGTTGTTGATGGGATACAAAGATGAAAGAACCTTGGCAGGCCAGATGGTAAGACTCTAAAAGACATTACTCACCTTGCCTGGTCCTGCAGGCTAAAGCCAGAGCAAGCAAGAAATTCAGCAAAGATTACCCAACATGTCAGTGGTGGAGGCAGGACCAGAGTGATATCTTCTTATGTGTCTGCCAAATATAACACCTCTAGCCTATAACAGGTCATTTTTCTGGTTGATAGAAATCTCCCAAGGATGAAAGCATGTTTACCAACATTGCCACAACCCACTGAACCTGTCTAGCATGGTACAGGGCCCTATCCAAACAGTGCAGAGAACACTATTGTCTAGGGAATATGAGGGCAGCATATGAATGCCTCTTTTTATGGTGCACAGTGTTCCAAAGGCTTCAAGAAGAGAGAGATGCCAAGTCCTCCCTCTGAATGATTCGGAGAATCTGGAGTCTTAGTAGTTCCACCAGGAATCTAAAGACTATTATCCCTAACAATGACTCCAATCCAATGAGGATAACTTCAGCTATGTGCTCAAAACTCCAAGTACAAGGTCGGGTCCTGGGTAATATATCCAAGGTTCAATCTAGTGGAACCTCATATATGCTCTCTTCCCTTCCAGGTGCTCTCAAGATGCTGTTGGAGGGCAGGTTCTCTCAGAGCTTTTCACCAACAGAAAGGAGAACATTCCTTTACAGTTTTCTGAAGACTGCCTCTACCTGAATATTTACACTCCCGCTGACTTGACAAAGAACAGCAGGCTACCAGTACGTATGGGAACCACTGGACCAGAAATCTGAATTCCAGCCTCTGACTCTTCGTGGGCAACAAGAAAGGGGTTGGAGACAGCTGGTAGCAGCAGGAGCTCATGAGCCAGAGCTGATTCAAGAACAGGGAGGCCTCAGATTTTTCCAGTGACATCAGTTTCGTGTGGAGATTACATTTGGAATGTACATCCTAGATTCCTAAATTTTCTCACACAGATAGAAGGAAAAGAATGAGTTGGTGTTGTTATTGGGTTAGGTTCTCATCCCCAGAGAGACTAAATCTCTGTGCAGTTAAAGAAACTGAGGCTGTAATAGAGATGGGAGAACATATGGCAGAGGTGCTCAGAGGTACATAATAGGTTTAGAGATAATGCTAGCAAAAGACTGAAGACTTTATGGAGAAAGCAAGAATTAGCAACGTGCTGGATTTGAGTGTGCTAGAAAGGAGGCACCTTTGGAAGGTGCACCATTAGGGCACTGTGTGTCTCATCAGATAATCACTACCTGTGGGAAAGTCTACTTTACCAGTGAGGAGTTATCTGGGATGGAATGAAGAAGAAATACAAGAGCTGACCCTTTTATGTTTATTCAGGCATGGGTGATAAGAGCAGGGGAAGGATATCAATATCTTTGACCTTTGAGCTGTTTCCATGGTAATGTCAGTTTGAGCATCTTGGGAGGATGTGAGAAATGAAAAACACAGCAGAGTACCATGTTCTATTATATTCCTGGCAGGAGCTGAGGGAGGAATCTGAAAGAGAGAAAGAGAGAGAGAGAGAGAGAGAGAGAGAGAGAGAGAGAGAGAGAGAGAGAGAGAGAGACAGAGAGAGAGAGAGAGACAGAGAGAGACACACACACAGAGAGAGATAGGTTATAGCCTTGCTGTGTGTTGGTGTGATTTGAGTGGTGACCACAGTGACCATAACTTAGAGGCTGGTGACCAAATCAAATAACCTTTGCTGTGTTTCCAAGTTTTCTATGTATGACTTAACTCCCCAGCAGCACCAAAGGCTGGCTCAGTACATGAGCCTATGGGCTGCAGGATTGGTTATGCTTTTGTCCAGGTGATGGTGTGGATCCATGGAGGTGGACTGGTAGTGGGTGGGGCATCTACCTATGATGGACTGGCCCTCTCCGCCCATGAAAATGTGGTGGTGGTGACCATTCAGTATCGCCTTGGCATCTGGGGATTCTTCAGGTAAGATACTGGAATGTAGGGGCAGGGGAAATCTTGCTACTTTAATTTTTAAAGATTTATATGTTTTATTTATGCATATGGGTGTTTTGTCTACATATATGCCTGTGCACTGTATAACAGATGCCTACAGAGGCTAGAAGAAGGCTTCAGATCTCCTAGAACTGGAGTTATGGTGTATTGTGGGATGTCACTGGGTGCTAGGAATCAAACTTCGATATACAATATAAGCAGTAAATACTACTATCCAATGAGCCATGTCTCCAGCCCAGACCTTGTAATTTTCTTTATAGCAAAGTACTTTCTGATGAACTAGGTTCTATGAATGCTGTACAGATCCCTTCTGAGAGCTGTGCTCTCAGGAACATAATCACCTTGCCCTTGACCATACCCATTACGTGCTCTTTCACAGATAAATAGTATGCCACAAAAGAAGCCAGAATCCTAGCAAGGAACTACCTGGAAACAGCCCATATCTATGCCAAAGTGGCTACTATAACCCTCTGCTAACACTCTAATCTAAGCCCTGAGTCTGGGGCAGGGATAATTATTAGAGCCATTTGTTATTACACACTTGCCGTTTTAGTACTACGCTTGTTTCAGTGTTCTACAAGACAGAAGACTGTCATGTCTCTGGACAATGTCTCTAGGTCATTGAGACCTATACTTATAAAGTAATGATTCCTATACTATCACTTGAGACCATTACTTACAATAATACAGCAGTGCTTTCCAAAGATCACAGCAGCTACGTTTATATTGTTATTCTCACTCCGTGGACCTTTACACCTGCAGCTACTCTTGGGTAAAATTCCATTGCTTAGATATTCAGGAGACCTGAGTCTTCATTTTATTCGGGTCTCCACCCAACCCACTGCCTTCAATAGGTCTTTTCCAGTGAAAAAAGACCTAAAACGCTGCTTTCACCAGCCTGCATTTGCTATGGGATGTGCGTGGTTTTCCTTTTCTACTACCTGGAATCATTCTCTATTCACCTATCAGTTCATGGTTTGCAGTGTGGTTTGAGTGTAGTCAGAGATTTGAGGTTTCTTCTCCGCTGTGCTCTAGGTCTGAGCATTACTGGATGAAATACTGGCTCCTTGTTATTTAGGTGCTGGAAACTGAGCATAGAGCCCCGCATAGAACAGCACTGCAGAAATGAGAACGAGATAGACTTCCTTGTTAGGGATGCAATGCACAGCCTGATTCTGGGGTGGTTGGGGGTCCCCAGCCCATTTGAGGATGAGATCCTTGCTAGCCTTGCCATGACATTGCAGCTTTGACTCTAAGCCATTCTCTTGCAGCACTGGGGATGAACACAGCCAGGGCAACTGGGGTCACTTGGACCAGGTGGCTGCATTACACTGGGTCCAGGACAATATTGCCAACTTTGGGGGCAACCCAGGCTCTGTGACCATCTTTGGAGAGTCAGCAGGAGGTTTCAGTGTCTCTGTTCTTGTAAGTGTTCCTAGCAACAGGTAAAACCCCCAAGTTTATGTGTCTAAACCTCCCCAAAACCATCCACCATCCAATTCAGCCATGAGCAGCTTTGCTTACAATACTGTTTTCACAACACAGCATCAGAAGGCAGACAGCTAAGGACCAAGCACCCATTTGCCCTTGGGAAGCTCAAACTTAGTTTCACATATGGGCACTCAAGAATTTCCAGCTTCTCTTTCTCTCTCTGCCCCTCGCCCCCCGTATGTGTATGTATGTGTCTGTCTGTCTGTCTGTCTGTCTCTCTTTCACACACACACACACACACACACACACGTACGCACGCACACAATTTTCATGCACTATAGCCATAGGTAAAAAGTGCAAATAGGAGTATAAATTTCAGCATAAGTTAGAGCAGGTATCCTTGTTTGACTTCAGGCCGGAACTACTCATTGAAAAAAGTTTAAGTCCAAAAACAGAATGGAACTTCCCTGAGGAGGTCTGACAGCTTTTGCATGCCTAAGAGGGAAGGCAGCCAATTTTAAAGAACTTGGATGTCCTAGGGAAGGAGCTCTGGGGGCTGAGGGAGAGGAGGTGGAATGGGGGAGGGATGGAACACAATTGTGAATCACAGATGCAGATGGGGGATGTAAAATGTCTTGGTGCATGAGACTGAGTCAGATGGATATTTAAAGATGGTTCTATAAGCCATAAGATACTGCCTTGGGACTGAGTAGAGAATAACCAATATTAATGTATATTTCAAACCTATATTGGTTTCATATTCAAAGGGAGAAATGTTTAAGTAGAGAAAAAGAAAATACAAATTAACGCCAAAAATAAAGTTGTCTGTCTCCCTGCTACCCAAAGATTATTACTCTAAGATTTTTATGTTTATTTCTCTAATCTTTCCCCACAATTTTATTTAACTGTCCATATCATCTGTGTGTCTGTGTATCTGTCTGTCTTCTTCCATTCATGCACAATCTCTTTTCTTTCTCCTTAGTATGTGACTACATTTGATCTTCAGTTCTTTTATCCAAAATAAAATGTAACATGCAGTAATAGAACATAAATATTTTCCTAAAAATAAGACACTTTTTGGTATTATCTTTTATAATTGCATAATATTACATGGTAGGGATAAATACTTATCACCAAATTTTATAATATCTTGCGTTGTTTCCAAGTTTTATTATTAAGAAAGAGTAAGCATTCTTTGACATTTTTACAGGCTCCCATGATACTTATTCTTAGGGTATATTCAGAAGAATGGGAGTGATGGGACAGAGTATGTAGCTCAGGGTTAAGTCTTCCCAGTTTTTTTTTATGAGCATCTGTCACCTGATTCCTATTCTATTTCTTACTCTGGTCACTATTTCCATCTCATTGATGTCCTCTCAAAGGAATGTAAAACCAAAAGAAGTCTGGGAAGCATATCAAGAGACATGAGGAGCTGTCATGTCCACAGCACCATAGTCCCCAAATGAGTGGCAAAGGCAGAGAGAAGCTGGAGGAAGCCTCAAAGAGCAAGTGAACCACTGGCCACTCTTGTAAGCATATACTGCCTTCCTCTTCTTTCCCCTGCCAGGTCTTATCTCCTCTGGCCAAGAACCTCTTCCACAGGGCCATTTCTGAGAGTGGCGTGTCCCTCACTGCTGCTCTGATTACAACAGATGCCAAACCCATTGCTGATGTAAGTACTGCTATAAACAGAACCTTTGTCCTTTACTCTCCTGGGGTTCTAAAGTTATTCTTTTCATGGAGTTCAACTTAAATGCTCAGGAGAGGCTTGAAGGGAGAATGGTTGAGGAAGAGCGACTGCCATGGCTCTATCTAAATCCCACTATGCAGGTTCTGTATTTGTGTGAATCATACTATGAAGATGTCCTGCAATTCTGCACATGATTTAGTATGGTTAGCCACATCACATACATCAGCTCACCCCCAAATACCAACATTATCATCCTCATCTATGTGTGGAGAAACTGAGGTTAAAAGAGACGTTTTCATGGCTTACTTATAGCTAACTACTTAGGAAGCAAAGAAAGTGATATTTAACAGCAGACAAACCTTCATAACAAAGGACCTGCATAGAAGCACTGAGATTCAAGAACATATGTATATTTTGTGCTATTAGAGATAAGTGTATTAATGAGAATAAATAACAGTAATGGAGATACTAGTTATGTATTAAACTCATTTCACTATCCTGGTTAGTAGTAGAGACAACATTCTATAGGATCATGATCCAGACTTACTGGACTAGAGTACATTATCCAAACTTCTCTGGTGTTTAGAATTTGATTGTGGGACCCAAGCATAGTGATATTTGCCTTTAATACCAGCACTTTGAGAAACAGAGGCAGGAAGATTGCTATAAGTTTTAGACAAACCTAGTCTACAGAAAAACATTCAAGACCATCCAAAACTGCATGATCTTCTCAATAGATATAGATGATAAATAGGTAGATAGATAGATGATAAGTAGATAGGTGAGAGATGAGCGATAGATAGATAGATAGATAGATAGATAGATAGATAGATAGATAGAAATAGGGAGGGATGGAGATAGAGGGAGAGAGAAAAAATGAATATGGGATAGACTCAATTATGAACATCAATGGAAGATGTAGTCATTGTTTTAAACCTCTGCTGTTGCCTGCAATCTCTGACAGCTGGTTGCTATTCTTTCTGGGTGTAAAACTACCACATCAGCTGTTATGGTTCATTGCCTGCGCCAGAAGACAGAGGACGAACTCCTGGAGACCTCACTAAAATTGGCAAGTATATCCATTCTACATTCTAGCAATAGTCGATCTATGTAGTTGAGTTCAGATAAAAGTATTCCAATAATAGCATAATGAAAAGTGTGATATCCCTCTATAAGATGTATCTTAATGACCTGCAAATAAACACCATTCTGGATTTGCAGGTTGAGGGTATTCAGCATGTTTTTCAGAAAAGCATCACAACATTATTTGATATGGAAACTAATTTATAATGTAATTTATAATTTTCTAGCCCAATTTTCTATATTTTTACACTGCCTAAATGGAGTATTAAAATAGCTATCTATCTCCCCATTCATTCATATACTATAATACTACTATATTAGTTCATCCATATATATGTATATATACACACACATATATATATGTATGTATTCATCGAATGTTAGTAGTATATCCCTTTTTCTTCACCTATTTTTCAATGTGTCCATAATCCATGAACCATCCATCCAATTCATATCTACATTTCTTTCTCACTCTTTAACATCCTTACATGTATTGGCCAAATTTACCCATCCACCCATTCATCTGTCAATCAATCATCCATCCAAAGTACGTGAAAGTAATGCAGACAAAAATTTAACGTTTTGCTGTCTTACAGAGATCTACTCATAGAGAGACCCAGGCATGCATTTACTGAGTTAGGAGTGACATTACAGATAGAGAACACATTCAATATAGATATCTGGGATAGTTCTTGGAGAAGTCACATTTGAGAATTGATAGACAGTCATAGGAATCTTCTATCACAAAGAAACATAGCAGGACAAATATCCAAAGAAAAGAGAATGCAAGTTCTTAAGAACTACCACATTTATGTGGGGGGGGGGCGGGCGGAGGGATTGAGCATTGATATAAGCTCAAGAATCAACTGAGCTCTTGGCCTATCTATCTGGACAATGAATACTCCATTTACTTCTGTCCCCAACCCCAACAGGATTCTCCCTGTTTGTCTATGAACTGAGTCAATATGGTCTTTGTGCTTTGGTCATTAGAGTCAAAAAAGGAGCCCAAGATATTCACAGAATTTAGACATCTATATTCTAACAGTAGAAGAAAGCAAGTATTTCAAGTTTCTCTGTGTGATGCAAGATAATTAGATATCATTGAATAAAAATTGATATTTTTATTCAAAAATAGTTGGTGACTTTGGAAAACTCAGGGAACCTAAGATTCCAGGACACCTTGAGATTATCTGACATCTTGAGGTGGTGCTTCCATTTGCTTATCCATTGTGCCAATATGCATGTGCACATGCTCACAGACACACACAGACAGTGTACCCCTCACTGATGGAGGCATGTCCCCACAGTGAAGGGGATCTTAACAGTTACTTCACCATATAGGTGATACCTAATAGCTAAAGTATAGTGTAATTATTGATAGTTGAGATCTGTACGGGGGAGTCTGTCATTGGCCTTTTATTCAATAAACTGAAATGCAAGCCCTCACAGATTTCATAATAGCAAGGAAGGAAACTTTACTCAAAGGTGAAATGATAACATATTATCAGAATGAATAAAGAGTTGACAATGGACCACATGGGTGAAAGTACTTAAGGGTCCCAAGAAATGTTTGGGGCTTTCTTTCATGAGGACCAAAAGAAAGAGTTCAGTTGCTAGGTGACATAAATTGGGTACATCCCTATTTTGATTGACAGACTTGGATTATGTAAGCCTTTTCTAACAGTGCTTGTTCCATCCCACGATGCATATGATTTTTATAATATACATGCCCAAGTATTCTTGAGCATAAGATAGCACACAGAAGGTTTCTCCTAATTGTCCCCTCAATGGGAACTATTTACATTATAGCATATGCAACAAAAACTAGTTCAGGCCCAATCAGCTCCTACATTCTATACCTAGATATGTTCTGAAATTCCTCTGCCTTAGAGTTTTATTGCTGTGAAGAGACACCATAAACAAGACAACTGTTAGACAACTGTTATTTTTTAAAAAATTAATTTGGGCTGGCTTACAGCTTCAGAGGTTCAGGTCATTATCATCATGTGCTGGGAAGCATGACAGTATGCAAGCAGACTTAGTGCTGGAGGAGCCAAGAGTTCTACATCTTGATGGACAGACAGCAGAAGGGCAGAAGGGAACTGTGTAATACAGGCCATATGTATGTGCCCCACCTCCACAGTGACACACTTCCTCTAATAAGACTACACATCCTCTAATAAGTCCACACCTCCTAATAGTGCCAGTTCCCATGGGCCAAGTGAATTCAAACCACCACAATATTTGAATAGAAGCTGTCCATTAAAGGGTAGATTTTATGGTTGTTAGGGTTAGAAAAATGTATCCCCTTGTTTTGAGTGCTATGTACCTGCGGCTCAGTGCAGGTGGGAGTTCTAGGTTGTCAATCAATCGTAGGTGCATTGTTAGATGAAGAATGTGTGCATAAAGTAGCTGAAGGTAAGAATCCTGGCTTTCCATGTGCATAATTAAACCATAGCTCAAGTCAAGCAGAGTTACGGTTGTTAAGCTATTCCATATGCTTGCCTGCCTCATCATCATAACCACAGAAGCTTCAGCAAACACAGGAAGGAAAAGGGTGGGCTGGAAGGAGTGCTATCAAGCCTGTGGACGCCAGAATTTTTGGATACAGGATGAAAACACTCAATTCAATGATTCTAGAACAGAAGAAAAAGAATGGGTTATAACAGAATTTTCAGGTAACTGAGATATTCTGAATAGAGAATTCAAAACATGGCTGGATCCAGATGTCGTAAATATATTGCTGAGAATTTGCCTATGTCTATGTCAGCTCACCATTCTTTGTTGTCTTCTATCCAAATAATCATGTCTCTTAGGGAAGTAAAAGATAATAGCATTTTAATTTTATATCCAACTTGCTTAGAAACCATCTCTAACCCAGATGTCAGCAATAGATTTGCAGGATTTTTTTGGATAGACACTATCATATATCCATTCTTGAGCTGTTCTCTGCATTCAGGGACATGGTCACTCTAAGTCACACATCAATACCCAAACTCTTGAATTGAGAAATGAGGGAGAGGGAAGCATCCTGTTCTTCTGGTCTATCTTACATCCAACCCCATCTCCCCTTGAGATTACCCAGTTCCTGCCATCACTTTCTTATTATTCCACTGTTCCCTTGAGGAAAGTTGGGGTATTGTTACCAGAAGGAAAGCATTGGCAGGCAGAATGTAGAGAAAAATAGACACAGACAGCAGACATCCTCTCCAGGACTCAGCAATACTGACTCTGTGTTCTATGGCTTTTCTCCTTTGCTTCTGATACTCCTTCTTCACCCTGTTTCACCCTGGGCTCATTGCCACATGACACAGAGAGGGGGAGAGCTGGAGAAGGGGGTACCCTTGTACCTTGGAGGCACAATTCAAATGAACACATTTTGTATATGAAAGGCTTTTAACCTATTATCTGTCTTTATCTTCATAGAATCTTTTTAAACTGGACTTACTTGGAAACCCAAAAGAGGTAAGAATCTTCTACCACCACTTGGATTACAAACTTTGAGTCTTAACAGTTTTTAGTTCCCATTAAGTTTGAATGTAAAATCTCCACAGTGGTATAATAATCATATTTTGTGTGCCCTTAAGAGGGGAAGGTGCCTGCACTGGTAACAAAGACAGAAAGACCAGATGTGTGGCTAGCCTGACTCATGTAGTACAGGGCTACTGGGCAGCAACTGTGTGTCTTCTGGGCTCACCTCTCATTTTTCATTTACATCCCATAATGGCCTATGGGAGGATACTGTAATGGAACCTTCTACTGCCAAATGCCTGTGGAAAGATCTGAAGAGTCTTTACTAAGGGCCAGAGTTTTGACAGGACATAGGGGTGGTGAACAATATAAGGAGCATGTGGAAGCCAAAGAAGCCAGCCTTCTCCTTCTACCCAGGAAACACCAGCAGTGTGCAACATCTCCCGCTCCTCCCTCTCAGCAGTGGTTTCCACCTTATCTGGGCAGTTAAACAGTTCTATCTAGAGTTCTCCCTGTAAACCCCGGAGAATGAAATAAGAGTAAGCTAACCATTATTTGGCAAGAGGTGATTTAGCAACTCGGGTAAAGCAGTGACACAAACGGTACTCTGTGTCTTTTGGGTGGCTTCCATTCTGGAGCTGAGAGAGCACAACAGCAGATAAATATGTGGTGTATGTGATGGTAGTCAGAAAACAGAAGATAAATTAGGAGATGGGGACAGAGCTGGCTAGTAGTTTGATATACCCAGAAAATAGATGGCTTGACTATGAAGAAAGCCAGATGTTGGCAATTTTGGAGAAAATATTACAGGCAGAGGAGAGAGCAGCTGCAAAAGCCTGCTGCAGGAAGGCAGTGTGCTGGGAGGGGAGATGGTGAAGAAAGCTTGGGCTTCTGGTTCAGGAGGTAAAGAAAGTGTGGTAGCATTTGAAAGGCTTGTATTTTTGATTCAGCAAGTGGTAGTTTTTCAGCGAGCTTCAAAAAGTGATCTTTGATATTTATGCTATCTTGGTTTTATTTGTTTTGATTTGAGACATAGTCTTACTATAAAATCCAGGCTGTCATTGAAGTTATTATCCTCCTGTCTCTGCTTTTCAATTTTCTGTGATTGGAATCATAGGGCAATATATCTAGCTATGGAGTCCATTTGGACAGCAGTGTAGAAATTCTCTGTATAAGCCAGGGGCAGGACAAGTTCAGGAAGACCAGGTAGGAAGACTTACACTACACCAGAGTAGTGAGATGTGATTGGAGTCAGGATGTTTTTTTTTTTAAAGAAATTTCTGAGATAACTCGCTGACCATCAGTGTCATGAGAAGGAGGAGGAAAGACACCACTGGCATCTAAGTCAAGCGCTTGACCTCACAGAGTAGCTTTGGTTATTCATGGGTAGTGTTAGCAATTACTGTGTGTTTTGTGGTATCTAATATCAATCTTCCGTGCATCCGCTGCTCCATGTGGTCCTTCACTGTCTGGCCTCTGCAGTTTTTCTATCCCTACCTCCATGTTCTTTATTCATGCCCATTCCTCATAAGGTTAACAGATCTGTCTATGTAAACACATATGATAACATGGCATTTTCCTTCTGATGACAAACTCTTGACTTTGTTTGAAGACCCTAAAGTGGTAAGAACTTTTGCTTTCTGGATTACAGATGTTGAATGAAGAAAAAACACCTTTCTTTCATGAGACTAGGACTTGAACACATCTCTGAATACCAGAGATGGGCCATATATTGGAGAGAAAGGGTGTGCTGCCTTCTAACTCTCTGTATAATCCTGTGAAGGCCAGGCCTCCAAGTTTAGGCCTTTTTGACTGTCCTGGGTGAGCTCAGCACACTGACTCTGCTCCCTTGACTTGTGCCCTTTCTCCTGTGTGGAAATCTTGCCTTTCCCTTATTCATGTTTAGAGATAAACACACTCAGTCTGCTTTCATTAATCATCAAGTCTGTATTCGTAAACTCACTTGCTAAAACATACATGCAACCTCAATTCAACACTTATGACACAGTCAGAGTCTTTTGCACCATATGCACTGGGGTAGCAAGAAGCACAAGTCATGTCATGCTCAAGCTCCTGTCAAAAGTCAAAGAAGAAATACTGTATCTTCTTGATTTCTTTCTCAAATTCAGAAATAGCCTCTTCATGCTCTACTTTCTTTTCTCTTTTTCTTTCTCATTTCCCCCTTTCCTCTCCGTTCCAATGTTTATTACCCACATGATCACTCTTCAGAATGATACCCTCCCTTTGCCTCCTGACAGCATTGTATCTTGACAAGTAATTTATCTGTTTAAGATGTTCTCAAACCTAGCAATGAAGAGCTTCCTTCCCCAACATGGCTGAATGGGAAGCATATCACAGAGGAAACACATGTAGGGAGTGAGCTTCCTTCAGCTGTGATGCTTTTGGTCTTGGAATTCAGTGTTGATGAGGCAACATCCCAGGGAATACAAAAGAGAACACAGACTTGCAATGCTGTCAGGAGGCAGAGGGAGGGCATCATTCTGAAAAGCGATCGTGTGGATGATAAAGATTGGAAAGGAGAGGAAAGGGGGAAAATGAAAAAGAAAAAGAGAAAAGAAAGCAGGATTGTGAAACATAACCCCAAAAATTTATACTCACTTAAAGTATGATCAGAGACATTTTAAGTCTTTTCCAAACCATCCTTTGTTATAAACTAACATGATTTTTAACTAAGAATTAGTAAAAGGTGTGTGTTATACAAGGTGTCACTAAATAGAAACTAACTCATAAAGAAGAATGATGGAAAATGTGTGCCTAGAGGCTCCCAGGAACTAACTCTTAATTCCCCTTGGAGAAATGGCTCAGCATTTGCTAAGTCAATGTTTTCAGCAAGCTTACAGATTACATATTATCTACAATAATCCAGTTATCCCAATCTAACATGTTAGCCCGCATTAACATATAACTGGATATTTTTAATTCAACATGTAGTCTAAACTTTGAAACACACTTTTCTAAGGTATATATTTTTCTTGCAGTGAAAATTGGCCTCTTGTCCTCCCTACCACCATGATCCGAGCAGTACTGACCCCTTAGAGAATCCTAGATTTCATCCATCTTAAGACACTGAGTTTCTGTGGCCATAGCCACAGGGGTCTTTGAGCTGATCAAGCTCTCAAATGTCCGAAGAGAGCACAGATGTGACAGACAGCAAAATATTAGAGGTTAAATTTCTGTCTTCCCTAGAGCTATCCCTTCCTCCCTACTGTGATTGATGGAGTGGTGCTGCCAAAGGCCCCAGAAGAGATCCTGGCTGAGAAGAGTTTCAACACTGTCCCCTACATGGTGGGCATCAACAAGCAAGAGTTTGGCTGGATCATTCCAACGGTGAGAATATACAGACCTCTTACTCAACCATCATCCTCCCTGCTCTGATCAAGGCTTATGCACCAAGATGACTACCATTCAAAGAGGCCTAAACTTTCCAAGTAAATTTGTTTTGAGAGTCCTTGATGAAGCCTTTTGAAGTGCTCATTTATATCTGGGCCAGAGAAGGGATTAATAATTGAAAACTTTCTAAAGTAACTACTCTAGTGGCTCGGAGCTCTGTTTGCCTACAAACAGCTTTCTATTGGCAATACTGAGCTCTCTCAAGCAGGCATTTTAGGGTCCTGGGGTGTGTATTCCATGTTAGAAGGCATGCTGAAACCATAGCAGATCTCTGAGTGCACAAACATGGACAGGGTCAGCACCTTCCAAGAGTTTTGCAGAAGTGTGCTCCCCCTTTCTCCCTGGAGGCTGTTGGTTATCAGCCTGATGGGAGAAAGGGGGCAGAGGTGAAGAGCAAGGCCACGAGTATCAATGGAATGACCTCTAGAGGCCACTGCTGTGATGAGTCTACTTTATTGTTTCAGAGATAGAGTAGGGTATATAAGGGCTTTTTAAGGTTATGACTAGAAAGGGCTAATTGACCATGACATCAAGTGAGCTGAAAGAGCTGATTGGTTATAGTACATCACCTAAGTATCATGGAGGCTGGGAGCCAGAGTGGGACATGTGTACTAAGTTATGCAGCCTTGTACAAGAGAGGTCTGTACAAAATAACTTTTCAGACAAGGCCAGACAAGGCCAGACAAGGCCAGCCACCTGTGTCCAGGGACACTGTCCAGAAAAAATAGAAAGAGGCAGGGAAACCCACTGAAAAAGGGAGTCCCCCATTTCACACCAACCTCAGAAAGTCATCCAGTCATGGGAAAATAAGGGACTGCTACCTTAATAGCAAGGTTCCCAATACAGAAGGACCTCAGGGAGGCATCATAGGAACATAGGCACACAAACATAATGTTTGGTTTTGTTTTCTCTTTTCACCTGAGTCTGGTGGTGTCAGGGGTGTGGCTTATGTCCTGTATCTCTGACCCTTTAGCTTCTATATGACCCTGGCCTGAATGTTCGCCCACTGCCTTGAGGAACATTGTAGCTTCTGACGTGATCAGTGCCTTTATTAAGTGTCCTCTCTGGGTTAGTTGTATTCATTTATACATGTGCATTGGTTTTGTTGAATTTTCTCAAAAACTTAAACCCCCATGCCTGTCAAGACCCCCCAGCTCCACCTCATTGCACTTTGGTTTACTTGGTTGGTCTTTGGGTCTTTTTACTTTTCCATAATTCACAACACTTAATCATTTGTTTAACAGCTTATGGGCTATCCACTCTCTGAAGGCAAACTGGACCAGAAGACAGCCAATTCCCTCTTGTGGAAGTCCTACCCAACACTTGTAAGACTCTGGGGAGTTGTGGGACTTGGTTAAGAAGGAAAGAAGGTTGGTGGTGTTCTCTAATCACAGACCAGTTCGATGGTGGAAAACCTATGCTCAAGCTCCTATTTTTTTATTAACCCATTTAAACATCCAGATGCGTTGAACGCATATTTGTGACTCCCATGTCAAAAATCAGTTCAGTTCAGGATACCTTTTAGAGGAAAAGACTTATTTTTAAAGTTAGCCAAACTAAGACCATGGAGACTGTCGCAAACAAGCATCTAGACACTGGATGCACAAGACTTCCTTATGGAGATATTTGGATGCAAATCAGAGAGGTAGACACCTGGCTCCTTATTTTACATTTTTGTTTTTATGACATATGGCTTGTGTAATCTATAGGTTAATAGATATTATAAGCTTTAAAATTTTAAAGAAAAATTACTAACTAGCAAATCATATGACCCATGTATTCCTTGCTTTCATTTTCTAAGAAAGGTTAATTCTAAACTTCATGGTGTGGATATAAATTATGTGTTTTCCCCAGAGAACATGGGAAAATAGAAATAAATTACTTTTCTCAAGAGCACCACGAGTGAGATAAAAAAAAAAAATCAAGCCATGTTCTTCTGTAGGAACAGCTGAAAAAAATGTCCACTGAAGAACAGGTTTTTAATATATGAGGTCTCTTCAGGCACGTGAGTCTCTTCCACCACAACCAGTGACACAGAGTAGATACCTGAACCAAAATAACAGTTAATGAACATCAACATTAAGAGAAAGTGAAGCCAAAGAGCTAAAGAGTTTATTCCAGTCTTCCATGGGCAACCTGGAGGATTTGGTAACCACTAAGGTAGTTTAGAATTAATAAACTCTTCTTAACTGGCTGTAGAAGCCCCATCCCTCATCCGTCTAGATAGTCACTTTCTGATCCATTTCAGAAAATCTCTGAGAATATGATTCCAGTGGTTGCTGAGAAGTATTTAGGAGGGACAGATGACCCTGCCAAAAAGAAAGACCTGTTCCAGGACTTGATTGCAGATGTGATATTTGGTGTCCCATCAGTGTTGGTGTCTCGAAGCCACAGAGGTGAGTTTCAGGTATCAGACAGAAGATGAATACAATTTCAACTTCTAGGTCTCTGGTCTGCCTACCTCTTGGCATAGGCAGATATGAAAGCCGTTGAGATCAGGCCTCAAAAGTTGATTCCATATAGCCAGCAATGCTGTTTTGCCTTTTCTGCTAGTAAAGATCTGTGAAGAAAAGGTCCACATGCAGCTTTGATTAGTAGATACTGCCAGAGAACACCATCGGGAGGTAAGATGATGTGGAGAAAATACAGATCTCAATCTGGAGAGCTGCCCAGCATGTGTCCATCTTAGCTGCAACTGGGGAGCTCTAGAGCACAAGGAGAAGGAGTACCTTAGGTTCCTTTTCTGGAAAGGCAAAACAGGTATGTGTTTACCCACTGGCAGCCATATCTCACAGGTACCATGATGTGCTTATCTAGGTCAAAAGACAAGGAGTTGCTTCTCTCCTTCCATCTTTGCCTGGGTTCTGGAGGTTGAGCTCAGATCATTTCGTCTGTGCTTCAAGCATCATAACCTGCTGAACTGTCTTAATAGTCCCTCTCTGATTTTTACTGTAGGCACTTAGAGCTAAAGAACTTTCCTCTTAGGACTGTCTTCACTTTATCAAGTAGGCTTTGGTATATTGTAGTCTCATTCTATTTAGTTCTAGGAATTTTTTTTTAACTCCTTGACTTCTTCAATGATGCATTCATCATTGAATAGTAGATTACTTAATCTCTTTGTTTAAGTTTGGGCATTCTCTATAGTTTTTCTTGCTGTTGATTCCTAACTTTATTCCATTGTCAGAAGAAATACAAGGAGCCTTTTGATTTTCTTATGCATGTCAATACTTGACTTGTGTACCAAACCATAAACTACTTTAGAAAAGTTTCATGAGAGTGTTTTTTCCTGAAGTGTTTGGGTGGGTCGCCTCTAGGTGTCCAATTGGTCTATTTATGATTTGACTCTAATGCATCTTGGTTTCATTTTCTTTCATCTAGATGACTTGTCGTCCATGAGTGAGAATGGCGTATTGTTGTTACCTACTGTGTTAAGATCAATAGGTAGCTTATACCTAACAGAATTTGTCTTAGAAATTGGGTATACTTTTTTTGGCACAATGTTTAGAATTGAAATGTCCTCTTGGTAGTTTGTTCTCCTGATCAGTATGAAGTGATCTTCTTTGTCTCTTCTGACTTCTTTTGGTTTGAAGTCTATTTTGTCTAAAATAGAATAGCTAGACCTTTTGTTTTCCTGGTTTCAGTCACTTAAAACATTTTTCTCCCTACCCTTTCACCCCAAAGTGGTGTCTATCTTGATAGAAGGTGTGTTTTTCTATTGATGTCTTTTTGTTTGGATAATAAAGAGCATTGACTTTATTTTCAAGGGTGTATGGTATATTGATGCCTCTCATTGCTGGTTCTGTGGTGGTGTTTTGCTTCCTGTTTGCTGACTGTACTACTATTATTTTGTTCCAGTGGTCTCTTCAAGGTGTTCATCCTTCTCTTCAGTCTGAAGTACTCCTTATGGTACCCTTTGAAGAGGTATCTCAGTGCTCATTAATTCCATTGGCCTGCTTCTGGAATGGAAAGTTTGGGGTTTCCCTTCAGCTGTAACAGATAGTTTGTTGAGTTTGCAGCTGTTGTCTTTCAGAAGCGGATATCCATCTTTCTGATCTTTCCTGGATTGAACATATTTGGTTAAATAATCAGCTATAAATCCAAATGGCCTTCCTTTATATATGATTCGACATTCTCTCTTACATTGTCCAATATCATTTTTTGTTCTGTTTCTTTTTTTTCACCACTTCAATTATAATATGACGGAGAAAGATTTTTTTTACTTTCCCCTATTTGGTATATCCTCATCTTCTGTTTGGTGAGACTCTTGTATGCTAATAGGCATTTCTTTAGATTTGGGGATATTTTCTCCTATGTGTTTATTGAAAATATTTTCTGTGCTTTATACTTGGAAATCTCCTTATATGCTCATTATTTACATATCTTGTCTTCTCTAGAAGCCCTAAATCTCTTGGGTCTCCATCTCTCTATGCTTTGGGTCTGTTTATGGGGTTTTAAAATCGGTATCATTAAACTTAACTGACTGCTCTGATTCCTCTAGCTTTTCTTCAAGCCCTGATATTTTGTCCTCCTCATGATCTGGTCTATTAACACGGCTTCCCGCTAAGCTTTAACTTGTTGCAATGAATGACCATTTCCAGTATCACTTTAGCCTACCTGTTGGAAACGACAATACCTGGTACTTGTGTCTCCATCTGGATTCAGAGGATGTAGCTGGGTACTAGTTGGAGAAAGGTTTGTCTTACAGATTGTGTAATGGGGTGCCATTATTAATTAGTGAAATAAAGAAGGAGTGATGAATAAGGAAAGGGGGTAAACATAAGTCAGAGGGATGTATATGGGACAAAAATATGGGAGGTAGAAGGAAGGCTGTAGTGGGCAAGGAAGTGAAGAGGAGAAGGTTTCTCAGGGTACAGAAAGCTGAGGGACAGCCTCAGAAGGTCTATTCTGGTGAGGCAGAAGGTACAATATACTGTACCTTCTGAATGAATGTAAAACGAATGTAAAAATTGCAAGTAATTATATCAAAGAACAATTATGAAGAGAACTAAGCTTTCTGAAATGTTATTAAAAAATAAAATAAAGCAAAGCAAAACCAACAATAAAAAAAGTCAGGTAATGGAATTATACCTAAAACAAGTATATGTGTGCACACATATTCATGCACATAACCTGAAAACTAGTCCAACTTTTTCCCTCAGCGTTAGGGTGGAGGTTTCCTCCCACTACTATGAATGTTCTTTATATCAGCTTCCTCAGGAGGACAGAAACCTGGGAGGCTTTAAAGAACAGTGAAATCAAGCTGCGTGTCCTTTGTATACTGAGAGGACACTGAGTTTTATGGCTCTGTGCTCCCTTGTAACTAGGTCCTGGTCCAAGCTACCTGCCCCCCACTGGGTATAGCTTGCCCCATTGTCTCACCCCTGAGCTTCCCTATGTGTCACTGTCATGATTTCCTTGAACCATCTGCAGCCTGAGCCCGAGAGTCTTCTTTAGAGGAATGTCTGGTGGGGCCCTTTTCATTTTGTTTGTTTTATTGATTAATTGTTGTTTGTATACACTTCTAAATTTTCTATATTTTTTTTCTATATGCATACATGTAGGTGCATACATAGCATGCACGTGGAGGTAGAAGGACAACTTATGGAAGTTGGGGCTCTCCTCTTGTATTGAAGACAGGTCATCTGATTTGACAGAAAATAGCTTTAACTGTGGAATCGTCTGGTCTTCCCTTAAATATTTTTTTAAATAGACACACACTACATGTGCAGATTACAAACACATTCCCACCCCATGGTTTATCTCTATGCATTGCTAGTAGGTTCTGTTGGTGTGAAAACTCTTGGCCTTGCTGCCATCCCATTTGTTTCCGTTGCATATCAGAGCTTAGGGCAAAGTCGCATACTTCTTCCTTCATGATTCATCTTGCATTTGCTTTCACCGCATCTTAGTTTTTCTAACTTTATTCGTTTTTGAAATTACCTATGTAAGATCTGTATTTACATCGTTTTCCCTGTCTTCATCCTTTTCTTCTCTCCAACTCCTCTCTTCCCCCCCCCCCCCACTGAATCCTCTAGTTAGATAGATTATAGTTCTTGTGTATGCCTGTACATGCATGGCATTCAGCTACATTCTGTAAACTCAGGAGATCAGAATTCCTTAGCCCTAAATACTGGCTAGTGTTAAAGGTTCTGACCCAGAGTTTAGACACTTGTCAATCCAGACTCGTCAACAATCTGGCATGCTCTTCTCTAGCCCTGGCCCCCTTTCATTTCATCAAGCTCTTGACCTCATTAATTCTGAAAATCTTCCTCCCACACTGACTGTTCTCAAGCTGTTGAGCTGTGTGCACTTTTGCAGCTCAGCTGTCTCTGCCACTGATGTACTCTTCCTTCTGCAGTTGCTCCTGTCTTGCTGTTTAGGGTGCTTCCTTTTTTATGTGACCAGCTTGGCCCACAGACTGACTAGGCACAGACTGGAGAACTCTTTAGCTGTACCTAATGTTTCAAGACCAGGCGGCATCACTGGGAAGTATATCCCAGCTAACTGGAGTCTACTGTGTACTGTGTCTTCCTTCAGGGCCTCTATTATTTGTTTTGTTTATCTAATGGCTCTGATGTGTCTTCGTTTACCATTGTTGTGTGTTGTGAGTGTGTGTTTACCATTGGTGTGTTGTGAGTGATTTGACCCTGTCATTGATGCTCTGAATCTGTCTCTGGTCATGCCCTCCTCCAGGGAAGTTCTCATTCTGTAACCCAGAGTATTCTAAAACTTACTGTTTTAGAACTGACCTCAGTCTTACAGCAATCCTCTTACGTTAAACTACTACTAGTATTAGGCCCAGATTCTTGCACTGTTTGACCTCAACTTTCTGTCTGATATGACGGTAGTTACTATTTCTCTCTATTTTTTCTTTGTATGTAATACCTATTTTCATTCATTTATTTCTAATCTATGTACCTCTTTAAAGGTAAGGGGGTTTGTGGGAACCTGTACTTGGGCTGTTTAAACATGCTTGCTGACAGTCTCTTGTATTTCAGAAGATAACGTTTGATATCAAGGGCTTACAAGTACTGTTTTGGAATTGTTGTTTGGTTGTTTTGTGGACATGTCCCTCCTTTCTTGGTATCTTCCCTTGGGGCTTTCTGCTGTTATGTAAGGGCATGTCTTGAATCTTTTCTGTATTTTTGTTGTATTTCTACTGAATGGTTTTGGTTCCTGTCTACCCTTAGGCTTTTGTGTAACCTCTTCCATCAGACTGTATTAAGCTAGTAATAGTGTAACGTTGATTTGGGGTAAAAACTCTATATTTTTGCCCCTGAAAACACATTATACATACCACACACACACACACACACACACACACACACACACACACACACACACATACACACACTTTTTATATGCTCGATATCAGAATTTGCATCATCTGGGTGGCAGTTTATTGTAAATCTAGTTGGTTGATGGTCTATCCAGCTATAATCATCAGCAGGAATTCTCTGCTGACCCCTCATGATGAGAAAGATAAAATATTGTCTCTATCATCACTAGACTCCTAGTGTGTCCTGCCTGTGGCTATCTTTACCCATATGGCTTTGATATCTCATGCTATTTATTGCTATCTTGGATCTTTAGTTTAAGAGACTGCTTTAGCCACAGCTAAAGATCCACAGCTTCTGACAGGGAGAGCTGCTATGTCTCCCTCACTTCTGAGGGCTCCTGTCCTGAGCACAGTGCTCAAAGCTAGGGGTTACTTTCCTCCAGCACACTGTCTATGCCCCCCCTGCTCTCCCTGCCCATGGGATTTTCTCTAAGATACTTCCTTGATTGTAAAGCTGTTCTCTTTGATGCTCCTGGGGTTTTTCCTTCTTCTTGGTGATTAATATTGTGAGTACTTTGTATCCTGGCTATGATAAATGGGAGGCTGCTGCGCCTCCTGACCTAATGCTGGGAACCTAGCCCAGACTGGGAGCATTTTCAGCTCCAATCTCTTGAAATAATCCTTCTGTCTCCTTCCAATTTTTTTTGCCTTCTGCTTCTTGCCATTCAGATGCGTAACCTGATGACAAATCCTGTTGTCTTTGCTTTTCTTAAATTTCCAGCTTAAACTATGAAAATATTTGTGATTGTGATAAGAAGAATTTTTATAAACATCAGGAGTTCAGGGGAAAAACAGCTTGAGCGGTATACAGTGTAAAACATGTTGCCTCATTCACAAAGTTCTGCATAGCTGAGGTCTGCATTCCTTGGCCTTGAAGAGCTGCTTCTTAGGTGAACTAAGGTCATGAGACTGATCCTGTGGTTAGTCTGAGACACAATCAGACAGATTATTCTTCATCCTCTGGTGGGATGGCATATGCTATTTAAAACCTTTGTAGGGACTCAGTGGGCAAAGCCCTTGGTACACAATGCCCACAACCTGAGTTTAGATTCCAGTACCTCTGTGAAGGTAGAAGGGAGGACTCCAAAATATCGTCCACTGACCTCAACATAGGCAGTGTCACAGAGAAAACCAACATGACACATCATACTCATATACCTTACTAGTAATAAATGTTTTTAACTTGCGAATGAGTATCTCATAATGTGAAACAATGATAGTAGTGTATGAAATATATATATAATATTATTACAAATGTGTATAGACAAAGTTAAGCATTTTCCCTGTGTGTGTGTGTGCGTGTGTGTGTGCGTGTGTGTGTTTATTTCTTACTATCTCCCAAGGGGCAAAGCTGTACAGTCTCCCCACTTTGCTGCTCTGGAATCTGAAACTTTTCTGAATTACCCTACTGCAGGAACTATCCTCTGTTGAGAATTCTGAAAATTTCTGAGGTTCCAAGGTTGAGAGTGGGAACATGGGATTGTCCATAAGAGGCAGTGGTTGGCAGCAACAGTGTTCTGTGGACAAGAGAACACTGAAGCATCTTAGCCCATGGACAGGACATCTCTAGTGATGAGAGGGGAGACAGAGAAGAGGAGGAGCAAGTCAGAAGACAAATTCTCTTTCCCTTGGGCTTCTTCCTTTGATGCCACCTTGCATCTTAAATGCTTAATACTTCCTGAGCAAGAAAGTAACAGGGTATGAAACATGAACTCCAAGCTTTGCATTTCCGTGAAAGAAAAGAGATGATACTTATTCAGTTTGCTCCCGTATTTGTGTTTTTAACTGCCTTTATTCCAACTGGGCTAGTTGTACAGCCATGATCAAGTCTTTGGGCTTCCCTGAAATACTGTGCACATAAACAGTGCAGGGTTTGAAGTCTTGGCACTGAGCAGGTGTGTAGTGGACATTGTGAACCCTGCATGAATCCATGTCTTCACAGATGCTGGAGCCTCCACCTACATGTATGAATTTGAGTATCGCCCAAGCTTTGTATCAGCCATGAGACCCAAGGAGGTGTTAGGAGACCACGGTGATGAAATCTTCTCAGTATTTGGATCTCCATTTTTAAAAGGTAATGTTTGTTTGCTGCCTGTGGCCTGAGCATTAGGAGGCCTGAATTTGGACCCTTGCCAAACTCTTGTCCTAGTTTCTCTTTTTCTCCAGTTAGCTTTCCAGCCATCCTGTTCCTGGGTTAAGCTATACTGGGAGTCAGTCCCGAGCTTTCACACATATGAAGAAAGCTTGTGTTCGTTCATGTGTCTCCAGCCATAGTTACTCTCAGAATCATGTTCCACAATACCAGTAAGAGGGATGATAGGCCAGCCAGGGGCTTCACTTTTGGGGAATGGGGCCACTGATGGACTTTCCTCCTGAAAGAGCATGCTGGGATATGAGTGAGGAAACAGTTAATTCCTAACCTTGAACAAGGTCTATAATATTTTACTCATCTGTCTATCTATATATCTGGGTCATATTTTTGCCATCTTTTGTAATGTGATACCTAAGGGAAGATTTCACAGCTGTCTTTAATGCATTGCTTTACAGTAGTTCTATGTAACTAGCAATTTAACTCCTGTTTCTCTGGGCCTCTCCCTGTTTGGGGATGTCTCAGGAAGTTTAGAGAGGGAGATTAAGAAAAGACCCAAGAGCAATTCTACAAAGACTGAGAAAACTCACAGTTGTGGGTTTGGGTCATGGGTGACAAAGCCAGTAGGTGGGAAGCTATTCTCAATGTGAAGTTTAGACTATCAGCCAGCACGTTCTTAAAAGGTAGGTTTTAACATAGTAAGATGTGGAAAAGGTCAAGACTCTGAACTTCTATTTTTGTTGTTGTAGTTTGTTTTTTGTTTTTTTGAGACAGGGTTTCTCTGTGTAGGCCTGGCTGTCCTGGAACTCACTCTGTAGACCAGGCTGGCCTCCAACAAGACTTTGAACTTCTAACAAGCTCCCCAGATGATGACAACGATCAGAATCCCTCCTGCTATGTGACTGCTAAACAAACAAACAAGAAAGTCACTTGGTAAGGAGCTGAAGCTTACTTACTCTTTTTTTCTGGACAGATGGCGCCTCAGAAGAGGAGACCAACCTCAGCAAGATGGTGATGAAATTCTGGGCCAACTTTGCTCGGAATGGGTGAGTCTTGTAACAAAGAAAGGACAGATCTGGGGGTGTGGTGTGGTCATATTTGTTGGAGAGGGGTGTTTTCTAATGTTTGTGTGGCCAACCGCCTGTCCCTGTGTAGCACTCCAATGAAGGCTAAACTAATCAGATTTGGAGCTGTGTTCAGCTTAAAGGAGGGGGATGTAAATTTTGGCTCACAGACTCAGAGGGTTCAATTCTCAGCCATTTGACCTACTTGCTCAGGTTTTTTGTCAGTATAGAACATGGTGGGTTAGTGTAATGCCTAGATCTCTTTGTCTTTCTAGCTCACTGGCAGACAGTAGAGATAGAAAAAAAGATGGGGGGTCCCAAGATACTCATCAGGGTCATGTCCCTTAGGATCAGCTACTTTCAACTAAGCCTACCTTTTAGAGCTCCCACCATGTCCCAGGAGCACTTTCAGCTGAGAATCAAGTCCAATCGGGCTAATATTAATCCCTGAGGCTCCATGTCTGGCATCCAGACATCTTTTGGTTGGTGTGAGTTCCAAACGGCTTAGGAAGCCCTTCCCCCAAAGCCTTTGGCTCCACAGCCTCTCTAGAGTTAGTTGTGCTCATGGCCTGATCAAACCCTAGGTAGAAGGTTCAAGTCCTGGCCCTCCTAACTCACTAGACTCTCTATACTGAGTCACATCAACTTTACTCTCACAGCTTGAAGGATCATCATGCTTTTTTAAATGCTGTTAGCAGGGTCTTCAAACCTTCTGGCCCCCAGCTCTTTCCTTTGCAATCTATGCAGAAGCCTTGATGACCTCACTGATCTTGTATTCTGCATGCCTGCAAAACCACACCCATGTGAATAACACCAAGGTTTACCTCCAGTGTCAGGTGTTCCCAGATTCTATGGGCCATCCTCTTCAATAACCTCTAAGTATCCAAACATAAAGGGAAAAAAATCAGAGAATTAATTCTCCAGGCCACCCTGAGGGCAGGGATCTCTAGTGTAACTTTCTTTAAAAAGCATCTTTGGAAGAAGTTCAGACCTTTACATCATATCTCTATGATAGCTGTGGTCTGAAAGTAGAGAAACAGCTCCGAGTATAAATGACAAAAAGAAAGACAGGGGCCAACTTCTGAGAAGTCCCTGGAGCAGCTTTCATTTTCATCCTGGTGCATGCAACTCTGGATTCTCTTAATGAAGCAATCTTCTTGATAATGGCACTCTGCTTCCACAAAGCCTTAATAAGAATTCTTGGCTATTGTGGTAGGGGTGTCAAGAGGGTTGTTTTTTGTGGATTTCCTTGGTTTTTGTTGTTATTGTTTGGCAAGATTGTGTTTTTCTAATCTTCGAGTTGTTGTTTTTGCTTGTGAATCTCACTGCAAATATAATTAAGATCAGAACAAAACAAACCTTACCGTATTACCTAGATGCTATTGTACCTTTGAATGTTCTCCACCAGTGAATACTCTTTAAACTCAGTACCCCATAGAAATAACAAAATGGACAAAAACAGGCAAATCCATTGTGAGAATGGCCTCTGATCCAGATGTCCTTCTCTTCTGAACCATCATGAGCTTGGCTTCTCTATCTTTCTTTCCTCTTAGAATCTACAATTCTAATTCCCCATAATTAGAATTCCCCATAAGCCCCACTCACTGCATTCTGCATTCTATACAGTACACTCCAAACTTCCCAAACTCCTTCACAAACCAGAAAAATAAATAAATTCATAAATAAGAATTCCCCATAAGCCCCACTCACTGCATTCTGCATTCTATACAGTACACTCCAAACTTCCCAACTCCTTCACAAACCAGAGGGAAAAAAAAGAAAAAAAAAGAAAAAGAAAAACAGTTCTCCAGAACCACAAGATTGGGGGGCGGGGTATTAATCTTACAGAGATCTACTTTTTAGAAATATTTTTAGTAGTAATCCTGTGTGTTATCATCTTTCAATTGCTGAGACAAAATGCCCAAGGTTCATCAACTTAAAGGATGAAGGTTTAATTTTGGCTCTGACTTTCTCTTGAAAGTTCACTTTGAGCCTGTGACAAAATGGACTGTGGCGGCTTTAGGTGAGAGCCTGGTTTCTTGGCACTCAGGAAACTGACTTAGTTGTTTTGTTTTGTTTGCTTGTTTCTTTTTTGGTGTGTGTGTGTGTGTGTGTGTGTGTGTGTTCGCGCGCGCATGCATGTGTGCAGTCGAGAAGCACTGAGATAAAGGACTGGAGACCCAACATGGTGAAAAGCAGACCTTCAGTGACCCACTCCTCCCAAGTAAATGCCACATTAGCCCTAACAGAGGAATTAGTTGGGCATCAGCTTTTAACACATGAGGATTTGGAGAAGAGTTAAGATCTAAATAACATAGGACTCTTTAAACATGAGCAGGCTGCCCTAGGAGGTAAAGAATTGGCACAGGTATGAAAGGTTGCTTTTTGGCAGAGATCCGCCAAGGCTTCCTTAAAAGATCTGAGCACCGTAGGGACAGCACACTTGCTTTGGTGAATTTCTTTTCTTTTCTTTTCTTTTAATTCTGTCCACAGGAACCCTAATGGGGGAGGACTGCCTCATTGGCCAGAATATGACCAGAAGGAAGGGTACCTGAAGATTGGTGCCTCAACTCAGGCAGCCCAGAGGCTGAAGGACAAAGAAGTGGCTTTTTGGACTGAGCTCAGGGCCAAGGAGGCAGCAGAGAGGCCATCCCACAGGGAACATGTTGAACTCTGATCAGGAGAATCAGCTGTGTTTAAGAACCTGGAGCCCAAGAAGTATTATTCCACAGACGATTTTGTAGAGAAATAACACTTCTTATCTTTGAGGCTATAACCTTAATATGGCATTTTATACAAATGTATTAAAGAGGAAATATTTATCCTCTTCAATGTGTAAAAATAAAACATTGTTTTGAAAATCAGAATTGGGTCAATATCTGTCTTGGAAGGTTTTAGTTGGTTTTTTTTTTTTTTTTTCATTTTTTGATTTATTTATTTATTTATTTATTTGTATGCTTGTTTGCTTGTTTCTTTGGTTTGTGTATATTTGTGTGTGTGCAGAGAAGTTTGAGAAAATGCCTCCTTCAGACTGCCTATAGGCAAGCTTGTAGTGCATTTTTCTTGATTAATGATTGATTAGGGAGAGCCCAGTCCTCTATGGGTGGTGCTACCCTGGGGCTTGGGGGCCTGGGTTGTACAGGAAAGCAATCTAAGCAATCCATGCGGAGCAAGCCAGCAAGCAGCATTCTGCCATGGTTTCTCTGATTCAGTTCCTCCTTCCAGGTTCCTACCATGAGTTCTTGCCATGGCTTCCATTACTGAACTATGACTCGGGATGCATAAGCTAAATAAACCTTTTCCTCTTCAAATTATTTTTGGTCATGGTCTTTATTGAACCGATAGAAACCTAACTAATACAATTTCTTTGGCTCAAAATTAATTTACATGCCTCAGAGAGGGATGGATGAAGAGAGAGGAACCATAAAAAAAAGTCTCTACAGGAGATGGATGGAGAAACAATTACCCTAAAATCTAAAGAAAGACAAACATGAAGGAAACGTGAGCTGTTGTATTAAAAATTTTATGGGAGACATGAGCAAGTATCTACTCACCCCAGATAGAGCATGAAAGAACAAGAGTTGGGGGAGGAGAGGATCCACTGAGTGCACTTTGAGTCACCTTGTATTTGGCTTATTTAGCATAAGTGAGGAGTTACTAACAGGATTACTTAGAAAGCAGCTGTGTCTCCAAATACCTTTTCCAACAAAGACTTCCCCATAGCTGCATCAATGTAATCCCTCCTTTGGTTAACTGTCCACCCTATGCATAATCTAGCACCTCCAAGAACCCAGTACAACTCTTGCAGAACTGCACAGAGACTGTATGAGGATACAGAGAGTGGCTGGACTCAAAAATGATAGTCTAGTGACCATCTGCATCTCTTCGTCTTTTAGAGGGTCCTGAGGAACCTTTTACAGATATTCTTAGCCTCTCTCATTAAAACGCTGTCCTGCTCAGGAGACACTTTTTCACAGCAGATTTGAACATGTCTCACCTTCCCTTTCCAGGGAGATGGTCTCATAAATATAATGAGAATGACCAGAGTTTTCTAAGTGCTAAAGGCAACGTGTGGTGGTCTAAATAAGAATACAAAATTGATTGAGAACCACAGACCCAATAAGAAGCTGACATCCATCCCATACTCCTCTGCAGATGTCTACCAGGTGTTTATGAATAAGTCTGAGGACATGTTGCAAGACTGGGATAAAATTTGTCTTTGGGATTCTGAGTACTGAAAGCTCGAGTCAACCATTAACGATGTTTCAACCTTTGATCATTGTCTTTCTGCATCTGCCTGATCTAACTTCATATGTTCTTCCCCAGTTCCATTTATTTATCTTTTTGCAAAGCACATAATTTTATTCTCAAGCATGAGGAACAGTCTACATATACAATGTGTATATAGCCCACATTTTCATTATCCACTCTCATGGGGCCAGTCCAAGTGAGCAAGTGGGAAAATGACTGAGGAATAAATAGTCTCTTTCTGGGGAAACCAGAGCAGGGCAGGCTGCATGGCCTGAAAACAACTTAGAGCTTCTAGAAGGCAAGGGAATGCTAGAAAGACATCATTTGTAATGCTTTCATTGATATCAAATCAGATTAAATAATAGTGGTTAATCATTAATCATGAAATGGGTGTAAAAGGACAAGTGAGGGACGCTTCAACCAACTCCTTTAGCTGAGTGGCTACAGCCCAGAATCTTGGTAGGATGGTGTTAGGAGAGCTCCAGAAGAAACATCACCTGAGTACACTTTATGGACCTGCCACCACCAGCAAGTCCAACACTACCAAGACTATTGCCCATGCTGACCCCTCTGTGGCCATGCCAAATGGACCAACAAGGACTTTTTCTTTAACAACTGAGTGGTCAACACAGTTATCTGCTAGGAAAAAGAAAAGATTGCACCCAAAGTGGTGGAGTCATCCAAGGCCATCTGGGAGGGTCCAATGTCCACATGGACTGGAATTGAAAATCTTCCCAGCAGTTGACTCCCCACATATGGACATGTGCGTGGTAACCCATGGGAACACCATGCCCTTTGAGCAATGCCAGCCTCTGAAGGACAAGATCTTCAGATCTCTGCTCATGGTTGAACTAGGCTCAGATTTTGGTAAAATTTCCAAATAAGAGGTCAGCAACCTTTTCAAATGGACAGAGTTCAACAAACAGTGATTCATGAATTTTGAGGTGCAAAAGGGCATGTCCAATAAATACCCACCAACTCCCATTTTTAAACATAAAATTCTAGGAAAGAGCTCTTGTTATTCATTCCTTCTCACTCTGTGACTCCTATCACATTATTATCTAGGTACAATTACCATCCTAATGTTCGTACAGATTTGTAGATTCTTTTACAAAAATTTGATTCGACTATGAATATATGAACCAGGGCAGAAGTTCTCATAAAAAAAAGAAAATCACCTTGTGAAGTTTGCCATGCTGTCTCCACATGATTCTGTATTAATGATTATGATAATGAACAATAAAATTATTGCAGGTACATATAGCCTCTGATAATTACCTTCAAGAATGGTTGGAGGATGCTATCATTGGAGGATTTGGGGAGTGGAGTTGGGTGGAGGCTAGACCACCAATTCTAATCAGGAAATCTATGTCAGTGCATTAATCCAGCAATATCACCGGCTCCTCGAGTACAAACTCAGTCATATCAAGTACAACGCTATGGAAGCAGAAACTCAATAGAAGGTCCAAAGAGATGCTTTTTCCAGAGGCAATCTCAACAACATTATCTTCCAGGTTAAAAGGAAGTTTCTGGACCCCTTTGACCTAGTTAAAAAGGATGTCCAGAGAGGTCTCTGGGCAGCTAGCAGTAGCCTCTTTTATTCCCAACAAGGCTTCACAGGACTAAGCACAGAGGAATAATAAGGTCAATGACCACATATTGACCAACCTGGTTCCCCTTCATCTGGTTGTGGTGTTCAACAATAAGCAACTATAACGCCAGCAAATTTGGAATCTCTTACAATGTCTCTTACACCAGCAGGAGGTGTTCACATAAGTCACAATGTTCCCAGGAGTGATTCTTAGGGTAGGGTCTGTGCCCTAGTTAGTACAATATGTTCTGCGTGTTGGTAGTCGTGGATGAGAAGGGCCTTGACTCTACAGTTACATTCTAGCTGGCAATAGGGTATGTCTTGTGTGCCTTCTTGCACTTTGGTTGAGCTCTGTATAAACGATGTTAGGGCCAGGCCAGGCCAGGCCAGGCAAGGAGGAGTCAGAAAGGTAAAGAAAGTAGTCTAATAGCTCAGCAATCATGAGAATGAGTCTTTTGTGGCTTTGGAGAATCGCAAAGGAGAACAAGTGTAATTGAGTTGGGGTAGCATCAGTGTGGGAAGGCTGAGGAAGTTTGTAGTTGAAAGGTGTGTATATCATTGAGGGTGAGTGGGAGAGAGCACAGAGATTGCCTGATGAGTTAAAAGAAGTTGTTAAGATGAGACATATGAAGGTGTAAAAGGAAGGAGGCAACAGTTTAAGTTTCTTGGGTCAGGAGCACTGTTGCCATTAAATTCTTAAACAAGGTTATCCTAGGACAATTTCATCTAACTGGAAAGATAAGCAATTGCCTGTATATCAGATCCATGCCATTGCCACCAGTATCCCAGTGTGGAACATCGGTGAGCACGGAGACTAAGATGGGATGGTTTAGATGCATCAGGCAAAGCTAGGGTGGAGAAAGAGTTAAAGGTGTTTTGAGGAGAAAGAAAACCTTCTGGTAGGAACTGTGCAGTTTGAGAGAATCATGAGGTCTCTGAAGCCAGTTGCTGGAATGGTCTGGTGAGGAACACAAAGGTAGGAACCCAAAGATGGAAGAAGCCGCCCTAGAAAGGAGTAAATTAATCTTGGAGATGGAGTTATATTCCTCTGACTGGCTCAGGTTTTTATATGGAGCCCCTAACTTCTCCTTTTCCCCTCTTCCCCAGATGTGGAAAAACTGATGAGGACACCTAGGGACTTCCTCCTCTTACTCAAGCCTCAGAAGGCTCCCAACCTTATAAAAGTTCACTGGAAAATGTGTTGTAGTAATTATTTAAAAATAGCAACACCCAAGCTCGGCTTGTTCTTAATCAGCCACCATCTTCCCAAGTAGCCTAGGCCTGAGAATATGTCACTGCCATTTGGCTCAGGCCACCAGCTCAGGCCACTGGCTCAGGTGGCCTGAGATACCAGCTCTGCCACCCTCAAGATGCCAGTGTGGGAGAGAGCTCTGCCAGTCATCCACACTGTTTTCACAAGGCTGGGCTGAGCCCAGACCATCCCACCATCCCCGTGGTACCTGGTAGAAATGAGACTAATGCTTAAATTATCCAAAGGCTTTATGTTTGGTAACGCTCAATAAGAAGATGCCCACACAATTAGAGGTGTAACCCCATACCCAACCTAGATATATCAACTACCTTTAACTGCTAGAGACATGCACATGTCTGCTGCCATGTTTCCCTCTCTCTCTCTACTCCTCTCTCACCTAGCTCTTTCTCTCCTTACTCCTCCCACCTTAGGTCCTCCCAAGTTGGGGGAAAATATGCCACTACAGCTACAAAAATGTTCTTTCCTTCTCTTAAACCTCATTAGGACTGCCTTCATCATGACCATGAGGTTTAGGTGTGTTGAGTTTTTGAGGAATTTCAACTTTCCTTATCAACTTTGTTAATGATTCCTTATCATCTAAAGGTGTGTTGGTCAATATCCACAAGTTTATGTTTTGGGTATTATATTATCTATTTTAGAGGAAGTCTCATGAGCTGCTGAGAATGTGGGTTCTGCAGCATTTGGATGGGATGTTCTGCAGAAGTATATTAGGTCCATTTGACTTATAGTAATGTCATTTACCTCAGATGGTTCTCTGTTTTTTGGTCAGGATAATCTATATATTGATGACAGCTAATATTACCCACTACAATTCCCTTGAGTTTAATCTGTTTATTAATTTTTTTTTCATTTTGAAACTTGTAGTTCTGATGTTTTGGTGCATAAATATTTAGAATTGTTACATCTTCATAATGAATTTTTCCCTTAATCAATATAAAGTAACTTTTTCTGTGACTTCTGACAAATATCAATTTGTCAGAACAAAGAGAATTTCTTTCTTTTTGTTTCCACCTTCTTGACAAGCCTTCTCCATCATTTGATCCTAGGATGTCTTTGTCTTCAACGGTAACACAATCTCCTTGGAGACAACAAAGAGATGAATTTAATTTCTTTTTTATCTAATCACCCAGTCTGTGTCCTTTGGTTAGGGAATTGAATTCTTGCTCATTTGTTGATTTTGTAATGTTTGGTATCCCTCCTCTTTATTTGGTTAACTGGTGTAATTTGTTCTTTCCTGAGGTCTCTTAGATGTATTCATCTTCCTCTCCAGTATGTAGAGGTTCTTTAGGTATCTTAGTCAATGTCTTCTCATTCTAATTCAGTTTTCTTGTGATCTATTCCTGATAGTCTATGTGCTACTTGACCCACTGTATTAGAAAGATGATATATTTGACTTGGGGTCATTTCACTTTTAACATTTTAGTTTGATTGTTTTCATTATTTCTTATGAAACTTCTTTCAAATACCACACTGAATTCCTTATTTCATCCAAATGTTTTGTCTGCTCTTTTAAGAATTAATTTATTTAGTTTTTATAATTCCATATATAACTTGTTTTATCAAAGTACCACCAGTATTCTTTCCTGCCTTCTCCATGTCCAACCATTTTTAAAATTAAAATATAATTACATAATTTCCCCTTTCCTTTTCTTCCTCCAAGGAAGGTACTTTTCATGTACCTCCTTGATTTCTCTCAATTTATTTAATTATTGAATATATATACATACACACATATACCACACATACACACACACAGACACATTCCCAAATATATACAAAATATAATTTGTTTGGCAATATACACATATCTCCAAACACACACACACACACACACACACACACACACACACACACACACACACACACGATATAAGAGCTGACTATTAGGTGTTAAAAAACCAGCAGGGGATCCTCTCTGATAAAGACTGTTTTTCTCATTCTTGGCATTTCTTTGTTGCCTGCAGCTCTTTTTTTTTTTTTTGTCTTGTCTTGGGATAAGGTCCCATGATATTTCAATTCATTTAGGAGTTTACCTGTATCTGCCTTACTTTTGCCAAAATTTCTCATAACTATTCATTTGAATTCTTGGAAATTTCATCTAACTCATTTGTATTGAACTTTATTATTATAGACTTGGTATTTCTTGGAGATTTTTAAGCCATGACTTACACACCTGTGTATTTCATGGGCTGGATATGAGTATTGACTATATTGTTTTGGCTGAAGTCTTTGTAGCACTCACAGAAGACTAGACTGCAGTAGTTTGAGCTGCTGTTCTTCCTTGAGGGATAAAGGGTGTGATCAGTAGCTACACCCTTGATCCAGGGCAACAAATTCAATACCAAAATACTACTCTGAGAGGAAAATATTAACTATGGAAGCCACCCCAACATCTGGATGGACCCAACATGCCAATGTCATAATAGCCACTTCAGAACATTCATCTTTGGGGCTTAGTAGCTGGAGGAGGGTAGAGGAACAAGGATATTATGGTATGGAATGAGCTATTATTTGATAAGGTTGGGGATAGAATGGAAACAGGCTGTGGAATAATAGATATTATATGAACTGAAGGAAAATATAGAGGCAGGAATGTAGATAAAAAATGAAGCTAGGATATTCTTAGCATTCTCAGGGCTTAAAGATGATTAAAGCTATACAAAGTTATAGTTAAGAGGCAAAAAAAGGGGGAATGAGAAACAGTAAGAGAGAGATGAGGTAGGGAAAAGATAGAACAGTAGAAAGTCAATAATACGATGGGTGTAAAAACCAGAATGATCAGTCTTAAGATCTAACAAGAATCATAAAACTAAACAAAAGCAGTAAGAAATATTCATGAAAAAATAAAAATTGAAAAATAATTATATTCTGCTGTGGTGTCATGGGACTCTAATCCCAGCATTCGGGAGCTAGAGATCTGCAAAGTTAAAGGCAGCCTTCTGTATAATTGATGTATATAATGAGTCCCAGGTAACCAAGGACACCTAGTAGACCCTGTCTCAGAAAATAAAGAAACAAAGAAACAGAAACAAAGAAAGGAAAAAGAAAAGTGAAAAACAAAATAAAAGTAAACAAAACACAAAATGATATAAAAGTACAAGTGATTTAAAAATATATATTAGACCTTAGCTGATTTGTTGGGAAAGTTTTGAATTCTCTCTCTACCTGGGATGTGTCCTACAGCAGGCTGTGTTGGAGTGGTGTAGCAGGTACAATTTGCAGATACAGTCCAAACCCATCAGACTTGATGTGTGAGTTCGCAGATTCCTAGTAGAATTAGACAAAAATGCTTTTTGTATTGTGTTTCTTAGCTGTGCTAAGTTTAGCACTTTACTGGTCGGTTTTGCCTCGCATACCAAGAAAGTGATGGGAGCCTCCTCAAAATCCAGAGATCAGTTTCAGGTTTCTGGTGCTGTTTGAGGATATTTAGGAGATGTAGCCATGTTAGAAGAAGTATGCCAACAGAGGTAGGTTTTGATAGTTTAAAGCCTCTCATCGTTTCTAGTTCACTCTCTGCTGTGAGCTTGCATGTACGTATTATGAGCTTTTGACTTTCCTTTCCAAGCATCCTGCTTGCCAGGTGTCCCCATGGTTCTGCTCTGCCATCATGGACTTCTCTTTCTAGGGACACTCTCTCTTCCTTACATTGCCTTTGCTCTTTGTGTTTCATCACAACAACCAGAAGTAACTAATACAAACATTATGTCTAAACACACCTGCTCTGAAAGCAGTGAGATCATTAACAGAGAAGGTATACATTGGCAAGCCAGGCCACCTGGCAGAAATAGCATCAGAAAAGACATTGGCAGAAAAGTGGAATTAGAAAACTTCTAATCTTGAGAGCCTGTTTTCTAAAAAATGGCACTCCATGGAAGCTGGGAATTGTGTATTGTTCCCAGCTGGACAACTCTGGGGATGTAACATGCTCTTAATTTTCAAGCTTGTGGTGGGAATCCTAACTCAAGGCTTCTTCCTGACTCTATGCATCTGCTTGCTGGTGCTTACCTTGGGAAGTTCAAGGTGCACTGAACTAAAAGTGTTTGCATAAGAGGTTGGATGAGTTCATGGCCATTTTGGATCAGAGCATGGGTAGTGTCTTTAAAGATAAAGAAGAGTAAATTCTTAGTGGGTGTGGCTTGGAGGTCCTAACAAGCATCTGGGAGCTCTTTGGAGGAGGGAGAGCTTTATGTAATTATGCTAATGGCTATAGAGGCAGGTCCACAGCAAAGAGGCAGGAACACAGCTTTCTATTTGAGCAGCAGACACCTCCTTGTCTCCCAGAGCTCCTGTTCTTCTACCACCATGTGGCTCTGTGCTCTGGTCTGGGTTTCTCTTGCTGCTTGCCCAATATGGGGTAAGTTCTTTTGGATTACAAACACTGGGTTGCTCATTTGCAACTCTGTCCTCGAAATATACAGGGATATATATATATATATATATATATATATATATATATATATATATATATATGGCAGGCACAAAGGAGAGCAATAACCCTTGTACTGGCATAAGCTGGCTATTTTTATACCTTTAAACAGATTACTATTTAGTTGGCACTATCTTTAATCTCAGAAGGAAATGAAACCTTAGAAGATTCAAATGACTATCAATGGAGCAAGCCTAAAAGTGACTAAACCAACCATGAATCCAGGTTTGCTCTTTCCCCTCTGATGTGTTCTCTTGTTTTCTTGACTATCAGGACACTCATCCTCACCACCCGTGGTGGACACCACTCAAGGCAAAGTCCTGGGGAAGTACATCAGCTTAGAAGGATTTGAACAGCCAGTGGCCGTCTTCCTGGGAGTCCCCTTTGCCAAGCCCCCTCTTGGATCCCTGAGGTTTGCTCCACCAGAGCCTGTAGAGCCCTGGAGCTTCGTGAAGAATGCCACCTCCTACCCTGCTATGTAAGCCACAGGGATGGGAACTGTTTCCGTGGGTTTGTGCTGTGGGAAACATGTAATGTTAATTGGGGGTTTCTACCATGCCTTGGATCATTTAGTTCCTAGATAGAAGACATAAAAACTTTAAATTTATAGTAAGATTTTAAAGCACTAGAGCAGGGTAGGTATCTCATCTCTAAGTTATTTTTTTACATATCAATAACCCTGAGATATAAATAACCCTGGGCTGCTCTCACACCAATTGTCCAGCCCTCATGGACACACTTTCATGATTTATCTCCCCAATGGCATCTTATCCTCTCTCCACATTCTCTCCTATCTCTTCTCCCTCTCCTGCTTTGTCTCCTCCTGCTTCAGACACCAAGCCCAGGAACTGAAATTTTGTTTACCTCTCTTCCCACTATGGGCTGTAGGCATCACTATTAACAAATCAAGGATAATTTGGGAGACAAGTTTACATAGCATCACTTGCTATACCTGAGGATCCCCTCTTCCCTGAGTCAAAAAGAGTCAGTATTTAGCTTTACAATACATAGATAGCAACACACCAAACCTCACTGTGAGATCTCGGTGATGTAGGATGGAGACAAGGCAATCCTCTGACTAACTATATTAACAGCAATTACTGGTATCCCTGAGAGCATCATGAGTCCTTAAAGATGGTTTAGTTAAAAAGTACATTTGTAGTTTTCCAAACCATTTACTTAGCACAAACTTACTGAGAACCTATGGTGAAACAGTAATGTTCTTGATTTTCAGAAACCACTAAGGGAAACAAAACTGTATTGTTAATCTTTTATCTTATTTAATGGAAAGAGAAAATGAGAAGTATGTGGATCAAATATATAATATCCTAGAATATCCTCAATGATTTGGAGAATAGTAATTGATCGGATGAGGGGAATGAGAAGTGAGATGCTACAGTATTCTGATTTTAACTTTAGTGTTGCTTAGGAGTGTGGTGGATGTGGACTTGTGGGTGAAGAGAATAGTAAAGATGACTGCAAGTTCTCACACCCAGATCTACCTAGTTACCTACTCACAAGCAATTATCAAGGGTTTGATACATCACCACTGGCAACTGAGTGAACAAGCCTAAGTATTCCAGATGGCCTCACAGCCACCTCAGAGAACCTCAAACACCTACAAATGTCAGATCAGACAGCATTTGTGTCTTCCCCAAGGTTTCTCTGACATTTTCCAGAATTCTGAGTCTGGCTGCCTTTTTACCACTCCATGGCTTTCAACAGCAAATAATATCTGTTCTGTGCTGCATTTACATTATGCATGCAAAGTAAGACAGTATTATCACACACACACATACACAGAGAGAGAGAAGTGAAAGAGAGTTACAATCATGTGCAACTCAACAGCTCAGAGAGAACTGCTATTAACAATTGAGTTCATGCTTTCAAGGCCTTTGTCTGTGTAAATAAAACAGAGCTCATAAATACAGTGTTGGAGGTAACCTGGCACATTCATATATATGCATCAGCATCATATATATATATATATATATATATATATATATATATATATATATATATGGTAGGAAAATGTATTTTATATTTTAACATATAATATAATTGTATATAGTAACTATTATGATAATAAAATATGATCATGTTTGACATGTGAATTTCTATGTTTATGAATACAATGCACTATTCTGAGTGATGTAGTTTCCCTACAGAACAGAGAATTAGGCATTCCCAGGACAGAGATTTAGGCATCTCTACTTTTGATTGTTATTAGTGCCATGGTGGCCCTACACAGCATCACTTCTACACATCAGGGATGGTGAAAGCACACCTTCTCATTGCCAAGAGACATGGACTGTTGCTTATAATCTACCTGAAGTGTAAACACTGCCTAACATGATATTCCTGCCTCTGTGTCCTTGAGCCAGCTGTCAAACCGCTCTCTGCCTCCAATTCCTCAGCTGTAAAACAAAAACAATAATAGATGCCTGAGGCTGAACTGACCTTAAATGGCTTCAAATGCAAGGAGAACCTGAATATCTTCCTAATACTCTGGGAGAACTCAGTAACTGCTCTCAATCCCATGCTACACTGTAACTTTAAGAGCCTTTATCCAGAAGTTGACAATGGCTGTTGGAACAGGAAGATATTGGACCTTAGCAGGCCACTCAACATAACCTTTGGAGACTTTGCTCACTCCACCTGAACCTGGAAGCTTGGGGTCAAATTAGGAAAGGAATTTACATTAGGCCACACAGCACATCATCTTTGAGACAGGGCCAGAATTTAGCTTTCCTGAGGTTCTCCCACTACAATGTCCTCCCCTATCTCAATCTACAACAGGCTGCCTATCATTGTAGGTAACTCTCTTGGTTAATGAATGTCTTCTGAGAACTATAAATCATGTTTACCTGTGGAGGAGCATAATAAACTATGAACCACCATTCAAAGCCAAGAAGGACAAAGCCCTGTTCAGGCACTGCAAGAAGTAACATCTCCTGAGGGGTGGGGGGGTGGGGGGTCACCAGTTATCTTACTCCTTGGTCCAGAAAATCCCAAAATACTCAAGGTAGAAAAGATGTACCAATTGCTCCTCCCTCCATAGGACTTAGAGACCCTAGAGATTTCCAGGGCTCCCACCTCTCACATGGCAATGACTCCAGGGAAATAATAGGAACTACTTTTATAGATTCAAATCTCTCAGTGCATGATCAGGCCTGGATGGCATGCTCAGTCTGATGAAATCTCACACATTCTCTCCCCTCCCAGGTGCTCCCAAGAGGCATCTATGGCACAGCTACTCTCAGATATGTTCAAAACCAGAAAGGAGAGTGTACCTCTTGAGTTTTCTGAAGACTGTCTCTACCTGAATATTTACACTCCTGCCGACTTGACAAAAAACAGTCAATTGCCAGTAAGTGTTGGAACCATTGGACCAGACTTTAAGTTTGGGCATCTAGATTCATTCTACTAGGGTGGTAGCCATGTATGCCATGGCTGAAAGTAGGTTTGTAATTACTGTTGCCCTCAGAATGATGTTTGTCCTCATGGAAGTACATAACCTACATATGCAGTTGCTATAACTGCAAATAACAGAATTACACCGATATCTCATGTTTCTAGGAATGTGTAAGATTCATAACACATACCTCGACCCACATGGAGGAATAAGCAGATGAATAATATTGAGGCTCCATTTGCATGTATATATCTAATTAACCATCTGTAGTTCATGTCTCGGCAGACATGGGTTACTGATGAAAATGGTGTTGTTGTGTCTGATGTATAATGTATAGCTAGAAATAAGCCTGTGGTGATTTGAAGATTCCTAGTAGTGAGCCGAAGTTTCATCATGATGAGATGTTAGATGGGGCAGGGAGGTCAATAAATGCGTGGTTAATAATTTTGAGTAAAGGGTGGGGTTTTCGGATGTTTGTCATTCGGTTTCTATAGTTGAATTACAACAATGGTTTTTCATGTCATTAGCCACAGTTAAGTGCTGTGTCGAAATAATGACTAATTATATTTTTGTTTTAAGTGTATCATTTTTAACTGGGTGCCTTGGGTTAGCATTGAAACATTTACTATTTATGGAGGGCTTGGGATAATTATTAGTGAGTTCATGGGTTGTTTAATAGTTTTAGGGCTTGGGGGTTCATTTTTAGGGCTGATAGTGTTTTTAATTTATATAGGGGGTGATAGTTTTGTTTGGGTAGACAACTGCTATGGCTACTGAGGAGTATCCTGAGACTTGGGGTTCTAATTGATTACTTTTTAGTTTTTTTATTGTAGGATTTTTGTGAAGCTGTCTTTAATGTATTTGCTCGATTATTATGATGAGGTTGAGTTGGTTGATTTAGGTAACTTAGGTGATTGAATAATATATGATATTGATGATGTTGGTGTAATGTTAGAAGGTGATATTAAGGCTGCAGCAATATATAGTTGTGTGACTTGAATAATAGTAGAGGCTGGGTAATCTTTGTTTGATGGTATTTTTATTATCATTGAGATTACTCAGGACTAATAGAGTATAGGATAGTGAGGAGAACTAAGGAAATTAGGAATGAAATAAAGAATAATTTTATTATATATTTTTGATTGATTAGTAGTTTGGATGAGTTAGTGTGTATAGTTGAGGTGGAATTAGGGATTGGTTTTTCTAATCAAATTAAGTCTAAGGGATTAAATTAAGGTTTAGGGATGGTTTGAAGCTGGAGCTTAAGGATTGGTGGGGAAGTGCGCAATGCATAATTGGTGGAAAGTATCCTAGTGAGGCTGAGAATGTTGAGTACCGGTTCCTGGTGTTCATGTGGATGCTCATAAGGCCTGTGGAATGGGGAGACAGGTTTATTCTCAGGTCACCTGTGACAGCTTTATTGACAGATAAAAAATTTTACTCTCCCATGAAGGGGAGGGAAAAGGGAGGATGTTGGGACAATCTCAAAAGCATGTTCCTTGCCTGGAAACAGCACCCCAGGATTTCACTGTGGCCCATTTCCATGTCTGGCTGTCTTTGGCACAGTCCAATGACCAAATGATTCAGCATTTCATATGAAAACACAGTACAGAAGAAGGGGCAGGTTGCCAGGTACAGATGACAAGTTTGGGAAAGAGTTTTCTAGAGAAGGTAATCCTGGGTTTGTACCATGTCAGCACCCAACATACTTCTCGAAAACCCTCTATGTGAGGCCCAGGAATGGGTGACAAAGTTGTGGAAATGTATGCTAAGATTTGGTGTTATCTGTGTTCAGAAGTCCCTGGAAGTAAGCAAACAAACAAACAAACAAACAAACAAAACCCTTGGTGACTCCCACTCCTTAAGTCATAAAAAGTGAGCATCACAGGAGCCTGCCTTATCTGGCCTTCTCATGGGGAAAGGGACCCATGATGTTGTTTATAATGGACTTGGAAATAGAAGTACTACCCACCATGGATTTTTCTGGATATATGTCCTTGGGGAAGCTGTCAATCCTCTCTGTGCATCCAGTCCCTCATTTGGAAAATGGTAATAGCAATAAATGCCTGAGGATACTGTGTCTGAGATGGCTTCCTGCACAAGGAGAACATGCATCTGTTCATGATTCTCCATGGTTGTTATCAGCTCCACTCAACATTAGACCATTGACACCCTTTATCAGGAAGCCAACAGCAATTGTTGGAATAAGAAGATGGTAGAACCTTAGCAGGCCAGGCAATAAGACCTTTGGAAGCTTTACTCACCCTACCTGATCCACAGATTCAGGTACCTAAACAGTCAAATTTGGGGCCTGATCTGTTCCCACATACCCATGCTTTCAGGGACCATTCCAACTGATCTAAATAAGTACATCATAACCTCTTCAAGACATCATTAACCATTACACTCAGACTCAGTCTTCACTCCTAGATATGCAGGATTTAACTTTCTTGGAGGCTATAGTCATCCAGAGGGGAAAAAATTCTTGAGATCATGGAAACAGGAGACCCTCTAGCTTCAGACACAAGTACTAGAGCCCGAGTTCTGAGTATTAAACCTGGATCTGCCCTGAAAAAGATGAGAGAACAGCGCCTTTACTCAACCTCTCAGCCTGTTTCCTCACATTGGAATTGTCACATAAAAGTTCAATGAGTGACACACTAGATCACAGTTCTGCCTGAGAGCCAATATCCAGGCTGACACACTAGTCAGACCTACAGGAGGGTCTGCCTCATGATTCAAGAGCTGTCTCACTACACTCTGGTCATGGACTGCAGGTGTTGATCAGCTCAGCATCTGGCTGATAGGAACTAGCATCAGGATCAAGCCCTGCAGCATTCTCTTACTGGTTGTAGTTTCTTAGCAGGAAGCTTCTCCTCCTTTTCTTATCTGTCACACAAGAAAATATTATTCCTTACCATATGAAGAGGTTACTATTTATAGTGCATAGACCAGTCCTTGGTTCATTGTATCCCCAAGATATTCTCTCAAATTAATTGCATTATCACAATACTATTTTAAATACCCTCATTTCTTTCCTGATCTACATGCTATTTAAGTCAAAGAACATGAATTCTAAATTATTATATTCCTTCTTCTACTCAAGTTTCATCAGAGAGTCTGAAACACTGTAGATTCTGAGATAATGGTAGCCAAATGACCAATGACATCTTGAATGAAGTGGATGTGAGATGGGAGTAGCATAGTGGGAAGATTCAGGCTTAAGAACAGGTGCACTAGGAAGGGATGCCATTAGGGTAGCAGGTGTTTTCCCAGACAATCCCTGAACATAAAAAAAATTTAATGAGTTAAATAGGATGAGACTAAGATGAACCACAAAGTCTGTCTCTTGTTCACGTCCAGTTGCCTGAAGTTCTTTCTGTGAAATGATATGATTGCAGGCTGATGACAGCACCCTTGTCCTTTACAGGTCTCATGATAATCTCAATGCTGTGTCTTAGGAGGATGTGAGAGATGAGAAGAAAGGGTGGGGTTACCGAGTGTCATGTCATCCTGGACCTCATCTTGGAGAGTTTTAAGAGAAAAAAAAAGAGTCAGCCTTTTGCAATCTTCCTGGGAACTAGTGTGGTTTGGTCAATGACCTCCAGTCACAGCCTAGATACAGGCAAACAATTCAGACGAACTCAGTAGTGGTCCCAATTCTTCAATCTATTGTCTGTGTGGCTTTATTGTTGTCCAGGTAATGGTGTGGATCCATGGAGGTGGATTGATGATAGGTGGAGCATCAACCTATGATGGACTAGCTCTCTCTGCTCATGAAAACGTGGTGGTGGTAACCATTCAATATCGCCTGGGTATTTGGGGATTATTTAGGTAAGAGACTAGATTTTTCCTCTCTGCATATTAATTAGTCTTTGCTTTGGTTCATTTTGCTCAATTAATGAAACAAACACCCAAGATTGGCTAGATATTATTTCTCATTCCCAATAGTTACTGCTTCAAACAGGATATTCCCAGATGAAATGCTACCTTACAGACCCTCATTGGTCACATTGTATTTTTTCTGCTAGCTGACATACTCTCTTCTAGTCTACTTGATTCTGTTCTCCACTGTGAGCTGAGCATAGTCAGAGGTTTTGTTTGTCTTGTTCTTTATCTGTTTGGGCAATGTTGGATGCACTATGGCTCCTCAGTGCAGTACATAGTTTCTAGAATGAGTGTAGAGACCCACATAAAGCAACGCTGTTGGGAATACAAGCAGGTAAAGTCCCCCAGATGTGTGATGTACTGTCCAACCTGATTCTGAAAAGCTCATTGAACATCTCCAGGCTATCTGCCTCTTCTGACTTTTGCCCTGAAATCTCTGACCCCATTCTACCCTGTCACCTTGCAGCACGGGTGATGAACACAGTCCGGGGAACTGGGCTCACTTGGATCAGCTGGCTGCACTACGCTGGGTCCAGGATAACATTGCGAACTTTGGAGGGAACCCAGATTCAGTGACCATCTTTGGAGAGTCATCAGGAGGTGTCAGTGTCTCTGTTCTTGTAAGTATTCTTGTCACCATACCCCTTGCTGGGGATTGATATGGCTACTGGGGACTAGAGGTGGAATAAATAGGAGGGAACCTATTAAAAATCAGCCAGCCCAATACATCTTTCATTTAACACCTGTGTACAGGTTGACTCTATTTTCTGTACAGCATCAGATGATGAACAGCTTCAGGTGTATAGTTAGCTCTCTTTTGCTTATAAGCTTACTTTAGTTATTATTATTTATTTTTAGTCCTAGAGCCATGAACACCTCCAGCTTCTCTTCTCACTTGGTTGATCTCATTCTCCTTCCTAATCATTTTAATATTAGGTCTCACTCTACAAATTCTGAGATGCAATGATGGGTATCCACTACAAATGAGAGGAGAGGAGCAATAAGTTGGACCAAGTGTCCTTATTTTGGTTGAAGTTGCATCATTACATGAACAAAATTCAAGACCCAAGATCCGAGTGGGCCTTCCCCTGAGCTTAAGAAGGCAGCATCAGGTTATCTTACAGATGAAAGAAAAGAAGGTTAGGAAAGATGGAAGATCCAGTGGGGAAGGGTAGAGCAGAAGATGTGGAACACAGACATAGGCTGGGCACATGAAGTGTCTTGCTGCTGTGTGGAATTGATCCATAGGAACAGTGACAGAAGCTACAGATGTTCTGGGAGCTGTAAAAAAAAAAAAACTTACCTTCCTCAAAGTTGAGCAGATATTTAGCCATTGAACTAATACACACTGGCTTTCTACTTAATTTCTCAGAGGAAAAAATTAGAATATTAATCGGTTATTGTATTTGAGTTGCAATGTTTTAAAGTGTGAACGTTTGTTTGCACACAACATTAAAATAAATGATTAACTATTTCATGCAATATAGACATAAGTCTTAGTAAGAAAAGAACATGATCAGTATTTAGAAGAATGTAAGAAGAGGTGTGGGAAGGCTGACGACATGGCTCAGTGACTGACTGCCTGCACTTCCTCCAAAAAACCCAAGTTAGGTTTCTAGTGGCCACATCCACAGATAACAACCCCCTGGATTCAGAAAGATTTTTAAGTAAGGAAAAAACTCTATTAAACACCCAGTGAAGTATAAAGTCTGACATAACAACCTACTCAGGGATTGTCACATGGCTGTTACATTTTTTTCAGTCTTTTCTAAAGTTTCATATACATTCATGGACATATATAGAATTACATGAGATACCATACCTTTCTCTTTATTCATCATGCATCATCTATCCTCCATCCATAACCTCTGCCTCATTTTCTGTACATATGCAGCAATGTCGGCTTTTTAGTTCCTTTGTCCAAAAAAGGCTTCTTGTAATATACTAACATATAAATATTGTCCTTATTAGTAACCCCACTTCTATATTACTACCTGTCGATAATTGAGTAATACGGCATTATAAAAATGAATCTAATTTTTACATGAGTATATTAATACCCTAGGCTAAATACAATGTTTACTATTTGAAAAATGCATATACTTTCTGAGAAATGTTCACAGGTCTCTGTGATCTTTAGTGTTAGGATAAATTCTGAACATTGGAGAGTAAGACACTTTGTATGGGTACGCATTACCAAGCCTTTCATTGGTAATGTCTTTCCAATAGTTTGGATTTGCCATGATAGGTACTTGTAGTGCGTTTCCAGTCTGTCTCTGTCTCTGAATTCATGACACACTCTGCTGAGATGCTGCTGGGAAACATCAGAATAATAAGCTGTCCAGGAGTTGGGCTAGAATAGGTGAGAAGCAGTCTTATTCATGAAGCACCAAGGTCACCAAATGCATGGCTAGGAGATAGGGGGAGCCCTAAACAGCAAGTGTGCCATGATTCCTATGATCTGTGACTTTTCTCCTTACTATGGAGAAATAGCCATCAAAGCAACTTAAGGAGGAGTTTATTTTGATTCACAGTTTAAGGATGCAATTTACCACAGAATGGAAGTCATGACAATGAGAGCTTAGGTGATTGGTCACGTGAACCCATAAAGAGGATTCAGATCAGAAGCAAAAATGCTATTGCCCAACTCATTGACAGCTTCTGGTCTTCAAAACTATGTGTTTTAACATGTATGAGGAAATCAAACAAGTGTGATATCTTTCCAAGTGTAACAGAATTCATCTGTAGGAACTTGCAAGATCACAAGGGTATATGGGATGCAGACTGGGAAACTCCAGATTGGGGCAATCCACTTTAGTTTTGCTCAAACATCTGGGATTTAACTGTAGCTTGTTTTATTCTCTGGTTGCCTTTAGCTTGGTCAGATGAACCTGTAAGTCAGCATTCCTATGTAAATCAGGCCTAGGTATTGGATAGGAATGGTGCTGCCATAAGACATCTTCCAACATCAATTAATCTGATACAGAAACTCCCCCACAGATTTGTTAACAGGTTTACTCCTAGGTGATTGTAGATTTTCCCTTTTAATTTGATGTTAACCACAAAACTCATCTTAGGAGAATAAAATCTTCTCTCCCTGTCAGGTCTTGTCTCCTCTGGGCAAAAACCTCTTCCACAGAGCCATTTCTGAAAGTGGTGTGATCCTCACTTCAACCCTGGCCAAGAAGAATATCCAGACTGTGAATGAAGTAGGTCTCAATCTGGGCATATCTGCATTGCTTTCTGAGTTTTTCTTGGATCTCCTCTGGATTTTCTGACTGTGGGGTGTAGCTGAGATAATCAATTCTTAAAGTAACAATAGCTGGGCAGAAGGACTACCTTTTGGTTCAGAGCAAAGGCACATTCTGCGAGTTCTAATGTATCTTCATGTGAATCATGTTGCTCAGACGCCCTGTGATTCTGCACAGGAACTGGAATATGAGGATATCTATCTATATCTGTATCTATATCAATGTATATCTATAATCTATACACATACACACACACACAAACACACACATATTTGTAGCTCACCTGAAGCCAAGTAGTTAGTGAGCAGGAGAGGTAGTGTATGAAACCAAACAGACCTCAAATGGCCTCTTTTGATGCATTCAAGTTAGAGAACATGGTGCCCAGTGGGGTGTGTGTGTGTGTGTGTGTGTGTGTGTGTGTATGATGTGTGTGTGTGTAGGCATGTATGCACATGCACACTCGCACACAGACACTTGCAGGCACATAGGTGACATAACAAGCTCATCTCATTATTCCAATTAGTAACAAAAGCAATACTCTGTGGGATATAGTATCTACATCTGCTAATTTAGAGCAGTGGTTCTCAATATTTCTAGTCCTGAGAACCTTTAATTCAGTTTCTCATGTAGGGTTGACTCTCAACCATATGATTATTTTTGCTGCTACTTCATAACAGTAATCATGCTAATGTTGGAAATTGTAATGTAAATATCTAATATGTGGGATACATTTACATCTTTGCAAACTAAACCAAAGCGGTCAAAAGCCATAAATTGAGAAATGCCTATTTATGTACAAAACAAACCCTCTAGCACCTAACAAAATACAATGGGAGAAAAAACCTGGTGATGCATGACTATAATCCAAATACCTAGGGAAACAAAGACAGAAAGAAAAAATGAAAGATTGAGGTCAGCCTGATCTACGTTGTAAGTCCTAGGCTAGCCATAGTACTTAGTAGAATTTTATCACAAAAACTTCATAATCATCATCATCAACGTAAATAAGAATGAATGAAAGAAAAAAGAAGGAAGTAGTGAGGGGAGAGGTGGGGTGAATGGAAGAGGGAAAGCAGAAGGAGGAGAATAAACTAGAATCTACTGTCTACATTGACAGAACATATAGTCATTACTCTTGACCTCTGATGTTGCTTGTGATCTTTTTCAGATAATTGCTACTCTTTCTGGGTGTAATGACACCTCATCAGCTGCCATGGTTCAGTGCTTACGCCAGAAGACAGAGCACGAGCTCTTGGAGATCTCAGCAAGACTGATACTAGTGTGTATCCTTTATTCTCACCACTGTTCTGTGTCCTTGGCCCCAAACTATTTCTTTTGCTGTTATTGCTCTGGATAGACTCTAAGCGGACAATTTCTTAGCTCTTGGAAACAGTGTCAACACCTTGACCCCAACTGGGAATTTCATTTCCTATTTTGGAAACACCTTAAATGTCAAAACTTAGTCTAATTACATATCCCATGATGAAGAATTATATGAAAATCTTTCAAATTTATCAAAGCTTGCTTATTGAACATTCTTGTCACATTTTCATGAATAAGACTTTCCATAGTTTTAAAACCAAACACTACTATCATGACTTTCAAAAATATTCAATTAGGAGTTCTTCAGAAAAGTGTCACATATCTATGGGTTAATATATAAATTAAGTTATAACATAGTAGTAGCCAACATCTCTAGAATGTATGGTCCTAGGATAGCCGCCTATTTCCCTGTCATTCATCTATTCATCTGATTCATTCATTCATACTGCCAAACATTCTGTTCATTCATATCTTTTCATCAATTGGGTAGAAATATATCTATAATTTTCTTACTACATTTTCAGTATGTCCCTCATTCATGAATGAGCTGATAAACACATATCTTTCATTCCTTCAACCATCCAAACAATGTATCATTCTTCACCTATGAAAAAGCGTTTTTGTCTGTTTGTCAATATATACATACCACTCACCAATTGTATTATTTTTTTATTTTTGATATTATAATTACATTTCTCCCTTTGCTTTCCTCCCTTCAAATTCAAATGCAATGAGGAAGAAGCAGGCTTAAAGAAGTTACCAATGTAGAAGGGTCTGCTTCAGCTAAGAAAGTTGGATTATGAATCAACATGAGACATGATCAGTGAGCTCTGAACACTGGTCTTTTTCATTTTAATGTCTTGTGTTTATTTGTTCTTTTGAGACAGGATCTTACTCAGTAGTCTAGAAATTTGTGATCTGCCTATGTCAGCCTCCCAAATTTGTAGGTATAAACCTTAACACAAAGTGCAATGAAGAAATGCACTATAGAAACCAATGCCTGGGAAAGTGCAAGGAGATTGATGGGAAGGCTTTGCACTGCAGGAGGGCAGATCTCTGCACTGCAGGGGTCAGGTCTTTGCATTGCAGGCATTCTGCATCATACCAGGGACTGAGGAGTTAGATGATGAGATGTGGCTGGAGTAAAGAAATCTTTGAAGGAATTTCTGGCTAAACTTATTGAAAAGTAGGTTGTGGGGTGTGAGATATACAGAAGAGAAGATGTCTTTAGCTTCCCTGACTCAAGAGGACAAACCATGTGGCCCAACAAGCAGCTATCCATATTCCTGAGCAGTAGTGGCCCTTCTGTGGGTTTGATGGTTGCAGATGCCAGTGTCTTCCTTTGACTCCCAGGTGCCCATTCATGCAGGCCCTTCCTGTCTGTCTTCCTGAAATCTTCTGCCTCTGCTTTCCCTTTTTACTCTCTTTGCTCCTTGAGAATAAAAGCCATTTCCCTTCTTAAAAGCCCAACTTTGCTTACAACATTAAGTCCATACATTCCGTGCATTGAGATAGTACCCTCCCCTCAAACAGCTCTAAGCTCCAGGAAGGTGCCACGTATATTTCTGTTCTACTTTCCTTTCTGTTGCTGTGATTAAAACCCTCAGATCTAAAGCAGTTTGGTGGAGTAAAGGGTTTATTTGTGTTACACCGCTAGGCTATGGTTCATCATTGAGGGCAGACATGAAGCAGGATCTCAAACAGGCCTGTTCAGCTAAGGAAATAAATATAGCAGAATCTATGGAGGAAGGCTGCTTGCTGGCTCATGGAAAGACACATACTTAGCTAGTTTTCTTATATAGCTTAGGGAATGATGCTGCCCACTGTGGACAACAAAACACAAACCAATATTATTCTGATAGTTTCCTAATTGTGAATCCCTTCTCGGGTGAAACTAGGCTGTTAAAGGCTAACTAGGAATATATATAAATGAATTAGGTTTTATTTTGAAACATTTTAAACAATTAATTTTTGTTGTTTTCTGCCTGTCCACTTCTATATTTGTTACCTCAGTGTTCATAATAGCATAGAAATGGAATCACATGTCTGTCTACCAAGAGAAGAATGAATAATGAAATTATATTATGCATGCACAATGGAATTTTAGCAAAGTATAAAAATGTGCATATATTATACATAAAAAATATTTCTACTCTGAGACCCCCCCCCCAACACTATCTCAGAGAATTCCTCCAAGTCCAGGCCACTGTGACTTTCCTGAAATGAGCCCTGTACAAACGCTTCTAGCTCACTAGATCTATTTCCTTCCTACTGTTTAGAAATGCCCAGTCTTTTCTTCAGTTGTGTATGGTGTTCTTGCAAAGATACCACTCCAGATATCAAAAAGACTGGCTTTGTGTGTCTAGTGTGTCATCTACCTTCAGAAATCAGTTCCTCTCATGAGATATAGAATATTCTCTTTTCACTAATCAGCTTTTTTTAAGGTGGCAATGATTATGCCTAGGTAATATTTTCTATTTTCTATTATCAGCCTATAGGAGAGAATCTGCTGCTTGCTGTGGTATTTTAGTTCTCTAAATAGAAACAAGGTTTCAGGTCAGTCTTCTCAAGTGATGAGCTCAGTACTTCTCAAAGCCAACTATATATCCCAAGAAGCAAACAGACTTAGATATTAATAATTATAGGTAATCAGTCCTTATTAATAAGTGAGAATTCTCTCCCCAATTTCCTAGCACCATTGCATTGCCACTGCTGGCCCCCACCTCATAGTTCTGATCTTGAAGTCTCTTAGGCTCAGCCACTGTCTCTAGGGTTTCTGTGGCCATAGACACAGGGGTCTTTATGCTTATCAAGCTCTCAGACAAGCAAGGAGGCTCTGCACCCCTCTTTGATATGGATCAAAGGTATGATATTCATATGTACTGTATTTATGTTTTTTCTAGTACAATACCTCGATGTTCACTGTGATTGATGGAAAGGTGCTGCCAAAGGACCCAGAAGAGATCTTGGCTGAGAAGAGTTTCAATGCTGTGCCCTACATAGTGGGCTTCAACAAGCAAGAGTTTGGTTGGATTATTCCAACGGTGAGAATATACAGACCTTTTAGATACACTCTACAGAAGCTCAATAATCATCCTCCCTGTTCTGATCTTGGGCTTGGGCACCCAGATGACTACCATTCAAAGACGCTTAAAACTTTCCATGTAAACTTGTTCTGAGAGTCCTTGATGAAGTTCTTTGGAGTGCTAATTTATATCTGGGCCAGAGGAAGGATTAATAATTGGAAACATTCTAAAGTAATTTTTCAAGAGGACTTAGGGCCCTGACTGACCACCATCAAACTCAGCAATGCTGAGACCTCTCAAGTAGGCATTTTAGGGCCCTGGTATCAGACTGCACTGTGGCTTCCAGTGCTAAAAGACACACTGAGACCCAAGCAGTTCTCTGAGTGCAAATGTGGACAGGGTCAGCACATTTCCAGAGTTCTGCAGAAGGACCTCATGGGGCATCACAGAAACATAGACACAAACACAATGCTAGGTCTTCTTTCCCATGTCACTGGAGTCTGAGGGTGTGTGGCCTGTGTCCTCTGTCCCTGAGCTTTTGGCTTCTACATGACGCTGACCTGAATGCTCTACTGTCTTGATTCGACTCCTAGTGTAATAAATACAGTCACTTGACTGTGTTCTTTGTATGGCTTAGCTTTATTCATATAAATTTATTTCTTTTGCTTGTTGATTTTTTTTTCAGAATCATAAACTCCCATATCTGTTAGCACTGTCCCCTAAGCACCTTTATTTCATTGGGTTTTCTTGGTTGGTCTGTTTGGTTTTTCTTAATTTACTGGGATTCACTAATGTTTTACCATGTGTTTAACAGATGATGGGAAATCTACACTCTGAAGACAATATGAATGAGAAAATGGCCAGTTTCCTCTTGAAGAGGTTCCACTCTGAACTTGTAAGAGTCTAGGGAATCATGGGAATTGGTTGGGGGAAAAAGAGTCTGTTATATATTTTAAGCACTGACAAATTCAATGGCTTCAAACCATGGTGATGACTGGGATACCCCATCCCACTTTTCTACTCCATCTTCTTTGAATCCCAATGTAACAAACTTACATTCCTTGTTCACCAATCAAAGCTCCCCATATGTTCAGGACAAGTTTCTAGGGGGAAAAGATTTATTTGGAAATCTTTATACCTGGAAAGAGTGATTCTGTGACCAACAAAGACCATCAGGTTTATACATTAGAGGTCTAAGACCAAGTAGTTAGAAAGAATATCAGATAGTTGGGTATTGTGACTGTTACAAATTGTAGATTCCCTGCTTTTCTGATGCACGAGATACTGTTATCAGTAGATCGATGAATAGATATACTGGACTCTGTACAGCTAAAACAAAATATTTGCTGACTAGCCACCCTCATGAATCATGTCTCTTTTTATTCCATTCCCTAGATGTAGCCTATTCTACTTGCTAGGGTACAAAAGGTGTCTTTCACCTATAGAACAGGGGATGATACTGAATATTGACTTCCTCTAGAGACAACTGGCCATACTATTCACTAGACAACAGTTTCTATGCTGTCAGGTAGTACCAGGCAAAGGGGTCTTTTTCAACACAGCAAATGAAAGAACATAATTATCAGACACCTGACCTCCAAATGTAATGACATACAGCAGGTGGATCTAAAAAAATCTTCCCTAGTATAGCAGGCTAGTTTGGCACAAAGCCCAATTGGTCCATGAGTCATGACTTCATCTTAACTGCAGCAGGTGCATTGAATCCAGGTGGGAGTGGTCATTTTCTGATCCATTTTAGAACATCTCTGAAAGTATGATTCCAGCAGTCATTGAGAAGTACTTAAAAGGAACAGATGACCCTGGCAAAAAGAGAGACCTTCTCCTGGAAATGTTTGGAGATATATTTTTTGGTATCCCATCTGTGCTATTGTCCCATAGCCTCAGAGGTGAGTCTTATGTGAGTCTTATGTGTTAAATTAGAGGACATGAACACAATAACATGTCTATGATTTACCCACTTCTCAGCACAGTTGTGTGTGTGTGTGTGTGTGTGTGTGTATGTATGTATGTATGTATGTATGTATGTATGTGTGTAGGTGTGTCTGTGTTTTTGTGTCTATGTGTTTATATATGTAGATATACCTTTATAGACCATAAAGTTAGGAATGTAACTCAGTTGATAGAGTGTCTGACTGGAATGTAGGATACCCTGCATTCAAGCCTGAGTAACCTTATAAGTCAGACCTAGTGGTACATGTTTGTAATTCCAGCATTTAGGAGCCGGGGAGAGAAGACTAGATCTTCTTTGGCTACAGAGGGAGTTTAATTCCAGACTGTGTTACATGAAGTATTTCCTTGCAAAAACCAACCCCCCCCAAAAAAAATGAATAAAAATCCAGGGTCAGGAACAGGATTAACTTTCAACAGAGCCCCTTCCTAATGAGAAAGTCCAGAAAAAGTAGAAAGAAGCATGAGGAGAGGAAGTGTAGAGACCTTCAATTTCCTTGGTATGCCTTTGTCTATCTTGGTGTGCACTGGTTAGGGATGGTGAGAACTGGGTTTGGATCTCTCACAGGATTGTCCATCAGTAACTCAGGCCTGCATAGACAGAGTGGAGACTACACATAGTTCTTCCTAAAGTAGGCAAGATTCTCTCGTGCCTATGCATTCCAGCAAATGACTTGTGAGTGCTGAGAAGGAACGTACGTCTTAATGTACATACCCATAGAACCGGCTTTAAGTTGATAAAAAAATACTTTGATTTCATATAACAAATGTACAATTTTATCTTTTTCATTTAAAAATATTTTTTTAGTTTATGTGTATGAGTTTATTTGCCTATAAATCTGTGCACCATAATTTGTGTCTGGTACCAACAAAGGCCAGAAGAGTTCAGCAGATTCTGGAGCTTCAGTTAAGAGATTGTGGTAAGTTGCTGTGTGTGTGCTGAGATCTGAACTCAGGTCCTCTGGAAGAGTATTCAGTTCTTTTCATCATTGAGTCATCCCTCCAGCCCAGATTTTTTTTATATATTTTTTTGTGTCACAGTTTATATCTTTTTTGAATGAAAAATTTAACGCATATTGTTAGCAATATTTTTGTACAGAACTTCTGTGCTACATTATAAAAAAAAATGCCCTAAAAATTAAGATTACCATCTCAAATTGTCCTGAACATGGCTTCACAAGTTTCCTCCACTGACCTCCATGTTATTCATCAATACACTTATCTTTCAGTTTAATGGAACCCAGCAAGTGCTCACAAGGCGGCAGCAGAGACAACAAGCTCCACAAGTTTTTCTCTGGGAAACTGATATCTCTCCCTCATTTCCGAAATACATCTTAGCACTCGAGATGCTCAAAACAAGGATGAGTATGAGCAGGTGCAGATCTTCTCAGAATTAAAGGGCACTATGTGTCATCACTGAACATAACCAAGTGCTAACTGCCTGCATTGCATCCACTCATTCTGCATTCCATAAACATCAGGCTCACATCCCAGGTCTACCTCAACCAGCTGTGCAAAACAAGCAGGTCACCAGGCTTTCCAAAATCTGCTTCTGTCCTATACTAGGAACCAATGGTTTTCTTCAGGAATGAAGACCTCAATGCCACCCAGGTCTTTGTCTGATAACATGAACCATATGCAAATCCATGTCTCCTCAGATGCTGGAGTGCCCACCTACATGTATGAGTTTCAGTATCGCCCAAGCTTCGTGTCTGACAAGAGACCCCAGACGATTCAGGGAGATCATGGAGATGAAATCTTCTCTGTATTTGGGACTCCATTTTTAAAAGGTATTGGGTCTTGGCCAGGTGTGCTCTGGGAGTCAGGAGGACTGGGTTCTCCTGTCTTGGTTTGGGGGTCTTCAGCAAGTTTCTCCTTTTCTCCTAATGTTAGTTTCCTGGCATTTTATAGCAGAACTGATCTCCATTAGGTAGTCCCCAAACATTCTCCTGTTCTATCACACATAAAGATAGGTCATGTGTACCCAGCCATAGTCATTCTAAGAATCATGACCTGAGGTATCAATAAGAGAGGTGGTGGATCACCCACAAAGTCTAGGTCTAGATTACCACAATTTAATTTCTCACAATATGTTGAAGTGTTGCATGATCTATCTATTTATCTACCTAAATATATCTCATACATACAATGTATATTTTCCTTTTATTGAGCATAGACTCTTCTCCTCCCATACTATATTCTGATTTCAGTTTCCCCTCCCTCACCCACCCAAGTTCCTCCACACCTCTTCTCCCATGTAGCTCCACCCACTTTCTGTCTCTCATTAGAAAACAAACAGGCTTCTAAGGAATAATAATAAAATAAATATAATAAAAACTAACACATTGGAAAAGGATAAAACAAGCTGAAGGAAAAGAGCCCAAGAGAATGCACAAGAAACAGAGAATTTCTCATTTGCACACTCAAGAATTCTATTAAAACATTGACATGAAAGCCATAATATATATTCAGGATCTGTAGGATGAAAGAAAAAAGAAAAATACATATCAATAAAAATAAATAAAAGTAAAAGTAACATGTTGGTTTTTAAATAAAGGCGGAGCCTTAAAATGTCATAAGAAAACCAACTACCCATGTAAGGTAACCTGGACTGTTGTCTGTTAACTCCTCTCAGCTATTTCTAAATAAAATATGGAAAACACCCTAACAATAAACTCAACACCATGAATTTGCTATAGTCCCTTAACTCATAGGCTAACCATCCCAAATCAGTTAAAAAAGTTAAAGAAGGACTGGGTCTAAGCCTTGTATTCCTAATGTGTTATACAGGCACAATGCCCATGAGAGTATCAATATTCATCTCACTTTTATATCAATAAGAAGCCCGTACCAATGAAAACCTTAAATTTGAAATCAAAGTAAATTTTTTATCATTTAAGAAATTATAGCTTCATCTTGATATTAATTATACAGATTTCTACCAATAGGTTATGGCTATGCAATAAGTCCTAGCTAGTCCTCCCTGTTCCAACAAATCCACTACTTTTCCCTAGAAAGACAGACCCATATTAACCACCTTACTCCCCAAGCCCAGGGAATAGGGGCGCTGACTCTTCTTTAACTTCTTCAAGCTGATTACTGGCATTGAGATATTAGAAGGGGTTGGGGGGAAGAGTAAATTGACAAGCCTCTGACGCTGTGTCTTCACTGCATCCAGATGGAATTCCAGGACATCGGAGGTTTGGACAGGTCTGCTCAGTATGCTTGATGAGTAGATACACCAAGGCTGTGTATTCTGCAATATACAATTCTCAGAACAAGTTTTAGTATCAAAAAAAATTTTTTTTCCTAGAGGGCTGACATTTTTTTCAAGATGTTGGTTCTAACAACTTTTCTCTTTTTTTTCCTTTTTAAAATTGGTTGTAATATTTACATTTCAAATTTTATCCCCTTATCCCATTCACCCCACCACCCAGGAACCCCTTATCCCATCCCCCCTCTTTGTGCTTCTATGAGGGTGTGATTTTCCAGTTTCTATGATGTTGTTTTCATTAACGTAAACTGCCTCCTAAATTTCTAAATCCTTCCTTTTGTGTTATTAAGTCTCCTATTAGGACTATCTTGTACCACACTGGTACAATTAGGAATAAGTATGCTCTAATTGTATTGTGAGAAAAAAGTTTTATTTTAACAGGAAGGGTGATATGTAGGAGGAGCTAAGGGGGAAGGAGTACCGAGAGGAAGAGATGGAGTAAGGAGGAGAGAAGATGAAGGAGAGAAGTTAGGTGATGAGAGAGAAAGAGAGAGAGAAAGAGAGGGGGGGGCATGGAGGCAGATGTTCACATGTCTCCACCAGTCAAAGATAGTTTATATATCTAGGTTGGGTATTGGGTTACACTTCTGATTGAGCATTACCAAACTTATAAAGCCTTTGATTAATATTTTTTAAAAATTGTATAAAAGCAAAAAGGAAAAGGGGGCATGGGATAGGGGATTTCTAGGGAGGGGAAATGGGGAAAGGGCATGGCATCTGAAATGTAAATAAAATATAAAAAAAGAAAATATATTAAAATAAGAAAAGAATAATTTTATGTACAGTAACTTTATAGATTACATTATCAGAAAAGATTTGTTTCATTTTAAAATACTTTATTGCAAAAATTTTAGATTTGATAGCAAAAATGCCCTAATAGTTTCAAATGTTCACATCCATCTTCTCTCTAGTCTGTTTCCCAATGTATTTAGTGTTTGCCTTTTATTATAGACTTACTATTTAAGCTCTTCAACATGGTGATAGGTATATTCTTACAGTGTGATATTATTACTAGAAACAAATTAAAGAGTACATTCCTAAAGAAAAATAATAATGTCATAAGAAGACCAAAAACCTCCAGAGATGTCACTGAGTTTGTTCCACATTGGCCATCTCCTGTACGCAGCCTAACCTTAAAAGAAGTTTGTTTCCTCAGTAAGACTCCCTTGGAGGAAATTAAATTTTCATTTGCAAGTGGTTATCAATTAAAGATGGCTACTGGGTTAGGGATGGGGCAAGTGTCCACTTTTTTCAGCTCTAGGCTGCCATCTGGTGGACGACTGTGAAGGCACCGTGTGTGCTGCCTCAGTCTGTGAGTTCACATGTGTGTCCATCCTGTTGATTCTAGGGTCTTGTCTCCTTACTGTCCTCCACGACCTCTGACACTTATATTCATTCCATCTCCACCTCAGAAGTGCTCCCTGAATCCTACAGAGAGGGATTTGGTGGAGACAACACATTTAATATTCCAGAACATTCTCTGATTAATGTCTGGCTGTAGGTCTCTGTATTTGTTCCAATATTCTGCTGGAGGAAGCTTCTTTGATGGTGACTGTGCAAGAAACTGATCTATGAGTATGGCAGAAAGCAATTAGGAATCTTTTTGTTGCTACATTTTAAATTTTATTTATATATTAACTTTTTTTGTTTTTTACAACAGTAGTATTTGCCTTTGCCCAGGGCCTTGGGCTATCTAGTTTCAGGTTCTTCATCATTCAAGCAGTGACAGGTATGGGTTCCATCATCTTATGGAATGGACCTTATGTCAAATCAGACATTGGTTGCTTGCTCCCACAAGTTTTGTGCCATCTGGCAGACATGGCATCATTGTAGATCAAAGGGGTTGTAACTGGCTTGGGGTTTGTGTTGCTCTTTGGGGAACATTAGAACACCTTCCTGTACCAAAGACACTAGACTGGAGTGGTGAAGGCTTTCTGTAGGCACTACCTTGACATCTCTGTGGTCAAGGTAGTGAATTGTATGGTTATTGTCTTCAGCAATGGGGCCTCCCATTAACCTGTGGAGAGCAACCTAGAGTTATGATAAGAGACTGGGTTGTTTTGGGTTTCCCATGAGACCCCTTTGGACAACATCTCAATGGGATGTAACCCAATCCTAGTACTGGAAGCTTCTTTTAGTGACAAGAGTTTGGAGTTTTGTCTCTGCCCTTACTTGTCATCAATTTTATTTAGATTGACTTCATGTATGCAGACATTTTAGGGAGCTTTGACTGTATTAGGTTTCCATTCTACATCTCAAATGGCCCTTAATTTAACTGCCTCTCCCCACATTACCTTCCTCATCCTCTTCTTGCCTCCCTCTCTTCACTTGATCATCTTATTTTCACCCTTCTCCTTACCCTCATCTTTCCATAACTGTCTGTTTTACTTCCATTTCCCAGAAAGTGTGGCTGGCACCTTCACAGGAGATCTATGATATAGTTAATAACATGATGTTTAAATTTAAATTTGTGTGTGTGTGCAAAAATGTATGTGTGGGCCTTTCAGTGTGTTTACATGTGTGTATGTGTGTAAGTGCACATGTGTGTATGTATGTATATATGTGTATATTTATATGTGTGTAAGTGCATGTAAGTATGTGTGTTACTGTGTGCATACCCTTGTTTATAGAGATCAGAGAACAACTTGTGGGAGAAGTTTCTTACCTTCAACTCTGAGTCTGAGCAGTACAACTCAGATTCTAACATTTTAATTGTGGCAAGTGCCTTGACCCACTAAACCATTTCTCCAGCCCAATAATGTGTTATTTTTAAAAAAATCTTTTCACGGATGTATTTAGTATCTTAACCCTTATCATTTGCTACTTATGGGAATTTGCTAGCTGAAATAGTTTGTAGTTCTGATACCTTTTATAGTCTATTAATAATAATACTGTGTGTAAGTGACTCAGAAACAAATCTCCAAAACAAAGGGCACTCTGAATATGACATTTTGACCCCAAAGAAGAAAGGGAAGGTAGATGAACATGAACAACAAAGGAGACTCAGGGTGCATGCACACATCCCCACTGCTGGGTCACAGATCAGTCACTCCCCTGAATCCCCAAACATGCACAGTGAATATCCAGGGTCTTCTCACATTGGAGCTGTTGACAGAGTGGTTAAGAACTGAGCATCTCTTTCTGCCTTTCTAACAACCTCCCAGATGAAGCTACATCTGGTTCACACTTCCACCAGCAAAACTTTTTTCCCTTCTCCACAGAGGGTGCCTCAGAAGAGGAGACCAACCTCAGCAAGATGGTGATGAAATTCTGGGCCAACTTTGCTCGAAATGGGTGAGGCTTGTGGCAAAGATTAAAAGGCTGGATAGGGTGTGGCTGGGCATACCTTTTAGAAAAGATGACTTCTGAAGTCTGAGTGATAAAAGACCTGACCATTCTGTGAAACCTCAGTGTTCTATATTCAGAGTTTTCTAGAACCAGAAGGGCCGTTCAACAAGATGTAAGCTCTATATGGAGGTTGTCAGAGTCTCTGCTGAGATAAACCATGGATGCATTCAGACCTCAGAGAGATGGAGGGCCACAGAGCAGTCTTGAGCAATTCTATTTGATTCTGTTCCCAGGAACCCTAATGGGGAGGGATTGCCACACTGGCCACAGTATGATCAGACTGAAGGTTATCTGCAGATTGGAGCCACCACCCAGCAAGCCCAGAAACTAAAAGGGGAGGAAGTAGCTTTCTGGACTGAGCTCCTGGCTAAGAATCCACCTCAGAAAGAACACCCTGAACATACAGAGCACACTGAACACAAATGAATGGGAGGTCCAGCCAGCTCAGGACCAGAGAAGCAAAGATGGAGCTATTCCACAAAGGATGGCTATTCACCAAAGATGGATCTTACAGAGGAAACTGCACAACTATACAGTGGGGATATTTGTATCTCAACTTGAAAATAAATTTCCTTTTAGAAATCAAATCAGGAGTTGTGTCTTGGCCTGAAGATGAATCTATTCTCATGAGTGTGGGGGTAGGAGGATGAGGAGAGATGTTGACATAGAGAGGTATCTGTTCAGAGGAAGATTTGGGGAATGTTTGCTGGAATGTGAGAGAAGACAGCTGATTGGAGAAGTGGTTGGATGTGACTATTACCTCATGATTCACCTCTAAGTAGACAACATTGTCACATTCCCATGCCAAACACCACTTGTGGGAAAATGTAGGACCATAAATTTCCTGAGAACCACAAAGCCAGGGGACTTTCCAACCATCACTGACTTCTCCACAGAGGTCAGCAAGGTGTTCCTGAGTAAGATTGACAGCAGATAATAAGGCTGGACCAAGCCTGTCTCTGAGGGGCCAGGCACACAATACTGCACAAACTCTTTTACATAAAGAGACAAAATCCTACTACCTCTGCAAAAATAGCATGGGAGCCGCTGTTCCCAGAGCTCTTGTGAAGACCCATTGAGGCCAGGCAAACAGAGCTATGATGTGTTACTTTCCCTAAGTGGAGTGCAGGACACAGTCCTGGGTGAAGGCACTAGGGATCTTTCAGTACCTGGGAGAAGCAAGATTACTAAGAAGACCCCAAATTCAAGACTTGGGATGTGAGGTCTCACTAAGATTAGAATTATATCAGAGCTATGAAGACTGCTTCCAGAACCTGCCACTTCATCAACAGATAGAAGGTAACGTCTACCATAAATTTACTTCGAGTAAAAATTGAGCGTAAAGAGACACCCTCTGTGAGAGGCAGGAGAACAGGCTGGAAGAACCTGGAAAAATAGGAAAAAGATGGGAGAGAATAATTTACAGTAACAGGCAATTATTCAGCTTCGGGTAATTGGTATAATGCTGCTTGAAGATACAATATCTAATATAGCAAGATATGAATATTATATAACAAAGGTCAATTCATAAAAATTTTTTTTACAGTGCCTGGCCTCAGATTTAAAACAAACAAACAAACAGAAAAAACTTTTAAGAAGAGGTTTACATATTAATTGAGTGTTGGAGATGAAATGAATTTGTCACGCTCAAAGAAAGCTGACATGGAAATCATGCAAGGAATAAATTAATGTTCTAGAAAGTAATGAGTTGAATTCACCATGTGAATAATTTTGCTAAATAAAAAAGCCTTAGACATATTACTTAACAACAATCTCCAGACTGGATTTAAAAGCCAAAACACAATTATGTGCTGAGCAAGACGGATTCTGACTCTACTTTGTGACCTCTGATTCCTGGTGGTTTTTAAGCCTGACCTGTTTCCTTCTCCTCTGGCTCCATATCTGGTACAGGTGAATAGAAGGCCTGGGCACCACCTGTCTTGGTACCAGGGTAAGATCCAAGCATCACAATCTTTCCCTGGTCCCACCACTAACTCCAAAACTCCTAAGACAGTAGCATTTCCTTTCTGATTGAAAGCTCTGTCATGTCCCCTACACTGTGGCTAAGACCTCCAGTCTGCATGGTAGAAGACTGTGCAGTTTATTTGGGTGATGGGAGATGTGATTAGTGTACACTCCAAGTAGAGACACACACACACTGGAAAACACAGAGTGAAAATCCATAAGCAGGAGACAAGTATACTAGACAGACACAGGAAGAACGTGTGGGGACTACATGAATATCATGTTAACAGATACTGCAAGAAGTGGATTATAGAATAAAATAGGGTCCAGTCTCCAAGAAGTCATGACAGTCCTCAGTGTGTGTACACATAATCATAGTCATACAGGTTTTGCATGATATCTTTGCAACCTCCCTCATTAACACACACACACACACAAAGAGAGAGAGAGAGAGAGAGAGAGAGAGAGAGAGAGAGAGAGAGAGAGAGAGAGAGAGATTCCAAGACAAATTTGAGTGCTGGTGTGATTTTGGGAAGTCCTCAGGATAACATGGAAGGAAAGCAACCAGATAGGCCAGATAGGTCAGCCATTGGCAGTGTGGAGCAAAAGGGTGATAGGGGAAGAATGAGGCAGCCCATGGAACCAATGGGAGGTGGTATAATGTGGCCAAGGTTCCCCAGAGCTAAAGATGGTGAGTAATGTGTGTACCTGCTCCCATCTACACATGATTGAGGGCAGCTTTAGGGCCCTAGGAAGAGCCCCAAGACACATGAGGGGAAACCAGGAAGCCCATGTATACACCCCTAGTCTGCCTGCTGTTCACGGCCCTAGGAATCCTGGGTGTGATTCTCTTTTTCACACGTGTCTTACTAGGTACCCAGCTATAAATTACACTTACCATCCAATTTTCTGTTCCCTTGCTTATTTTAAGATTGTTTTTCTATTAGCTAAAAAACAAAGCATTGTTTGTGGACTTTCCCGGAATTCCAATGGCCCTGGCAGAGTCCATCACAGCTGATTGGAATCTTCATGAATGGGACCTGAACAGCTATATACTTAGGCATTCTGATCCAGACTTCTTGTTGAAGATCACTGTATGAACTGAGTAATATACATATTCCTTTAGTTTCTACAAAGTTCTCCAAATCACTGCTTTAATGTTCTTGGCACTGAAGATGCACTTTAACTGACAACTTTTAAAATGATATCTTCATCTTCAATGTGATTTAAGGTGTCTCTACATTTTCAGAAGATGGGGTGAATCCAAGGCCAGGGCTTTTCAGTCACTCCTAAATCCTGCAAGCACATGTAGCTACAGGGCTTCCTCAGTTCATCAAGCAACAACTCGTATTTTCAACCACAGTAGAATTTTATTTATTTTTTTCTGAGAAAGCTTCCCCTACCCAAGACCAGTGTTGGTTTTGTTCCCTTGTTCCATGACATCAACCAGAACCAACACCATGGTCACATTGGTCTGAGTATTTCCCAGTGTCCAGCAGAGGGCAATACAGGGAAGAAAAAACATGTTTTCCTTCACAGCACCAGGGAGGCTGCTGCTGTGACTGAGATGGTGCAGATCCAGAGAAGACTAGAAAGAAGCCTTAACACAAAGACACTTTAGAAACAAAACCTCAGTGTGGTGATACATGGTTTTAATCTCAGCACCTAGGAAGTAGAGATGGGAGAATCAGAAGTTCAAGGCCAGCCATGCATGAAACCCTGCCTCAAAACAAATATTAGAAATGAGTATCATCAAATGGGTTGGTCATTTTCTCTGGAATATGTGGAAGTAGGAAAAGGTGAGAAGATGCATGTTTCACAAACATCAGAGACTGAAGACCCACAAGTTTCTAATTTCAAATCTATGCATTTTATTTTACTATGGAGAAAAAGTACATTTTGGAAAATTCTGATAAATGACAAATACTGTGGAGAAATGGAATTGATTTAGCATAGGAACATTTGTCCCAAAGTATAGAGCAGAGACTGAAGCAAAAGCCATTCATAGACTGCCCCACCTGGGGATCCATCCCATATACAGACACCAAATGCAGACACTATTGTGGATGCCAAGAAGTGCTTGCTGACAGGAGTCTGACATAGTTTTCCCTGGAGAGGCTCGGCCAGAATCTGACAAAAACAGAGGAGGATGCTCTCAGCCAACCTTTGGACTGAGCATGGCGACCCCAATGGAGGAGTTAGAGAAAGGACTAAAGGAGCTGAAGTGGTTTGCAACCTCATAGGGAGAACAACAATATCAAACAAGCAGACCCTGCAGAGCTTCCAGGGACTAAGTCACCAACCAAAGAGTAGACATGGAAAGACCCATGGCTCCAGCTGTCGGGGACCGCTCTATCATTGTTGGAACTTGCACTGCCAAAAGCTTTGGGGGCTAAATTGTTAGAGCCCACACTGCCCCAAGCTGCTCTGGTCTGCAGGTCAGGGTTCAGCAAGACAGAGTGTGAGGACGGACACGAAGAATGGAGACCAGACAGAGTGTGATTCAGTCCCATTTATTCTCAAGTCTCTCTTCTCTCTTTCCAAGTCCCTCGTTCCTAGTCCAAGTCCCAAGTCCCGACTTCCTAGTCCCTAGTTTCTAGTCCTTAGTGTCTCCAAGTTCCAAGTTTCCAGTTGTCTCTTCTCTCTGCCTCTCGCCTTTTATAAGTCTGACTTCTCAAGTCATGCCTTTAAGTCACACACGTCCAAGGGAAAATCCTGGGTATATAAAACAAGATGTTATCAGAGTGTGCTCAGCTGTTGTAGGCTGTTGAAAACAACTCTTTTGTCAGGGTATATGGCTCAAGATGGCTACAAGAATGATAGCTGTCTTCTGTCAGCTACCCACATCCAGCCATAGATGTAGCAGAAGATAGTATTGTCAGGCATCAATAGGAGGAGAGACCCTTGGTTCTTTGAAGGCTTGATGCCCCAGTTTAGGGGGGGGGCTGGGTAGTGAGGTGGGTATGGGTGAGTTGGAGGGGGAGCACCCTCATAGAAGCAGTGGGAGGGATATAGGATAGGGGGGTCCCAGAGGGGAAACAAGGAAAGATGATAACATTTGAAATGTAACTACATAAAATATGCAATAAAATATGTTTTAAAACTAAAGATGAGCTATGTGGAGGTGTAAAAGGAGGAATGAAACAGCTTAAGTTTCTTAGGTCAGGAGCACTGTTGCCATTAAAATTGTTAGACAAGGTTATCCTAGGATACTTTCATCTAACTGTTTGGAAAGATAAGCAATTACTTGCATATTAGATTCATGCCATTGCACTGAGTATCCCAGTGTGGACCCTCAGTGAGCACAGAGACTAAGGTGGGATGGTTTAGATGGATCAGGCAAAGCTAGGGTGGAGAAAGAGTTAAAGGTGTTTTGAGGAGAAAGAAAACCTTCTGGTAGGAGCTGTGCAGTTTGAGATGTTCATGGGGTCCCTGAAGCCAGTTGCTGGAACGGTCTGGTGAGGAACACAAAGGTAGGAATCCAAAGATGGAAGAAGCCGCCCTAGAAAGGAGTAAATTAATCTTGGAGATGGAGTTATATTCCTCTGACTGGCTCAGGTTTTTATATAGAGCCCCTAACTTCTCCTTTTACCCTCTTCCCCGGATGTGGAAAAACTGATGAGGAAACCTAGAAACTTCCTCCTCTTACTCAAGCCCCAGAAAGCTCCCAACCTTATAAAAGTCCACTGGAAAATGTGCTGCGGTAATTATTTAAAAACAGCAACACCCAAACTTGACTTGTTCTTAATCAGCTGCCATCTTCCCAAGTAGCCTAGGCCTGAGAATATGTCACTGCCATTCAGCTCAGGCCACTGGCCCAGGTGGCCTGAAACACCAGCCCTGCCACCCTCAAGATGCCAGTGTGGGAGAGAGCTCTGCCAATCTTCCACACTGTCTTCACAAGGCTGGGCTGAGCCCAGACCATCCCACCATCCACGTGGTACCTGGTAGAAATGAGACTCTAATGCTTAAATTATCCAAAGGCTTTATGTTTGGTAATGCTCAATAAGAAGATGCCCACACAATTAGAGGTGTAACCCCATTCCCTACCTAGATATATCAACTACCTTCGACTGCTAGAGACATGAGCATCTCCACTGCCATGTTCCCCTCTCTCTGCTCCTCTCTCCCCTAGCTCCTCCTCTCCCTTCTCCTCTTCCTCTCCTTACTCCTCCCACCTTAGCTCCTCCCAACTTTGGGGAAAATATGCAGGTACAAAATGTCCCTTCCTTTTCTTAAACCTCATTAGGACTGCCTTCATCATGACCATGAGGTTTAGGTGTGTTGAGTTTTTGAGAAATTCCAACTTTTCTTATCAACTTTGTTAATGATTCATTATCATCCATAGGTGTTGGTCAATATCCACAAGTTTATGTTTTGGGTATTATATTATCTGTTATAGAGGAAGTCTCGTGAGCTGCTGAGAAGAAAGTGGGTTCTTCAGCATTTGGATGGGATGCTCTGCAGAAGTATATTATGTCCATTTGACTTATATTAATGTCATCTACTTCAGATGGTTCTCTGTTTCTTGGTCAGGATAATCTATATATTGATGACAGTGGAGTGCTTATGTTACCCACTATAATTTTCTTGAGTTTAATCTGTTTATTAACATTTTTTTCATTTTGAAACTTGTCGTGCTGATGTTTTGGTACATAAATATTTAGAATTGTTACATCTTCATAATGAATTTTTCCCTTAATCAATATAAAGTAACCTTTTCTGTGACTTATTTGTCAGAACAAAGAGAACTTCTTCCTTTTGTTTCCACCTTCTTGAGAAGCCTTCTACATCATTTGATTCTAGGTTGTCTTTGTCTTCAACGGTAACACAATCTTCTTGGAGGCAAAAAAAAAGAGCTGCATTCAATTTCTTTTTTATCTAATCACCTAATCTGTGTCCTTGGGTTAGGGAATTGAATTCCTGTTCATTTGTTGATTTTGTAATGTTTGGTATCCCTCCTCTTTTTTTGGTTAACTGGTATAATTTGTTCTTTCCTGAGGTGTGGGGAGCTGACAGAAGGAGGCTATTATCCTTGCAGCCATCTTGAGCCATATACCCTGACAAGAGACTTGTTTACAATAGCCTACAACAGTTGAGCACACTCTGATAACATCTTGTTTTTAGATACCCAGGATCTTCCCTTGGGTGTGTGAGACTTAAAGGTGTGTGACTTAAGGGCTTGACTTAAAGATGTGATTTAGAGATAAGACCTAAGTGTGTGACTTAAAGGCATGGCTTAGAAGTGAGACATATAAAAGGCTAGAGGTAGACAGAAGAAATTAGTAGGCACTTGGGACTTGAGACAGGTAACTTAGAACTAGAGATTAGGCACTTAGCACTTGGAAGAAGTAATTTAGAACTGGGAAAGAGACTAGCAATTTAGGACTGATATTAGGACCTGAGTCTTGGTACTTGGAACTAGGGACTTGGACTAGGGAGAGATACTGAAGAATAAACGGGATTGAATCACATTCTGTCTGGTCTCCATTCCCTGAGTCCATCCTCTCTCTCTTGCTGAACCCCGACCCTCAGACCAGAGCAGCTTGGGGCAGTATGAGCCGGAATAATTTAGCCCCCAAGGCTTTTGGGAGTGCCAGTTCCAATATTGATTGAGCGGCCCGAGATACTTTGGCCCCCAAGCATGGTGTAGAGCATTTCGCAACACTGAGGGCTCTTGGCTGTGTTTATCTTCCTCTCCAGTACTTAAAGGTTCATTAGGAATCTTAGTCAATGTCTTCTCATTCTGATTCAGTTTTCTTGTGATCTATTCCTGATAGTCTATGTTCTACTTGACCCATTGTATTAGAAAGATGATATATTTGAAGTGGGGTAATTTCACGTTTAACATTTTAGTTTGATATTTTTCATTATTTCTCATTAAATTTTTTTCATATACCACACTGAATTTCTTATTTCATCCAAATGTTTTCTGCGCTCTTTTAAGAATTCATTTATTTAGCTTTTATAATTCCATATATAACTTCTTTTATCAAAGTACCACCAGTATTCTTTCCTGCCTTCTCCATGTCCAACCATTTTTAAAATTAAAATATAATTACATTATTTTTGCCTTTCCTTTTCTTCCTCCAACACTTCTCATGTACCTCCTTGTTTTCTCTCAGATTATTTAATTGTTAAATATATATACATACACACATATAACACATACACACACATTCCTAAATATATACAAAATATAATTTGTTTGGCAATATATACATATCCCACACACACACACACACAAGCACAATATAAAAGCTGATTACCAGGTGTTAAATAACCAACAGGGGATCCTTTCTGATAAAGACTGTTTTTCTCACTCCTGGCATTTCTTTGTTGCCTGCAGCTTTTTTTTTTGTCTTGGGATAAGGTCCCATGAGATTTCAATTCATTTAGGAGTTTATCTGTATCTGCCTTACTTTTGTCAAAATTTCTCATAACTATTCATTTGAATTCTTGGAAATTTCATCTAACTCATGTGTATTGAACTTTATTACTATAGGCTTGGTATTTCTTGGAGATTTTTAAGCCAAGACTTACTCAACTGTGTATTTCATGGGCTGGATATGAGTATTGACTATATTGTTTTGGCTGAAGTCTTTGTAGCACTTACAGAAGACTAGACTACAGTAGTTTGAGCTGCTGTTCTTTCTTGAGGGATAAAGGGTGTGATCAGTAGCTACACCCTTGATTCAGGGCAACAAATTCAATACCAAAATACTACTCTGAGAGGAGAATATTACTACGGAAGCCACCCTAACATCTGGATGGACCCAACATGCCAATGTCATAATAGCCACTTCAGAAACTTCATCTTTGGGGCTTAGTAGCTGGAGGAGGGTAGAGGAACAAGGATATTATGGTATGGACTGAGCTATTATTTGATAAGGTTGGGGATAGAATGGAAACAGGCTGTGGAATAATAGATATTATATGAACTGAAGGAAAATATAGAGGCAGGAATGTAGATAAAAAATGAAGCTAGGATATTCTTAGCATCCTTGGGGCTTGAAGATGATTAAAACTATACAAAGTTATAGTTAAGAAACAAAAAAAGGGGGGAATAAGAAAGAGTAAGAGAGAGATGAAGTAGGGAAAAGATAGAACAGTAGAAAGTCAATAAAACCAGAATGATCAGTCTTAAGATATAACAAGAATCATAAAACTAAAGCAAAACCAGTAAGAAATATTCATGAAAGAATAAAGATTGAAAAATATAATAACCAAAACAAAAAGACCTACTGTGGTGTCATGGGACTTTTAATCCCAGCATTCAGGAGCTAGAGATCTGCAAAGTTAAAGGCAGCCTTCTGTATAATTGATGTATATAGTGAGTCCCAGGATACCAAGGACACCTAGTAGACCCTGTCTCAGAAAACAAAGAAACAAACAAACAGAAACAAAGAAAGGAAAAAGAAAAGTGAAAAGAACAAAGTAAAAGTAAACAAAACACAAAATGATATAAAAGTACAGTTGATTTAAAAATAAATATTAGACCTCAGCTGACTTATTGGGAGAGTTTGAATTCTCTCTCTACCTGGGTATGCCCTACAGCAGGCTGTGTTGGTGTGGTGTAGCAGGTACAATTTGCAGCTACAGTCCAAACCCATCAGACTTGATTTGTGAGTTCACAGATTCCTAGTAGAATTTAGACAAAATGCCTTTTGTATTGTGTTTCTTAGCTGTGCTAAGATCAGGTTTTTACTGGTCAGTTTTGCCTCACATACCAAGAAAGTGATGGGAGCCTCCTCAGAATCCAGAGATCAGTTTCAGGTTTCTGGTGCTGTTTGAGGATATTTAGGAGATGTAGCCATGTTAGAAGAAGTATGCCAACAGAGGTAGGTTTTGATAGTTTAAAGCCTCTCATCGTTTCTAGTTCACTCTCTGCTGTGAGATTGCATGTACATATTGTGAGCTTTTGGCTTTCCTTTCCAACCATCCTGCTTGCCAGGTGTCACCATGTTCTGCTCTGCCATCATGGACTTCTCTTTCTAGGGACACTCTCTCTTCCTAACATTGCCTTTGCTCTTTGTGTTTCATCACAGCACCGAGAAGTAACTAATACAAACATTCAGTCTAAACACACCTGCTCTGAAAGCAGTGAGATCATTAACAGAGAAGGTGTACATTGGCAAGCCAGGCAACCTGGCAGAAATAGTCAGCATCAGAAAAAAAAATGTTGGCTGAAGGGTGAGATTAGCAAACTTCCAATGTTGAGAGCCTGTCTTCTAGGAAATAACAGTGCATGGAAGCTGGGAAGTGTGCCCAGCTAGGCAACTCTGGGGATGTAACATGCTCTTAATTTTCAAGCTTGTGGTGGGAATCCTAACTCAAGGTTTCTTCCTGACTCTATGTGTCTGCTTGCTGGTGCTTACCTTGGGAAGTTCAAGGTGCACTGAACTGCTGAACTAGAAATGTTTGCATAAGAGGTTGGGTGAGTTCATGGCCATTTTGGATCAGAGAGTGGGTAGTGTCTTTAAAGATAAAGAAGAGTAAATTCTTAGTGGGTGTGGCTTGGAGGTCCTAACAAGCATCTGGGAGCTCTTTGGAGGAGGGAGAGCTTTATGTAATTATGCTAATGGCTATAGAGGCAGGTCCACAGCAAAGAGGCAGGAACACAGCTTTCTATTTGAGCAGCAGACACCTCCTTGTCTCCCAGAGCTCCTGTTCTTCCACCACCATGTGGCTCTGTGCTCTGGTCTGGGCTTCTCTTGCTGCTTGCCCAATATGGGGTAAGTTCTTTTGGATTACAAACACTGGGTTGCTCATTTGCAACTCTGTCCTAGA